>NC_138032.1:58953709-59058709 GCF_964106645.2 Podarcis pityusensis | reverse complement strand
TATCAAAAGTGTAGTGGTCTTTGAAGAAGCACGAACTCAGGGAGAAAAGGAGAAACGAGCTAAGAGGAAGGCATGTTTGGCAAATCTTCACCGTGATCAACTCCTGCCTGGAAACCTGTGTCCCCGTACTGGAAGGATGTGTAGATCCAGAATTGGCCTCCACAGTCACTTACAGACTCACTCTTAGCACCATTTTCATGGAAGACAATCTTACTCGGCTACGAGCGATTGCCGAGAAAAGAAAGAAAGACACATGATCAAGATTTGTGCTTATTAAATTGGACAATATTTGTTGTATGTAGATAAACACAAAAAAGGAAATATATCCAGAAATTAGTAACTACTATCAAATACTGCTTTTTAAAAATATTTTAAAATACTATTTATTGAACAGTTGTTTACATCTGTAAGCCTGGGTGGTACTTTTACTTGATCAAAATGAACTTTCTCTATTAGATAGCCCTTTGTTAATTCCACATGCCTGCTTTTGGCATCGAGGGGGGAAAGCCACTGACTTCGATTTATTACAAGTTTATGAAGTGTTTTTACAGTAATTTTTCCTGTGAATAATAGCACTGGTGTTTGAAACACCCTGTGAAACAGAAGCAAGGGGTCCTTGGCCTCTCTGTTTACAGTTATGCTGCCACTTCTCATGCTGAGGGAGACTGAGGGAATTGGTTAAATTGTGCCAGTATGTATTTTAGCCTCTTTGGAGTAGTAGTATTCATACTGTTATATTTAAAGTTCTACTAATTACTTACAGTAAACTGGTGTGTGTGTGTTTTTTTGTTTTTTTGCAAAAGTACAGAGCTTGCGGGTGGGGGTGGGTGGGGAGAGCCTAAACACTAAATGGACTGGATTACCTCCCCCCGCCCTACGTTAAACAGAAATAGGACATCTATTTTTAAAATTTATCCAACCTCTATGTATAATTTTATTTAGCAGCTATGCACAACACAGAGATTACCAGTTTCACAAATGCAGACTGACTGCCATCACGAACCAAAAAGTAATATGTCCCATGCTGTGAGCATCATCTTACAAAATTGTTCCTCCAGTATGTATCTGAAGAGCCTGCTGAGATGTTGGGGGGGTGGGGGTGGAAGGAGGATCAGATTTTATAGCCTCAAGAAGTGCCAGTATCTATCTAGCACAAGAAGCGCAATACCGCGTTCTCCATGCAAGGGATTGTGGGGTTGCCTTACTGTACAGATAATCATGTGTGTGTTTTAACAATAGAACTAAGTATTGTTTTGTTGTTATTATAAATTCAGTTTAAGGTCCCAGAGTGGGTTATAACAATTTAAAACACAATATTAAAAGCAGTACAATCACAAGCATTGGGTGCATTCTAAATATTATCAGGTAAATGTTACCAGGGTAATGAGTTGTGTCTTTAGCATAAGATGGAAATTGCATAATGAAGATGCCAAACACAGTTCTGTGGGGAGGGAGTTCCTAAACTTAGGGGCTGCCACAGAGAATATCCTCTCCTGGGCCACTGCTACAAAACTTCTGAGTGGGATGGAACTACAGAGATACCTTGAGTTACAAACGCCTCAGGTTACAAGCGCTTCAGGTTACAAACTCCGCTAACCTGGAAGAGTTACCTCAAGTTGAGAACTTTGCCCCAGGATGAGAACGGAAATTGTTTGCTGGCGGTGCAGCGGCGGCAAGAGGCCCCATTAGTGAAAGCACGCCTCAGGTTAAGAACTGTTTGGGGTTAAGAACGGACCTCCGAAACGAATTAAGTTCGTAACTAGAGGTACCACTGTACTAAGAAGGTCCCCTCATCCAATGACCACTTCTCCCCATATGAACCTACCCAGACCCTGCTATCATAATCTGAGGCCCTTCTTCGTTTGCCTCCTCCATGAGTGGTCCAGAGAGTGGCAACACAAGAATGGGCCTTTTCTTCAGTGGCTCCCTATTTGTGAAGTACTCTCCACAGGGAGGCTTACCTGGTGCCTTCATTACATACTTTTAGGCGCCAGGTAACGACGTTTCTCTAAGCAGCCTGATTAACATTCTATAGCCTTTTAAACGTGCTTGTGTGTTGTGGAGTGTGTGTGTGTGTGTGTTATTGGTTGTTTTTGTTTTATTGTGTCTTTTGTGTTCTCAGTTTGTATTTTCATTTTATGAACCACCCTGTAATCTTCAGGTGAAGAGTAGTATACAAATTTAATAAATAACAATGATAATGATAATCTTAACACATGAGAAGGACTGTAGATAAGAAGACAGTATTTCAGATATTTGGGACCTAGATCATTAAGAGCTTTAAACACTGATGTGACCACCTTTAACTGGGCCCAGAAACAACCACTGCAGCTGTTTTAATGCAGGAAATAAGAGTTAGAAGACATAATGCAAAAAAAAAGGGGGGGGGATGTAGTGTATTAATGCAAGGAATGGATATTGGCTTACCAATGCCAGGATGTTTGTGTTATCAACAACTTTTTGTGACTAATCAGTCCTAATAGTGTAATTACTGTATAACTGCCTGTACTTTCTGCATTTCATTTCCTTCTGACCTCAGTTTACAATTTCCCCCCACAACCCCAAAGATGTATATATACTGTATTTCTGCAACTCAAGCTACTGACTCATGCATCTGATAAAGTGTGCTACAGTTCATGGACATGTACAACATAATAAATTTGTTGCACTTTTAGGTACCACAGACTAAGATGGCCACCTTTCTTTAAACTATACCTTTCTAATGATCACGAGTCCCAGTCCTCATCTAGATTTTGAAAAGGGGCAAGGACAGGAGATCATTGCCACTGGTCTACTGTCCTTCTGGGGTTCTCCAAGAGCCTCCAAGCTACAATAAGGCAAGCCCCTGAACATATGCAGAGGGCAACCAAGATGATCAGGAGTCTGGAAACTAAGCCTTATGAGGAGCGCTTGAAGTAGTTGAGTATGTTTTGCCTGGAAAAGAGGAGACTGAGAGGAGATATGACCGCCATCTTCAAATACCTTAAGGGCTGTCACATGGAGGAGTGAGCATGCTTGTTTTCTCCTGCTCTGGAGGGTACGACTCGAACCAATGGCTTCAAGTTGCAAGAAAGGAGATTCCGACTAAACATTCAGAAAAACATTTTGACAGTAAGAGGTGTTCAGAAGTGGAACAGACTCCCATAAGAGGTGGTGGACTCTCCTTCCTTGGAGGTTTTTAAGCAGAGGTTGGATGGCTATCTGTCATGGATGCTTTAGCTGCGATTCCTGCACTGCAGGGCATTGGACTAGATGACCCTTGGGGTCCCTCTTCCAACTCTAAGATTTTATCCCAGCACGTGCTCCATTCCCTACTTACCCTCTAACCTCAAGAGGAGAAGTGCTCGTTTGTACATGGTACACTTCCAAGGTATTCCAAGTTCCTTAACACACTGTGTTCCCAAAAGAACTCAGAAGTGATTCAACTATAGGAACTATTTCCAGTCCCCTTTTTTCCCTTTTCTAGGATCAGAAGGATTGTGGCTCCTACAAGTTCCACTGAATTTGGGGGCCAATCTTGGCATGTCAAAAATGCAGTACAGCAGAGACAGGCTCCACCCCACTTCCTGAGCTTGGAGCCAAATTCCAAAGCACAAAATCACAGTTTCCAATGGGAGCGGACAGGGTCCTGGCAACCACAGGTTTTAGCATAGCTATCAAAGGCAGCCAAAATCAGTGGACTATGGCTACAACTTGTCACCAGTGATATTGAGTTAAGTGCCAGTAGGTGCCCAGAACATAATGAATACAGCATTTAGATGGCAATAATGTGTGAACTGAGAAAGAACATGAGCAGAATCTAAAGTTGCATGAATGGATTTGCTCTGGCACAATTCCCCCTTCTTCCCCCAAAGTCTGCTCTAGAGGGTCTCCAAACTCTTCAGAGCAGATTTGGAAAGTACATATTTGGATTAACTCCTAGAAACTCTCCTAGTATTACCTCCTCATATAGAAAAATTCCTAAGTTTATACTGAGACAATACATTTATTAAGCAGGTATTTATTTGCAGAGATAGAGGTTTAGCCATTATGAGTTTCTTCCTCCCAGGAGACCATGGTGCAACATGAAATGTCCACACACCTGAAAGTGCCTCATTTGAATGTCTGCTAATTCATCCCTCACTTCATGTTAGTACTCACCAGACAAAGATGGTGTGTCCAATATCCAACAGCTCCCCTCCTTTGATGGTATATCAACCTACTATCAATATTAAACTGAAGTAAACAGAACATGTGATGGAGAATTTAACGTTTCTTCTATGTTGGGAAACAGTTTTCTACACAAAAAGGAACTTATCTTTGGTCAAGATCTCTTTTCACAAGGTATACTTACATTTTGGAATTCATCAGCTTTTAAAATATAATAAAATAAAATAAAATAAAATAAAATAAAATAAAATAGAAACAAGCAGACTTCCAATGAGCTGTAAAGGTAGAAGTAACAAAATCCAATGATTACAAGAGCAAATTATTAGGAGAACTGATTCCCCCCCCCCCCCCAAGCATTGGAATAACTTGGAAATTCAGAGAACCCTAACAACCTACATTGCAACATATGACAGCATCTCTAACCCCTTCTAAGTTCTTGTCTTACTATGGCAACCTTTGAGTCCACTGATCCAGTCTCTGCAGGCTACGTGGCCTTACATAACTGTTTCTTGGGTTTCAAGCTGAACCACAGACATTCGGTCAATGAAAGGGAAATTTCTACTCGTTGTCAATTTGAGCAAAATAAATGTGACTAGGTTGAGTGGTACTGTTCATCCTCTCTTTCTCCCCACCCTAATGTCTACAAGGTTGGAAGTGTAGTTAAGCATATTGTACTAAGCCACAATCAGAGCTACACTAAAAATAAA
This sequence comes from Podarcis pityusensis, assembly GCF_964106645.2. NCBI lineage: Eukaryota > Metazoa > Chordata > Lepidosauria > Squamata > Lacertidae > Podarcis > Podarcis pityusensis. Next base: position 59,053,853 of record NC_138032.1, on the reverse strand, counting down.
TAATTTATGTATATATTTTTTATTTAAACACCAGCGGAGACATATATCAAATACAACTTGTTTGCACTGAAAGGAGAAGTACCGAAACACCTGAATTGTAGCAAATATTTATTTATTTTCCCCTGACGATTACAAGTTTAGTGGACTTGTTAACACAAAAACTGTCACAGGGCACTGCAACACTGTGGAGAAGGATGCAGTAATGCCTCAAAACCCACTTTTTGCTCCCCACACAAAGAGCATGATGCTTACCAAAAAAAAATCTGTAGAAATTAGGGGGCTGTTTCTCCCAAACCAAACCATGCCTACCTGATGTCATATGCAGATCCATGGGAAACTGGATCAAGAAGCCAATCCTTGAAGAAAACAGGTTTGAAATTTGGTGGAATGTGATTTCAGGTCTATTGGAGTGACTGCATGACTGAAGGAAATTGATCATACAGCTCTCCACCCCCACCATTCAGCCCAGATCCTGAAGTCTACTCCAAGGGCCTTCTGGTGGTTCCCTGTATGTCTTTCTCTTGCATTGCAACAACAAAATAAGGTTTCTTCTCACCCCTAAGGCATTATGGTGATATTGAAACTTAGTGAAAATGTCACTCAGAAGTGAAGTTACAGGGAACCCTTCAAAGGCTCTATTCAGGCATTCTAATAAATATATGTTGTCCTTGTCTCATACTCATCGTAGACATGTTTAAAAGGCTACGGAATTACCATTCCTATTCACAGATGAAAGCGGAATTTTGTCACCCCATGTAGGCCCTTCCTTGAAGTCTGCAGTTGTCACCATGTTATCAAGCAGTAATACTACTACTACTACTAATAATAATCTTATTTAATATGCACTTTACAGTAAGTTAATCTTCCTAGCTTCCAGAAACAATAGCAACAATCAGTTTGTAGACTAATGCTTGCTGAAGCAATTTAATTTTTTTTTCAGGCGAAGGTTAATTAGAGCTTTCTGCTAAGTTGACATACATGTAACCAAACCAGGTCATGCCACAGTGAAACTGATGAGCCTCCCTCTGTTATGTAATTCACCCAGAAATAGGCTTACTCCTGCCTTTCCACCCTTGCTGTCAACGGCTAACAATGAAACTGCAAATCAGATGTAGTCCGGTGAGAAACATGCCCACAGCTGTCAAATAATAAAGCTCACGAAGCTCTGAAAAGAGAATTTAAACTACTAGAAACAATAAAAAGAATGATTCTACATGCAACTTTACTTCCTGCATGACCAGTACCATCTAACTGAGCTGCTTCTGCAAAGCCTCCAGGGACTTAATAGGACACAAAGTGAAGACTTCATTGTTAATCCAGCTACCCTCTCTGCTGCTAATTATTCAGAAATGCAGTTACAGTGGCGACACAAGTTAATTACCAGCCTGTAGCAGAAGTTATAATATACCGTAAGTCAATTTCCTCACTGTAGTGCGTGACATTACCACTGCATGATGTCATGGCTGAGCAGAAGTTAGCCCATGTCAGCACTGTGTATTCCACTGTTTTTCCACAGCTGTTCCCACCAATATGATTCACTTTCATTATTTATTAGACTTGTCTCACTAACCCATAGCAACAGTTCCGAATAATGATAGGAATCTGTCAGCGTACAATTGTATTTCTCAAGACAATAACCACCCTTCCTGCAAATGTCAATATGTCAATTGAGGCTAACATATCTCTCAATAAACCAATATTTTGTGAAAAACAAACAAACAAAAATCACACATACCAAGCCAGAAATTTCATTTCACAAAAAACCCTCTACAGTAGTCTTGGATAGGACGGTTAATCTTCCCTTCGTTAACATGCTCATTAAATGTAATTTTTGGGGGGAAGCGGGAAGACAAAAAAAAGTCAAACGTGTCTTTGGATTCAGGGAAATGATTGTTCTATCTAGTTGGATTTAAGTTGCCTGTAATAACTGTGAATTCTAGAAAGTGACATTTTCACTCAGTTTCAATATCACCGCAATGCCTTAGGGGTGACAAGAGTCCTTATTTTGTTGTTGCAATGCAAGAGAAAGACATATAGTAGAGCAGGCGATACTTTTAATTGGACCAAACTTGCTTGGTGAGTATATGTGCAATTATACTTCACATGTTAGCATGTCTAGAATAACCTCAAGTTCTGCTTGGACAGTAGATTCCAAATTCATTTTTCTGGGCAATGTTAGTATTTTGTATTTATTTTTTGCTGTTAAAGGTTTAAAATTAAACTATTATTCTGGGATTTATTCTACTCATGAGCTTAAAAGGGTGCAGGGACCGAATGTGGTTTTAACTTATCCTATGTAGAAAATATTCTCTCAGTAACTTTTTATGGTAGCCTATGTTTTTATTAGCTCTTCATTTTCTGATTTTCACTAGTAGCTAATTCACAAACAAGCATTCCCACACCATCTTTTATTGATTTGATTGCATTTGTATCCCACCATCAAGGAACTCAAGGGGGTTGTACAAAGGGTTCTCACCTCCTATCCAGGTAACTGGCAAACCCAGTCCTGCTTAGTTGGTCTTAAAGGTGCTACTGGAAGAATTTTTTTTATTCAGTCCTGCTTAGCTTCAACAAAATCTCAGACCAAGTCCTGGAAATGCCTTCCCTTCAGATAACATCCCATAATCTGGGATTATGCCTCAGGTGTTTTAGTTAAGGATGTCTCTCTAGATGCCGTTGCTTAGGAGAGGGTATTCCTCCAGATTTCTGCACAAAACACAGGGTTTAGTTTCTGCTGCCATTTCCATCATTGTTGTATGGGGTGGCAGACATTTGCGGGGGGGGGGGGGACACAGTCTCTGGGCACCGTTGCCTGCTGGGTGTACAACACAAGAAAGGTGCAACATGTCAACTGCCTTGTATTTCTAAAGAATGTGTAGCGTTCCAGCTGCTCTCATGACTTGGTGGTGAGGAAAGCAAAATGAAAGAGGTTAAGTCATTGCCAGAGTTGTGAGGCTCCCCTCACTCCAGTACTGTACTATATAGGGTAGAACTCAACTCTAGATTTCCAGGTGTGACCTTTGTTTTATGCTTCTGCACTTGGATACCATCTGAAAATCAATGATCTAAGTCAGGAAAGGGACAACACCCACATTTCTGGGTAGTCTACTCTGGCAGGTTGCAACTATGTCTGGTCCTAAGAATCAAGGCAATTTTGCAAGGGTTTGCAAATTGGCATAACAAAACAAAACAAAAACAGCAAAGCTGGCCTTTAAAACTCACAATTTTGTAACCATGCCAACCTTTTCCGTTCACCACTCAGTTAGGACTGAGCATTAGTCACTTGGACATTCTATAATTCTGCTGAAAAGTGTGAACAGCCCACTGAATTATGGCACTACCCACTGAATTTTGCTTTAAATATAAACTATGACATGCAGCTTTGTTTTTGTTTGGGGGCGAGAAACTATCATGAGCGGGGGAGGAAGAACACCAGGCTCATGAAGACTAGCCCTCTTTTACCAGATATCCATTAGGCCTCAGAGAATTTGGGTGCTTGAACAGATCCTATACTTGGAAAAGGGGAGGAGACCAAACGACCAGCGAGACTTGAAACAGCAGTAATCAACAGTAATCCAGACCACTTCCCTCCCAATTATTACTGGGAAGACAAACTCAATACCATCCTCTGCCTCTTTTGTTACCAAATTCTGTGAGTATTTGTATGTAAAATTGCAACGCTTGCATCACGCCCAATGTATCAGTTCTTCTTCCCTTCCAGGCTGCAGGCACAACAGTCCACATTTTATATTTGTAAACATTATGAATAGATAGCGCTATTTACCAAGTATAAGATCTACTTGATTTTTTTAAAGTGGGTGGATAAGGTAAACGATGCTCACTGACAAACGACACCACTAAGTATGATTAATTAACCCAAACAGTAATGCAAAAAAATAAAATAGCAGCAGCAAAATCCAAAAAAAAAAAAAACCAGCCAGGAATCAGTAAAGTCCAAAGGCACAATATTAGCTTAAATATTTCCTATTTCTATGCACAAGAACTCTTTATCAGATATCTACAGCTGACTTAGATGATTGATATCAAGTTTTCTTCCCAACATCGCTGCTACACAAAAACACACAGCAGCTTAATACATAGAAATGACATGTGACAGGGTTTCCTAAAACATTTCTATTTTGGACCTCACAAGCTAAATTGCTTTTGCTGGCCCCTTCCACCTCTCAGCATGGTTGACAGACAAATTGATCGAAACATTGGAAAATAATATCCTTGCAAAATTTCTCTGGGTGAGTTTTCACTCTTTTGAATTTTTCATACAAGAACAAAATGAAAGATTGCCTCCTTGATTTTTCCTCCATTATGTGTCCCAATCTTATGTTCTACAGGAACATACAATACTTCAAACAGCAACAATACATTGTAAACAAAATGTATAACATTTTTCATAGAACACCCTGACTGTATGGAGTTAAAAGGCAGGAGAGCAGGCTGCCTTGTCCTACAGATTACGTTGTTCAATTATAATGAATTCATACATTTGAAGTTGCCTTAGGGCCTCTCATTAGACTTAGAGGTATTTATTACAGGAAATATTGCTTGTATCATTTAAGAAGCAAGATGGCTAGATGATTTGATTAGAAATGTTGACAGTTGAAGTGTATTAAAAAAAATGTGTCCACACATTTCCCCCCTGCTTTAATATTAGGATCCTTCATTTTTTATGAACTCTTTAACCCTTTCTGAACTTTATGACACCAACCCCTCCTCCCCCCTCACACCAGAAACCCTCTCTATTGTGTCTAACACACATTGGCACTTTTGTATCTTCCTCAGTTCAGACTGTTTTTGCTTAGAAGCACAACAATATCACTTTGACAACCAAAACACTACAAATGTTATGCCTCAAACCTTAAGTCAAACTTTATATTTTAATATACTGCAAGTGTACGTGTCTGCATGTATAAAAGAAACTCCACGTGTGCAGTAGATAGCTAAGAAAATTGTGCTATCTTCCTTAAGTGGATCTACTTTCTGTATATTTGATGCCACAAACCCTCAGGCTCTTATAGAATTTTTAAATTAGTTTCTATTACTGTATAGGAAAGGCAGAATCCTCATGCATTTAAATTCAGACCTCATGAAAATTCTTATTAACTAAATTATTTTCCTTGGTACTGGCAGGTCAAGAATCAATGAATAGTCAATCTTTTTTGGTTCCAATTAAACATCATAAAAATATGTGATAGCTCTTCAGCAGCGCGTATTTAAAAAATTAGGATATAAGCAAGATCTTTTTAGAAAAGATATCAAAATGAAGAACAATGATTTTACTCTGCTCAACAGCAATGCTAAGTTTTGAAGTCTTCAATAAATTAGCGTTTGCCAATTTCAAACTTACACAGGCAAACTATGTATTAGTAATCTTGCATTTAACATAATTTTTCCAGATTTTTTTAAATTTACGGTTCATAAGGGCTGCTTCTCATGTAGATTTTGGTGGTGGTGGGGTATTGGAAAGTGGGTACTTGGAAATGCAAACACTATTCCACTAGAACAGAGTCCCATTTTGAGGCAAGTATACTGCCCTTCCTCAGGCCCGCCTACCTCAAATTGGGATTCATATTGGGTCCACAGCCCATCTCTGACATAGGAGTTTAATATCCTGTAGGCCAAGTTCAAACTAGTGTTTCCTGATTCAAATGATGGTAAAGTGTGGTTAAAGCAAACCACAAAAGGAGCACCAGAGTCGGTATGCAAGGGGAGGAGGGGATGGGAAGAAGACCCAGAAGTCAAAACCACGGTTTACTAAGCAGTAAAAGGTAAAGGTACCCCTGACCGTTAGGTCCAGTAACGGATAACTCTGGGGTTGCGCGTTCATCTCGCTCTATAGGCTGAGGGAACCAATGTTGGTCTGCAGACAGCTTCCTGGACATGTGGCCAGCATAACTAAGCCGCTTCTGGTGAACCAAAGCAATGCACGGAAACACTGTTTACCTTTCCGCCGGAGCGGTACCTATTTATCTACTTGTACTTGACGTGCTTTTGAACTGCTAGGTGGGCTAGGAGCTGGGACTGAACAACGGGCACTCACTCCGTCGCAGGGATTCGAACTGCCAACCTTCCGATTGGCAAGCCCTAGGCTCTGCGGTTTAGACCACAGCGCCACCCGTGTTCCTTACGAAGCAGACACTATGTTTAATAGTCTGCTTTCCCTCTCCTTCTGCTGCTCTTTTCTCTAACTTAAATGCATCCAGTGAATTCAAGTCTTTCTTCTGAAACCTTAGAACTCAGGATTGATCTGTCAGAAAGAACCATTCAATTAACTGGTGACATAGCGTCAGATAACATTCAAGTACTTTTAAAGCATTGACTTTTTAAGTAACAAACAAAAAAAGAAGAAAATTTAATCAACAGGTTTTGATATGCTATACATAAAAAAGAAATTAAAAACACAACTAAAGTAACAGCAACAATTAAAAAATGCATGTAAAGATATAAGGCGGCCTGCTACCTTCATAGTAGTATTCTTAATTTTAAAGAATATTTCACAATACTGAACTACAGTCAAATAATGGGGTCAATTGACAAATCAGCTGACAACATTTCAGCAATCCATGGAGCACATCCCTGCCTACTATGACTTCTCCAGCTCTCTTCCACCTAGAGGTTCCTCTTCACAGCACAGGATTAAACCCACTTTTTTATTTTATGCTGACATATATGCATCACTCTTTTCATGTCTGTCCAACTCTCCACAATGGATCAAAATCCTAGTTCTTCATAAAAGAATTGCCATCAGCCACACACACACACACACACACACAAATTATTCATACCCGATACTGTCCTCTGTCCCCTTCCATACATGGACCTATTATGAATTGCTTTCTCCCTCCATTCCAACCTCCCCACTGAAGAACCATTTTGTGTATGAAGAATCTAGAGAGCTATATACAAGTGCACTATTCTTTTGTGACAAATTCCTTTCCCCGCTTCATGTAAGTTCCCAGGCTGTTGCTTCCCCAAACCTCACCATCAACTACTCATGTGCACAATCTCACACGCTCACCACCTTTTGCTATCAACTCACTAGGCCTTTTGAGCAGCTGGGGTGGGGTGGGGCATTGTCCTCGTAACATTCCTTCATTGCCCTGGGAAGGGATTCTACAACCAAATACTTATTCTACACTTTTACCAGCAGCAAACAGAAGACAGACAGCTAGCTACATGTGCTTTTTCAGCAAGCAGCAGCATGCCTGTTCGTGATTGGCCTTCTTCTACTTAGAAGGGCAATGACTTGCTTCATCCACGCACTACCCAAATTGGTCTAATGTTCTATATGGAGACAGAAGCTACTATCAGCAGAGACAAAACAGGGTTGCATGAAAAGGATCAGGAACATGCGTAAGGTTAATTTATATGCCCCATTAGAGGTATATTACACCATCATAGAGACAGCGTTTTAAAACAAAAACAAAACAAAATGGTTAGGGCACCAACGTGATTACCTTGACCAGCTGCTGCAAATGCCCTCCCAATTGTATTTCCCCCTCTCTTCATTTTTCCAGAAGCTTTGTGCTTTTCTTCATTGCAAGCGGAATGTTCAACCCGCTCTAGAAAGAATATTCTTCTGCAGTAAGGCTACTCCCTCAGCAGCAAGCCTACTTCAACGGAAACTGCAGTGTTTGTCATGGGAGAGGGCTAGTAAAGTGCTAAAACTAAAATCCAGTCTTTTGTTGACCGAACACTAAACCCCTCAAACCACTAAGTAGCACCATAAAATCTGGCACACACTGACTCTGCTACCTCCAATGCTTTCCAAATTTATCTCCAGCTCTGCTAACATAATGACTAGACTGCTTTGCATTATCTACTCTTTCCCTTATGACTGTTCTGTTGGCCCAATGGTAATTACATTGGGAAGATTCCCTATAATCTCTCCTCTTTGCATTTCCTTATGTTTTCCCATAAAATTTGCTAAAATACTTTGCTGCCTGTTTTACTGAGGTGCAACCTAATACCTCCAGTCAATATTTATTAAAAAACAACCCAGGCATTATAGTCTTATTCCCTTTTTGTACCGCAAGGAATACTTAAAAATTGCTACGTTAATACATAAATGATTGTTTATAAGTGATAGTAATGGGTTATTTGTGATCAGCATTGTAAAATCATACTTGGTCAAAGCTTCTAACAAGCATTTGAATTTGTAGTCTTCTGTCTGTAGTAATCTGGATATTTAAAAGAAAGTGAAAAGTCCACTTAGAGGCTTTCTTACAATCAAGCGGTATATAAATTTTGTTAAATGAAAACCCCATTCTTCCCTGAATATACCACATCCAGTCTGCATTTCCATATGAACTATATTTGCAAGCAACAAAAGCGGGAGACTAGAAAATGCAGGCTTTGTTCCAAAGTATAACCTGACTCTGGGCAACCCCTAAAAGCAACACAATGTAAAGAATTCAACCATTTCATACTTTTCCTGTAAAATTATTCCAAAAACTAATTAAGCCACACTGAAAGATCAAGAATCAATGTAAACCATTACAATGCAATTTGCAGTGCTAAAAAGCAACAAGAATGTAGTAGTGACCATTTATAACTCCACTTGCATTAAAACAGCATAGGACTATGTTGAGAATGAAACAGGACCAATGCATTTCATTTAAAAATGGTTAATTATCATTGAAGGAAACATCACTTAAGGCATATTTTTTTTTTGAATGGAGAAGCTTTTACAATATTAGATATAGAACTATCAGTAGCATTCTTAACTAAAGGAATGACAAATACTAGAAAACCTCTACAATTTGGCTTCCGTATCTCTGAATTGGTATTTCAGTGACAGATGTTTGTTGCGGCAAAAACCTCTGTCAGAACAAAATTAGGTGATCTATCATTTTAAGATATGGTCTTCATATACTGTTTACTCGAAGATATCACTTGCCTCAAGCCAATTTTGACCAAGAACATTTTGTGATATGGAAGTGATTTGTATATCATCATTTTTGTGATAAATGTAGCTCTTGAACACAAAATAACCTACCATTCCACAGTATTACAGTTAAAACTTCTACACCAGTAAATCTGTACTACTGCTTTTATTACTACAAACATACTGTATCTGGACTCCAATGTATTTCCCTTTTTTATTTGTTCAATAGCAATCCACATTTGCCTGGCTTTAGATGGGGAGCCTCTCTTTCAGCCCCCCAGCCCCCAACCTGGCCTTGAAACTTAACATTCCCCCTCCCCCCCAGTTTAGGGGATACAATCATGATGAACGTACTTTGTAAGTACAGTGGTACCTCTTGTTACGAACTTAATTTGTTACGGAGGTCCGTTCTTAACCTGAAACCGTTCTTAACCTGAGGTACCACTTTAGCTAATAGGGCCTCCCACTGCCGCTGTGCGATTTCTGTTCTCATCCTGAGGTAAAGTTTTAACCCAAGGTACTACTTCCAGGTTAGTGGAGTCAGTAACCTGAAGTGTTTGTAACCCAAGGTGTTTGTAAACTGAGGTACCACTGTATATATTCTTTTGTGTCAATGCAAGTAAGTCAAAAGATACTGAAACCAAGGCGCATACTATATGCTTCTCAAAACTGTGTCTTGGCAAAACTGTTAAATTTACTAAGTAAATATAACATGGAAAAAAGAAAAAAAAAATGGAATACTAGTGGATCACAGACATCAGATCTTATTCTATCCTGAGAAGCCTGGTTCAAAAGCCAACTAAGTCAGAGTACTCTGATATAACCAACTTCACTTAGTTCAACAAAAGTAGGCCTTAAAATCAAGCAATATTGCTTTAGAGATTTTGTAGGGTGGAGGCAGCTTTGACAACTTTCATGCATCAATTTTTTCAGATACCTGTCTCCAATAACACGGGCAATTTGTACAGCAACCTCCTTAGCAACTTAGTTTTGCAGGTCATATCTATTTGGCTGACTAATAAAAAGGTCATTTTGTCACTTAAAACTCAAAATCTAAGGCATGTGATCTAGTAAGCATAGCATTAAGTTTTGCTTTAAAAACTTCCAGCTATGTTTATTTACTACAGATGCATACAAAACAACCTTACAGTCATACTTCGGGATAAATACACTTCAGGATAAGTATTTTCGGGTTGCGCTCTGCGGCGACCCGGAGGTAACAGAGCACGTTACTTCCGGGTTTTGCCGTTTGCGCATGCACAGATGGTCAAAATGACATCACACGCATGCGCGGAAGCGACAAAACGCGACCCACGCACACGTGCTGTCATGTCTTACGTTCTGTTCAGGATGCAAATGGGGCTCTGGAATGGATCCCGTTCGCATCCCGAGGTACCACTGTGTATGTTAGGTACTTTACCTAAGAACAAAAAGTGGAACAAAACAAAATCATTGACCTTGGAAAATTCAACTGGAATGTGAGATTTATAGGAACCTCTTGGTACAGGAAACCACGGACAACAACAGTATGTAATGCATGCATGGGGAACCTGTGACTCTCCCCAGATGTTGCTGGACGTCAACTCCCATCATCCCTAACCACTGACCATGCTGCCTAGGACCAATGAAGATTGAAGTCTAGAAGCACCAGGAGGACCACAGAGCCCCCATCACTGAGGTAATGGATGGCATATTCTACTGATGAGAAGCTGCACATACGCAGCTTTATACGGACGGACGGACACACCCACCTATGAATCCACTGATATATATTGCTTTGCATGTGTCCAAAAGGCAACAGAGGCACCCCCTGGTCTCTCTCCTCTCACTAGAAGTGGAGTGCCCTACCGGGGACTGGGGAGAACCAGTAGCCCACTGATAAGTGCCTCATCGCTGCAAAGAATGGCCAGGTAGGAAGTGGTATGGGTGCCTCTGATCTCCAGATCCTCCCCAGCACAGAAAGCTGCAGTGCAGCTTGGAGAAGGTTACATTCAGCAAGTGTTGTATGTAAATCCAGATTGTTTAGTTGTTTAGGGGTTTTGTGCAAAACAATGGTGTGGGTGTATACATATGCTAAGCATACACGTATAAAAGCATTCATGTATATATAAAGCATACACAAAAACACACAATCTATGCCCTGCTTTAAAGTTCATGGGACTTTTCATACTGACTTTGATAGGAGCGTGATTTGCACTGTAATCTCAAAGATATATCACATATGGCTAGGAAAGATCCTTACTATGGAACAACCTTCTAAATAGTCTTCTTTATTAAACTTCTTTAGCTTAAAAGAAAGTATTCAATATTTTTTATTCCTTTTTTGGATTTACTCAAAAACCTTCCTTGGATGATTAATTCTAACTGCAGACATTACATGGTAAGTTTTTACAGTGGTACCTCAGGTTACGAACTTAATTCGTTCCGGAGGTCCATTCTTAACCCAATACAATTCTTAACCTGAGGCACGCTTTCGCTAATGGGGCCTCCCACTGCCGCCAGTGCGCGATTTCTGTTCTCATCCTGAGGCAAAGTTCGCAACCCGAAGCAACTACTTCCGGGTTAGCGCAGTTTGTAACCCGAAGTGTTTGTAACCCAAAGCGTTTGTAACCCGAGGTACCACTGTATATGGTTGCCATATGATACCTGATTATCAGCTTCCACATGGAAGCGAAGAGTATCCTTCTCAATAGTAACAGACTGCTGCTACAAGCTACCTCCTGGCTCCACCCAGACAGCCAATAGAGAGCATGGAAAGGTTCTGATGTTTCCCTTGTACCATAACCGACTCTATGGCAGACGGCGGCATCACAATTTTGCAACTCAAACCATTGTTAAAATATTTTGCTAGGGTTCATTTTCCATGATAAACTGTTGTAAAAATATTCCATCTGTTTTCAAATTTTGTTAAAAGGCGCATATTATACAGCTCATTACAAATATTACTAACTCTTAGACAATGACTCTAATGTGTATAATGTGGCTAATGAAGTAGAAATCTTAAACTAATCATTTACATGCATTTCATACAGCATTTCTATTGGAAGAAGTTTATAATCATAAACAAGTGCAATCACTTATGTTAAGCAACCCATGGACCTAGTCAATGTAGCACAACAGCCATTATGCAAAATTATGACATTAAGGAAAAAATAATCATAACTATTGCAGACTTTGCAATTTGCACTGTTTACTGTAAAACTGATAACTTTCAAGAAGCAAGCTTAATGGTTGAGATCCCTTAGACCCCTTTGTTGTTTCAAATTAGATTACATTAGCAGTTAGTTAGGCAAAGGTGTTGTTGTAATGGGTAACAGTACCGTGCTATGCTTTAATAGGAACCACGGTGAACAAAATCTGTGAGAAATTCTCACAATAAGGATATTCAATGAACTAAAGTTCCACTAGAATTGTATTCAATGATTTAAATATTTCTATTGAACTTTAATACTGCTATTGAGGGGGGAAACCCAGGCACAATCAATTCAATCGTATTACACCGTAGACAAATGAGTTAAAGGGTTATGTTGGTTAGTTAATACAGAACTGTTTATGTTTTCATAGCAAAAATGGGCAGACTTCTGCCACCTGTAACACAATTCTCCTACAATAAAATAACCCATCATACTCACATCATTTAATGAAATATTTAGATATGCTACAATCTTAATTTGGCATATCTGAAATTGCCAACTGAAATATCTGCATTATAATATTAAGGAAGAATTGTATTCTGCATTCATTCAAGTCACCCTTGGTGTGTGTGTGTGTGTGTGTGTGTGTGTGTTTAAAACAAAGAATTAAACACCACTTCCTGAAACATTATATTGTAAGGTTCACTGGTATTGGTCAAGAATATCCTATGCTCTCCTATCAGGATGATTAATGAAGGCACCTTTTTCACAGAATGTCACACTCTGCCTTTTTAACAACTGACCTTTCATGGAATACTACTGAACTCATAATTCCACTTTTGTTCAGTTTCTTATTAGTGGAGTTAAAATTAATACTTATGGGAATGATGGCTAAGGTAATGCACAGTAAATCTTATAGCACATGCAGACTACCCAAGAAATAGTACCTGCATTTGTCCATTTCAATAGAACAAGCATTCTACTAAAACTGTGTGTCCTTTCAAAAGACAAATTAGGTCAATATTCATCCCACTTTCAAGTTCACAGCTGTACTTTCAAAGTTTGGAACTGCTAATGAAACAGTTAATCTCTATGTATGCAAAGGCATTTTAATCTGTATTAATTGTTGGAAGACTTTATGACATGTATATAGTACAAAACAATCTAATTAATATTAATCTGAAAAGGGAGTATGTTAGCAACCACAATTAGACAATCCAGCAAAACTAAGGCTACCCACATTGACTTATTTCCCATTGACTTATCTCCCATCCACCCTCATTTTTGTTCCTAGAAACTTAGTCACTCTTCCTTAAGGGTGACTGTAGCAAAAGATTATTGCTACTGAATTATCCTGCAAATATCAGAGGTATTGGAGGATCCTCAGAAAAAAATCAGCCCACCCAGTAATGGTGTCGATTACATGATTTCTAATATGAATCTGTGCAGCTCTTCAATCTCAGGTGTTCAGTATTAGAGCAATGGTGGTTCATAAGACATCACTAATCAGCTTTACTGTAAGTAAAACAAGACTACACACAAAATAGTACACCCCAGAATAAAATATGTAGGTAAAGAATATTCTAACAGCAAATGAGCATCCGTAAGTTGACCCATGCTTGAGATTCATGAAGATTGAATGGGATCGAACAAGAGCGATCTGTGAGCAAGAGAAGGTTGGAACCTAGTGTTGTCCTCCTTGTGCCACTTTTAATACCTTAGATAAACTTGCTCCTATTGAAGTCAAATGACAGAACTAATATAATAATTAGTGGTGGCAGTGAAGCTTCTGGCAGCAATTGGTTGAGCAGCTTTGATCCTACTAAGGAGCAGCTTCCCCACCCCCGCCCCCCAAAAAGAACCTGGGAATCTAGAAGTAAGTACAGTGGTGCCCCGCAAGATGAATGCCTCGCAAGACGAAAAACCCGCTAGACGAAAGGGTTTTCCGTTTTTCGATGCACTTCGCAAGACGAATTTCCCCATGGGCTTGCTTCACAAGACGAAAACGTCTTGCGAGTCTTGCGAATTTTTTTGCTCCCCCCCCCTTTCTAAGCCGCTAATAGCCTTTTAGCCGCTAAGCCGCTAAGCCTTTAATAGCCGCTAAACCGCTAATAGTGCTAATCCGCTAAGCCGCTAATAGGGTTGCTTCGCAAGACGAAAAAACCGCTAGACGAAGAGACTCGCGGAACGGATTATTTTCGTCTTGCGAGGCACCACTGTATAGGTCTGAGAAGAAAGCAAACTAATAAAACTGAGATCTTATGAAACCAAAAGTTAGAAGATGGAATGCTACAAATAAATGAGAAAATAATAATGGAAAGGGGGGCAGAGAAGAGAAGAGTATGTGGCTAGAAGAGGTGAAGGAAGTTGAATTCATATAATGATTTGAAATACCCAACCAATTTCTGCCCACAGAGATATTTTGCTGCATCTGTGATGCAGGTTCAACTGTCCTAATGGCCAAGTTAGACTATAGGAGAGAGATAGACAACTGATCGCCCCAAGGGCTGCATTTCTTGACTTTAGCTTTGTACTTGACATGTAGGGTTACCAAGAACAAACTTGCTGCAGTGTTTTAGTCAGAATATTTCAATAAAATGATTTAATTAATAGGATGTTCTTAAATTAAGTCTTCTAAAAAGAAGTTACATGGATGAATTTAGCACTGTAAACTTGATGTTAGCTACGGACATGACTAACCAACTGCTTCTACAACCGTCATGGATTCCAATATGACTTACTCCTAAGGAATAGAACTCTGGGCTTTGTTTTACTCCTCAAATTAAAATTCCGATCAGAAAGTGTATAAAAGTCTAAAGCCTCTGAGATGTAGTGTACTCATAGTAGGAATGGCTAGAAACTTGTTTCTACAGCCTTTTGCTTTATAATGTTTGCACTTTATATAGTACACTTTATATATTACTCCCATGAGAAAAGTATTTTGCAAACATTTAGGATTTTCTTCTCTTCAGAATATGCAGTTTCAGTTTGTCATTGCCATTTCTAGCCTACCATTAAGAAAAGGCTATTTCAAGAAAGACAAACAAGCAAGTTTCTGAAAGACATGCTGTCATACTCCCGAACATATTCTCCATTTCACACTGAGATATAAATCTTAAAACCCAGAGGATATCTGCATAAATGAAGAGTGGCTGAACAACTTCAAGAGTTACAAGCAATATTTCCTTGCAAACAGAGAACACATGTGACCTACAAGAGTTGATAGAGGACCCCAACCATGACCAACAGAAATTGCTGCTAGCAACAAATCTGAGAGAAACAGAGACCAGCTTCAACAGACAAGTGGGTGAGATGGCTCAACGGAAATGAGGTTATCGTGAAGATGTTACACATGTATGCAAATTAGTATCTCTTCCAAGCATCTCTTCACAGAACAAGTCAGAGTAAAACTGGGGAAGAGTTCACTGTAGTTGTAATTTAGGAATAAATGAATAGGAACTAGGCAGAAAGGTAGACAGTGTTATCACAAACTTAAACTTGAACAGGCACTGCCTATACAATATATGTTCACACAACAGCTTGTTTCTTCAATGTCTTATGTCCAGTGTTAGAAATTGAGATATGAAAGCTAGGAGCTAAACGGCACCTTAATCATAGGTTATGGGCACAACAATGGAATGTCTAGGCATGCTTTTTACAAGAGTGCAAAGCTGAAAATGAATGAACATCAGCTAAAATCTTATGTTAATTTTTCACATGGTCTAGTCCTCATCTGAAGACAGCAAAAACAAAGCCATGCTCTCCCCCCGCTAATATTTTTTAGAGGTCTTTTCTCCAGTCCTCAGGGAGTGGCTGGAAGTGGGGAGGCAGAAAAAGTTTCTCCTTCCCTTCCGCTGCAGTTTTAATCTGAAATCTTAGGCGCAGTATTGCGCCCAGAGCTCAGTAACTCCTCACGCTAATGAAATTCCCTGCTGTAAAACACGCCTAGAACAAGGACGTTTCAAAAGCTGCTTATGTCAAATCTTTATCTTATTAACATTTTTTTTTTACAAAACTTGTAGGAAGACCATGTAATATGAACATTACTTCAATACAAAATATGACAGTACCAAGCAAATAAAAATTATACCATTAATGTATCTGAAGCTTCAAAACTAGAAAACGTATTAACTCTCTCCTGAATTGGTTGTATCACAGGACAAAAAAAAGTAAATCTTAAAATTATGAACGATTGCAGGGGCAGAATGGTAGCATATCCCACAAGAGAATGAATCATCCGGGGGGAGGGGGGAAAGGGAAGAGTTAAGCAAAAGAACATTTTAATTATACATAAAGCACAGAGGTAGTATAGTCATACCTCATGTTACGTCCACTTCATGTTACATTCTTTTAGGTTATGTCCCGCGGCGACCCGGAAGTAACGGAAAGGGTTACTTCCAGGTTTCGCCACTCGCGCATGCACAGAAGCGCAAAATGACGTCACGTGCACGCGCAGAAGCAGCGAATCGCAACCCGCACTTGCACAGACACGCTGCTGCGGGTTGCACTATTTTCATGTTGCAAATGGGCCGCCGGAACAGATCCCGTTCACAACAAGAGGTACCACTGTACGTTGTTAGCTCTCTGTCAAGGTTTGGGTGCAATTAACTTGTCTTATCTAAATTATCAGAATTTGAGGAAAGCTGAGAAAACAAATGTCTTACAGAGCTTTAAGCCAAGATATAACATATTCACATTACAGCTCTTCTCTGTGTAGGTTTTTCTTTGAGTCAGGTCTGTCACATACTGAAGTACAACACCATTCATACAGATGGCTGTTTCACCTGCTCATAATTATGGTAACAAAATAAAGGTACTTGCCTGTAGCTGCTCTTGTTTTGAGAACAGTTCACATCCATTAAAAATCATAGAATACGAGTCTATGATTCTGAATAGACATGAACTGAGTTGGAAGGAACCATGAGGGTCATCTAATCCAACCTCCTGCATTGCGGGATTCTTTAGCTCAAACCCATGACCCTAAGATCAAGAGTCTGATGCTCTACCAACTGAGCTATATGTTGGAACTATTACTTATTATGTGGATGTTATTACTCAGGAGGAAAGGTCGCACAGCCTTACAAAAGCCTTGCACACATTCAACTTTACATGGAAATAAATAAATAAATAAATAAATAAATAAATAAATGTAAAGGAGGCGGGAGTCTGGGGAAAAAAGACTTTGGCAATCTCACCCACCATTGTACCCAATGTGTTTTGACTATATGCAATTTTAACTTTACACACTCTCCCCAGAATGCAACCCGTGTAAGCTGAGTCTCACCTGTATTTGAAAAAAACAACAACCCCATGTTCTCTCATATAAATGCTTACCTTCAGAAATACTATTATGAATGCCACACCATCATCTGAGAAGCAAAGTTATGATATTCCAGAAAAAGATTATTTCCCATGATGGCTCCTTGTTTATGGAATTCTCTTCTGAGAAAAAACCCAAATCTCTGCCACTGGTCATTTTAGGGGAACAATAAATGAAAATATTTCTGTTTCACCATATCTTTCAGGCATGAGCGTTAAAGCTGTTGTTTTCAATCTCTCGCTGTTTATTTTGTGTTACAAATTATTTCATTACTGAACTGTAACATGGTTCTAAAAATATTAAAAGTCAGTATATAAATGACTTAATAATCATGAAGATTAATAATGATGGTGATGATAAGCTATTTACTATCACCATTATAAAGCACTCCTGATGAGACGGGGCAAACCCTGTTGCCTGGAAAGTATAACAGCTGCCCATAGGGATTGTGGCAACATTTTAGTTGGAACCCACGATCACAGTGGGATATCCTCTGTGTGTTTGTTGTCCATTAAGATGCTACAAGCTGGACTGGTAAAAAGGTGTTTCCCCTGGCCTGTCTCGCACACACAATGTGTGAGAAACTTGTGGATAAACAGATCACAAATGTACTTCTGATAGGCTTTATTCAGGTGGTTGTACACTGCAACTTTAGGCAGTGTGATATAAATGGTATGAGGTGGGAAAAAATGCTACACATCTACTTCACAGTCCCCAAGCACAGTTATATAGAAACATTTTGGTAAAATAAATTATGTGCCTTGGTTATTTAACAATCTAAGAGATCTCATTTGTGTTCTATTTCTAGATTATCTTGTGTGAGATTCTTACTAGAAATGCAGTGCTACTGTTCTAACATCAATTTAATTCCCAAATATTTCATCATGTCATAAACTATAAATTGTGCAGTATTTTTAATTAGCTATCTCTCTTTACTTGGCAGCCATCAAGCTGAGTTTTCCCCAATTGATTTTACTGCTAATAAACCTGCCAGACTTGTCAATCAGTTTTTGTATTGTTGTCATTGATGCTCATACTATTTTTGCTAATTAAAAATCTATCTTTGCACATATTGTGCTTTAATAAGGAGTCAGGATATAAAATTCATAGTGGTGGGTCATTAAATGTAAATAGCAAGTGACAAAATAGTGTTGGAAATGAATGATTTCCTAGGCCACTATATCCTAAGGGCAAAAGAAGCCACCTTCAACATTTCTTACACTAGGAAAATAAGGTTATAAAAAACCTTTCCAGTGTTTTATATAAACTATATATTAACTATTTTATGTAACTTTTCGGGACCCTAGTTGTCTGGTTTCCAAAAATATGAAAAATAATGAACTTCCTTGTCCTTGGCTCTTTGCAATAGCACAGAATGATTGGAAAACTAAATACAAATATGCTTTTTCAGGGAGAAGACAACAAAAGTCCATCCCTTAATGGGCCCATCAGAACAAGTCTTTCTGCAGTCATCCTCAGTCTAGCAATTGACTGAAGAGAGTCAAAGAAATCAACAATGGTAGAGATGAGGAATGGAAGGATTAAAAGGAGTATGCTTGTATAGATGGATAAACAACAAAAGCTGCTTAGCAAAGGATGACTCGTCAATCCTAAACTTTATAGAGAAATGCAAACTATGAAAACAGTCTTAAGGAACACCAGATCTTTCAGGCAGAAGACCTGTGTGGGAGGGTGGGTGTAAAGACATGATAGGAGGAAAGACATTTTCTTCTCATTAAGGATAATCCAACTAAAGGACTTTCATACTAATATGAATTTAAGATTCAGAGAAAATCTACTCAATAAGTATTTGTAGTATCTGTAGTTCATAGCACCTCTAAACAATTAACCACAAGAGATTAACTTTTCTGGATTCATGTACACTTTATGGAATCATGTACGTACGCACTCTTTCAAAAACTTCCAATGAACAAAAACAAATCATTTTTTTTTCAACAAATGAAGCTGGTAGCTCCTCCTTGTTCCTCTTTCTCTAGAATGGGCTGCTGCTTCTTTGTTCAGATTTACAGGACAAGTAAATCTGCACAAGTTGGCCATGTGGGACAGGAGACCTTGGTCATTACAAAGTCTACTGCCAAGAAGACTCCAGCTTTGAACTTAGTACCCACTATGTTTCCAGTTGATGGTCTTTCATTCACTGCATATATTTCACCTGTGAAAGATTCTTTTTTCAAATAAGAGCCTTCCAAGATACCAATCTATCGAAAGCAAGCATTATCTTAGGCAGATGACAGCCGGAATGGGTTCCCTTTGAAGTGGTAGGCAGGATCTCTACCTGTACTCCAGCAAGCAAAATAAAAATAAAAATCCTGAAACAACTTAAAAATGGGGTACTGCTTAGTGACTCAACCCAATATATGGTGTGAACATCAACATTTTTTCTGGGCCGTATTCCAAGAAAAAGTCCCCATCAGGGTATGTTTGACAAAGTTGTCAGAATGAGAGAGAGAGAGAAAGAAAGAGAGAGGGAGGTATTAAATAAATGGAAACACTAAACGCCTAATACATTAAATGCAAACATTAAATGCCTAAATATCAGTGAACTATCATTATTTAATAGGAGCTTCTATTAACTGCAGAAAGTGTAGTAACCCAGCACCCTGATATTGGAAAGTGATATATGTATGGGACTTTGAGCATAAATGTTGCAATTATAAATTTTTACTGTAGGAAAACATTGCCAACCTAACAAAGAAAAAAAGTCCTTGACCAAAATATCCGAGGATATTAAACTGAGACGTAATCTACTGATGCAAATCATTACATCTATTTGCATTTGCTTACTGAACCCTAGCACAGAAATTAAACTACATAGAGTGGGGGGGAAAGAGAGCTGGTTGTGCATGGTTAAAAGGAGACATCTTGGAGAATCCAAGCTCTTTCATTAATTTCCCCACTTCCCCTCATTAACAAGTAAAATGTTTTTACTGCTTGAAAAGTTTTAATAAATAGGAAAATGCAGGGCAGCCAACATAAGTTTTTAATGCAATATACAAAAGCTTTTAATATTTTTACATACATTAATGAAAAAGCTAAATTTTATAAGACTTCTTCTGTGAAGGAAATAAATACTACATGCACAATTACATATCTCTTATAAAATATTTACCGTAACTCTTCCATTTCATTTGATACATCAATTAACAAGTCAATTAAGTGAACATATAAGGATTGTCCTGTTTCAAAATAATGTATCTCATCCCATTCAATTCTCTTTCCAAGCAGTGTGTGTGCATTTTTGTTAAGAAAAACAGATGAATCGTCTGCTAGAAATGCAGGTTCAAACTTCTGGTCTAGATTAGAAAGATTAAAATCAAAATCAACTTGTAGGGACAACGTTTAGGAAACACAGGCCCTAAGTCAAGGCAATATTCAGTTTGTAACATTCCATTGCTCAAACAATAATCTGATGTAAACAATATTCCTTGCTGTGTTTAGGAAAACTTTCTAATGGGTTGGATACTTTGTGCTATATGTCTTCAATTAAACTGAACAGAAAATGTGGTTCACCATGTCCTACAGAATTACCTGGAGTTCCTAGAGGGTCCTGGCCTTTGGATTGGCACATTGTGTCTGAAATCATGCAACAATCACAGATTTAACAAACTGCTTTGAGATATTTTATTACAATCAAGCAACATATAAATTTTATGAAATAAAAATAAGTAATAAATAAAACTTATCTACTACTTCTTAAAACGTGTCCTTAGATTCCAAGGCTAACAGGTGCCAGAACAACCACCACTAATTACACATATTTTTAAAATAGTGTATATTTTTTTTGCGAGAAAAGCTAACTGTTAGACAGATTTATATTGGATTATTCTGGATTTTAAATGCATGCGCATGCCAGAATCACAATTTACTCAACACACATGCAGAATAATCTACCATCTGTAAACATAATGCAGAAAAGTACAAGCAGATATGGAAAGGTCACACAGTCTAAGAGACTATATGTGTTCTTAACAGGATTGGGAAACTTTTTTCCCTTAGTTTTTGAAATTATGCTGAGCTTTTAAAAAACGTTTCCTCCAGCAAAAAGTTGTGTGCGCCCCCCCCCCCAAAACACTTCTGATCATCTAGCTATAAGTATAAACAATCCTATAGTTATCACCTGAAAAGCCATCAGGAGAAAAACTAGCCCAGTTTATTTTTAATAAAAGGAGGATCATAGTATATAATAACTCTTCCTGCCATATCCATTGAATCTGCTGAAATAGAGATTGATGTCTGGATATTTCTAGCAGGGGGAAGTAATATTTCTCTAAAACACATACTTTTGGTATTCAGTTGCATCCCGAGAAAAGTGGTAGGCCCCTACCTAACCAGCTACTACAAAGAAGCTACATTTTAATATCTAAACCTTTTCCATTTGAAAAATAAAAAGAGTACAGACACCAGAGTATTTTCTAAAGATAGCTTTTGAAAATACTGTATGCCATATCACCTCTAGTTGCACTCATTAATGTACACAAGCCTTTACTTTTTCATATCTCAACTCAAAAAGCTTCATAAGGGCATAAAAAGCTAGAACTACTAAACATAAAAGATTAACACTGCCTACATAATCCACAGAACCTTATACGGCATTTTCCAAGGCTTTCACCCCTTTTTCAACTCATACCATGCATGGGACAACCTGCAATGCAATACATTCCGTGCTTCAGTTTAGTGTTACAATAGGCCAGAAATCATAGATGCAGATGTCCAGATTAAAAACAGGAACTTGTCCTCATAGTACAAAGACTAAAGGAAGTTCAAGTAGCAAGGTACCTTGCATACAAATGCCACTAGTAGTTGGTGTAGCAATATTGGGAAGTTAGCACCGACCCACATTTGTGTGCCACTACTGTAGTCTGCCAAGAGTTCTCCCATCTTATCCTCACTGTAAACTTGCCTGGTCCAAGCCATCATCCAGGTTTTTCCATTTCATTTGACTATTGATCTCCACTAGATCTCAGAGGCACAACTTTTCTTGCTGCACTATATACACATATACACACACACTGCTCTTCACCAGGGAGGTCACAAAGCAGCTTACAAAAATAAAATATGCAATACACTTTCATGATATGATGTTGTTGTGTTTTTTTATATAATCACCATCATCAAAATAAATCAGAGGGAGAATGGAAGGAAAAGTGAAATGCACAGCCAGAAGGAGAATTGCAGAATACATGCTGCTGTGTTGAGAGCTCTTATTCAGGTTTCCAGTCATTCCATTCCTCGGCTTTTCACTTGTTCAGCTTCTTAACAGGCAGCCTATGCTCAATGGGGATCCTCAGCCCCATTGGGCTATTTGGGTTATTTTCACATCCTTTAGGTTTGGGTTTTTGCTTGCTATTTGTCCTTCTGATTTTGCATTTCTACAAACCTGCTAATACTTTTCCATCTGGTGTGTGGGTGTTGCCATTTTTAATTCATAGAGACTGGCATTCTGTGAACAGAGTTCACTATTAGTATGTAAGAGATGACAAACAAACAACCAACAAAGAGCAGGCCCCTGATTCGTGCTGATGAAAGTGGGTCAAAGATGAGGATCACACTTCACTGGTTCTCCACGAGTTAATCTACACATTTTGAAACTCCACAACCAGTAAAAGCAAAACAAAAACCCTGAATATTTTTGTGAACAAAATTTGAAGTTCTGTAGCCAACTCAAATAGACACTCCATGCACATGGTTCCCACCACTTTCACTATGTGCATAAAGACATCTTTGGAGCAAAATCAATGTTTGCTCCACTTTTAGAAGGTTTAGTTGATGTTCATTCACGAGTGCTGAAGACTCCCTTGTGTCACAAACAAGGAGACTTGGAGTGAGAGCTTTCTAAATGCTTCATCTACTCCAACCAGCTAGGGAGGGTAAGATGACTTTCTGGAAGAAGGCACAGGATAAGAAGATTTAAAAGTAATAACATGGATTCCATCAGGAGCAGGCATTGCAAGACTTATAATCCCTTGGTCATTAAAACGCACTACACACACAGAAGATTCTGCTCTGCTACTGACTTGCTGAAATGAAAAGTGATTTATCAGGCCAAAGGCGCACACAACCTTCAATGCTACTACTATGGAGGAGTTGTTTATAAAATGAAGCATTATTTATAAAATAAAAATAAAAATGAAGTAATAATGATTTGCAAAGAATTCCTGAAAACATTTCTGCAGTGGTTTTCAGAGTTGCACCATAAAAATCTTACTGCATTTTGTTAATGATTGAAATAATTGGTTGACAAGGACATCTAAATCAGTGAGCGCAGCTACAAAAATAAAACTGAGCCTTAAAGTAACTGGCATGTGTTCACACAGGGACTTCAGTTTAACATTATTATTCTATTATACAACATTATTATTCTATTAGCCATTATCAGAAAGCTTCAAACCAAATTAGGTAAAACAGAAGTTGTTTATGTTCCTTATATATTATTCTTATTTATACAGAAAGTGATTAATGTATCCTTATTATTTTATCACCATTCAGATAACCTCATTTTGAAAAGGACAAAATCTCAATATTTTTTTGGGGGGGGGAGGGTGATTTTCCCTTACTTTTTTGCCATATAAACTTACCAAATGCCACTCTTAGTACGGGGAAATGGAAGTAACTTGTAGCAATGGATGACCCTCAGAGTCATTGCATTTGGATACTCCATCCCCCCCCGCAAGGGATTCATCACATTGCAATCTAGAAGATTCCAACGCCAAACTGAAAGACCCAGGTTTAAAAATATATATAATACATACTGATTGTAACATGCAACATGATGCAAAATACCTCTGTGACTATTGAGCACAAAGCATTTATAACCGTACTTTTATTCATTATAATTCTGTCTGACAGGAGTCCATTAATTTTTTTATGGTGTTTTTGTGTGTGTGTGCTTTCCCAACGTTCTTATTACAATGTTTACTAGCTAGTTTTTAAAACAAGAGGAAAGGAGACTCTGGGCCCTTTTTATTATTTTGTTCTTTCAAAGATAATGATCCTAGATATTTTAACAACTGTTTCCTATCAACAAGCAGAAGAGATTAAACGATACATTTCAGCCCAGATATTTATGAATAGTGTTAAATCGTTTAGGTCTTTGCCATTAGAAAGATAAAACAGGATGCATTTTGAAGATGTTAGCAGAAACAACTGTAGGGGAGGAAATATATATATGTATATATATTCCATTAGTATAGATACAGTGGTGCCTCGCAAGACGAAATTAATTCGTTCCGCAAGTCTCTTCGTCTTGCGAGTTTTTCGTCTTGCGATGCACGGTTTCCCATAGGAATGCATTGAAAATCAATTAATGCGTTCCTAGGGAAACCGCCTTCAGACCAGGTCCGGGGACAGTCTGTCCCCCGACCTCTTCTGAAGGCTGGGGGGGGGGGGAAACAAGGGCTTTTCTTCCCACCCCCAGCATTTTAAAAAACCCCGGGACAGCGGAGGACTTCTCCGCTGTCCGGGGCGATTTAAAAGCCCCTGGGAAGGTGGGCAGGGGGGGACAAAGACTTTCGCCCCCCGCCCGCCTTCAGAAGGTGTTCCCGCCCCCCCGCCCCGCTTCGGAGCAGCGTTCCGAAGTGGGGCGGCTGGGGCAGGTGTTCCCGCCCCCCCGCCCCGCTTCGGAGCACCGGGAGAAGCGATCTCCCCGCAGCCCCTTGCTTCAAAAGAGGTCCGGGGGCAGCGGGGAAGAAGCGCTGCGCTTCCCGCTGCCCCCGGACCTCTTTTGAAGCAAGGGGCTGCGGGGAGATCGCTGTCCCCGGACCTCTTTTGAAGCAAGGGGCGGTGGGGAGAAGCGATCTCCCCGCAGCCCCTTGCTTCAAAAGAGGTCCGGGGGCAGCGGGAAGCGCTTCCCGCTGTCCCCGGACCTGGGGCTGCGGGGAGAAGATCGCTTCTCCCCGCCGCCCCTTGCTTCAAAAGAGAAGACCCGCTGTCCCCGGGGCAAGCTTCGTTTTGCGAAGCAAGCCCATAGGGAAATTCGTCTTGCGAGGCAACTCGAAAACGAAAAAACCTTTCGTTTTGCGAGTTTTTCGTCTCGCGAGGCGTTCGTCTTGCGGGGTACCACTGTACTTGTAAAAGCTCTGTGTGGCATTTAGTCACTTATTACTTATAATTACACTTGTGAACGCTCAGGGGAAAAATGGAGGAGAGAGAGACTTGGGGAGGGGGGGTTTACACCTACTTTTGATATCTGTATAGAGCTCCAACGTTATTCAATAAATCTATCCACCAATTAAACATGCTTTGATTAATTTTTTTTTTTTTAAAAAGAGTTCCCTTATCAGTGCACCTGCAACACTGGTAATACCTGAGAATAGGCGGCTAGGAGAGGGAGCTGGGGGGGAAAAGCCTGTCTTCCACCAGATAGGAATGACTGGGGATGAGTGGAGTCAGGAGGAACAAATATGGGGCACTCTTCTCCCCACTATTAATAATATTTAAAGCATTCACAAACGTATAGGTGGCTAACAACGTCTTACGCATTCCTCCTTTCACACATGATGCCATGCATGTATGTGTCATATCAGGCAACTTCCCTCCTATGTGGCATGAATACATCATCCAAACACAGGGGAAGAATGATTTCCCCTTTGGAGTTACTGTTTTATACACTGGAGAATTTATGCAGATTTAATGAAATTGACTGAAACTCGTGCAATCGAATTAGACTGTGTGGCAATCCTTATCAAGACCAAGTTGCTGTGCTGTTTTTTTTTTCTTTCTTTTTTAATTTCCTATTAACTGAGAGGCTCAGAAAACCAATGGAATAACTTTAAGGCAAGTAAGTCGGAAAATGTACTGACCTCCTGAGGTCCTCTGTCTGTTTGTGCTTTAGAAGCAAAAGCTGGGGGAAATACACAGTCTGGATCAGATATATTCTATACAACTGAGAAGTTATAACTCTGGTAGTATACAATATTTTCGCTAAAACGAAACTTTAGCAACTTCTGAGAAATACAGAATTATGTACCATGAAGTCACAGCAAGAAAGTCATGTGCTGGGTGGCCACATTTCCTGCTCCCAAAATCAACACAGCAAAACTCACATATACCCAGCAACATGTACACACACAGAGCCCATTGCTACCAGTTTTCCTATCACCAAAAGTCATTGTTTCCCCCTTCTTCCTTTCCTTGACATCATGAATGTCCTTTTGGTATTTATCTTGCCTCCCCACACGGTTACAACTCTTCCCGGCGCTCAGAATCATTTCCAACAGCAACCCTACCAACGCTCACACAGATCACAATTTCATCCTCCTATTAGCCAGGTCTATGAAAAAAACAATATAAATTATCACAAGTTTAGAACCAGTAGTCTACAAGCTCCCAAGTAAGGTGCGTGGCAGAGATAACAAATATGATGGGGCCAGGTATGTTCCTGGGAAGGGACAAGCAATTGTGACTTCCAAGGAGAGGAAAAGCTGTGTGTTGATTGTAGAGTTCGATATTGTAGCAACCCTAGTTCTGATAGGTGGCTAACCAATTCCACCGTAATCCCCTGAAAGGACACAATGAATCAAAAGTCTCTATTGTCTATTGTCCTCATTGCACATGTACACTAGTAGCATTTCTTGAATCTATACAGCCTGGTTAGCCACTCGCAACAGTGCTTGCACAGAAAGGCATACAGTGGTACCTCGGGTTAAGAACTTAATTCGTTCTGGAGGTCCGTTCTTAACCTAAAACTGTTCTTAACCTGAGGCACCACTTTAGCTAATGGGGCCTCCTGCTGCTGCCGGAGCACGATTTCTGTTCTCATCCTGAAGCAAAGTTCTTAACCCGAGTTACTATTTCTGGGTTAGAGGAGTCTGTAACCTGAAGCCTCTGTAACCCGAGGTACCACTGTATAGGAATAAAGAATTGCGTCTGCTGTGTAGATTTTCACCAGTGTAGCCCAATCATAGCTTTTGCATTGGTTGTCAGAAAGGTAGACAGAAATCTGTACGTACTTTCCACCACCACTGTTACCACGTTCAGCCTCTGCAGGGGCAGGACACCACCCCTGATTTGGACTTCAGAGACACACTGAATGCAGTCATATTTTCCAAGGTCTTCATGTCTCAGGGCAATATCAGGGAGAGTCCCAACCCTTGGGAGGTGCTACACTGAGTTTGCCTATTGGAACTATGCCTAGCCAGCTATGGAAGTTCTGGCTGCTTTCTCAGTCTCTCCAAGCCCAATACATGAGAAGGAAAGCCACCTCCCCTCTTCTTCCATGACTTAAAAATGGACAGGGACGCTTCCTGACCTTGTGCTCTGCTCTGCTTGCCTTGCCATATCCATTCTCTAGTGGTAGGATTTATAGACTCTCAATCATCACCCTATTTTTTAATGTTAAGGAATAACAACAATAAAGTCTTGGACTCGTTCTGCAGTCAGTGCCAAAGCATCAAGCTAGACTAGTCGATTATTTCAAGCCATAAGGATGAGATCTTTTAAAAGAAAAACATTAAAGTGAACATTGCAAAGCTATAGCAATAAATTAGTAAATATTTTTCATTCCAATTATATGAAAGGCTCTTTTTTCTTTCTTTTTTTACTTTTAACATGTGCATATGAAAAAATAATCAGTAGAACACAGGCTTACCCATTTTGTAGCACAGCATTTCGCTCCAGGTGGATTTCATGGACCCCCAGCTTGCATCCCGATATCTCAATTTTTCCCAAAGGGCTGCCCAGCACCACAAACATCTTCTCACACTGAGAAAAAGCCTGTTAAAAATACAACCAAAGATGCATAAACCATTTCCCCAAGTATCAATAACTAGGCATATAAATGGCATTTTATCATTATTCCAAACAGGAAAACGAAAGTTGGACTTAGTCGTGCCAGCTGCATAAGAGTGACCTTGATACTAAGTAACTTAAGTTCATTGATTTTGAAGAGTCTACTCTGAGTATGACTTAGCTGGGCATCATGTTTAATCATTAAACTTAATAATACCACCCCTCCAAAAAAAATCACTTATAATATAGTTCATTAAAATTAATACATAAGGTGAGATAGCAGCTAAATAAAAGAAGTGAATCAAGCCAGAAATTTTCTCAAGCTGCAAGTCAGCTCTTAAGGTGTGATCCTACCTAGAACTGGCATACCCATATATTGTGAAAAGGCATAATCATCAGGCTAAGGGAGAATTAAAGAATCCCAGAGCAATGAGCATGAAACTCTTAATTTGGGTTCCAAACATGGGTCAGGCAAAAAGAATCCTACATTGCAGAGGGCTGGACTAGATGATGCTCATGGTTCCTTCTGACTCTAGAATTCTACGATCCTAACAAATCCACTGGTCCACATTAGATTTAAAAACCACATTAGATACAAAACACCAGGCCAGGATGAAAAATGCCGAAGGTGAGTATAACCTACTTTCAAAGGACAAATTTCCTACTGGTGTAAAGAAACGAAATCTGCTCCAAGCCAGAATTTGCAATAAATTCGCCAACTGCCCACGCCCATTGGATGAAACGAAGGGACACAGCCCTTTTGGCTGCAACATCTCCTCCCAGCAAAACTCTCTGATTTACTGTCGAGAGAAAACCTGGGAAATAAATCCTTACCATTCTGGCTTCTGTTCCAGTAGTAAAGATTCTAGCTTGGAAAGAAGCTGGAGTTTGCATAACTGGATTTCACAGCAATTACACAACAGCCAATATTTTGAATGCTGAAATGATTAAATGGAAGTGTGGCATACCCTTAAGGGCATTTCTCTTGGCTTCACACACTGCTGAAATTACAAAGCCAGTGTGGCATGCCCAGGGTCTGGTGGCAACTACATTCAAATACTGATCCGTTGCCTGACATAAAGGGTGATCCTGATCACATGCTGCCTTTAAGATCAAGCTTAATTTTGACCGAATTTACCTGAAGCTAGGGAAATGGTTGGTTTTAATTGGACACAGAAAAGAAAATTGATTTTCATGGCTATTTGCAGATCAATTGAAAAATGAAATGAATTTCGTTTCATCCTCCCTTTTAACCTGAATAGGTATTTAAATAATAATGATCTGAACTAACTTATCAGTGGAGAAGAGGATTTCTCTGTGCTAACAGCAGAAGCAGTAAAGCCTGCTCTGTGGCCATCATAAATCACCCTCTAGCCTCACATGCTTATTTAAAAAATCTTGGCATTAATTCCTGTCTGCATCACAATTCACTTTTACTCTCTTCAATGCCAGCCTTGCCTATTACAGGAGCCAGTGATGCTGTATTGAGACTACAGGGGCTGCATAGATCTATTGGACCTGGGGTAGCAAAGTTTAAATCTCAGCTCAGTCTCAATTCCTCATCTATAAAGTAAGAGCAATAGACCATGACCTGCATTATAGGATGGTTGTGGGAAAAGGATGAAAACCACTGCAAATTGCTTTTCAAACCATGAGCATTAAAAATTATTTTAAACTATTTTATGGCACGTCATATATTTCCCCCTATCATCTTAAAACTTTTTTGAGTTCTGCCCCACTTCTAAAGTTCTTCTCTACTCAACACCAAGTGCCACAGCAGAAGATGCATAGTTTCTTGCATGCAGTCAGATGCTGCCTAGTGCAAGTACCTATGGATTAGGACCCAAATCCAACACTGGTAATCAAGAAGTGGAATAGAACAAGACACCTCTGCCTGCTCCTAAAGGTCACACGATCAGAAGAAAGCAAGGTAAAGGTAAAGGGACCCCTGACAATTAAGTCCAGTTGCGAATGACTCTGGAGTTGCAGCGCTCATCTTGCTGTATAGGCCGAGGAAGCCGGCGTTTGTCCACTTCCGCAGATAGTTTTTCTGGGTCATGTGGCGAAACCAGAGCAGCACATGGAAACGCCGTTTACCTTTCCGCCAGAGTGGTACCTATTTATCTACTTGCACCGTGTGCTTTCAAACTGCTAGGTGGGCAGGAACTGGGACTGAACAACGGGAGCTCACCCCGTTGCGGGGATTCGAACCGCTGACCTTTCAATCGGCAAGCCCAAGCAGCACAGTGGTTTAACCCACAGCACCACCCGCAAAAGTACACAATTGCTAATGGGGCAAAGCAGGAGAGCAGTCACACCTACAAATCCAGTGTAGATCAATGAGGATTCAATGGTAAAAAGTAGGAATGATCCTCCTACCCCACCCTGGAATCTAGCATTCCCCTTCCAGGTGTTTTGGCCCCCACAGTTTAAGGGCCATTGCAGTGGTCATAGATGGCTCTTTGCCTATAAATGATGTGTCCACACTCTTTAAAATTATAGCCATCCAGCTACAACTCAGGGTGACTCCTTCCACCGCAAAAACTCTCTCCTATAAATCACTGTGTAAAAGATTCCAGAGGAATAGCCATATCAGTCTGTGGCAGCAAAAAGAGTTATGGCACACCTTAAAGCTTTTGTGGACTAGAGTCCACTTTAATTAGATACAAGATGGACTGCACCTAATGACATGGGTCCTAGTCCACAGAAAGATCCACATATAATCACATTCATCTTTAAGACTGTTATTCTTGTAAACAAGACATTTTTAAAAGTATTTTAAATAAGGCAATAGTATGGATGGAAAACATGGCTCCCAGCTCATTTTATTAATGGGTTACTAGAGGACTATGGAGAACAAATCTCTTGCTTACTCTACCACAAGACTCATAAACAGCACCCTACTCATCCAGAATGCCTCGCTTCCTTCCATTTACCTTAGGGCTCTGTGTGAGGTCCATGTAAGTGCCTAACACCTACATTACTGCCCTCAGATACTTGCCGTTAATAAGAACCCCTCTTTTTTGACTTTCCAATCCTCAGCCCACCAACACAGTTGCTTCCAGTTCCTACAGCATATTAGAATTTTTTGTCCTATCCAATTTCCCCATTCCTAACAAAAGCTAGTAATTGTGCTCCCTGAGAAATGGGAATGTTTGAAAATATTATTTTAACAGCTTAGTGAATCACTGCTAGTCTTCGCCATAAAACCCTCTTGATTGCAGCAGGATCCCGTTAAACACATTCTCAAATACACAAAATGGGGGGAAAAAGCTATTGTTTGGGTTGTTTTGGGTGGTAAGTAGCTGGCAAGTTTAACACAACATGAAAACAAGGCACACATCCTGGGTTTGTCTGGCACCTTGCTTTTATAGAATTTGAGAACAGACACTTTTCAGCTACCATCATACACATAAGGCACAGGCTTGTCTTACTCCTGGGCACTGACAACAGTATACTAGCCCCTGCAACATAAAACAAGATAATTTTACAGCTACCAACTAGACACAGTACTGCAGAGTGACAGTTTGTCATGAAGCAGTAAGGACTGTGGCAGTATGGTTTGAGCACAAATGTCAGTTTTTAAACTGTTATGTCTTGGCAAGCATCAGCTTAAAATGTGTCATGCCATCCCAGAATCTTACTCTCTGTAGTACACTAAAGTTAGGCTAATCCTGCCATCATTTAGCAAATTTGCAACCTGTTGGAGTAAGAAATGACTGCACTCTGTTACGTGTTTGTCAGCTACAAGATGTCTTAATTCTTGTATATAAATTCTGAATCAGTTTTACGTACACTAGTAAAACAAGGGACATGGCAAGAAAATTACTTACAAAGCAAGCAAGGATTGATTAGCTTTTGCAAAGTCTTGTAAAGTACATAAATATTGTGCCAAGCAATTAGAACCTTACTTTTTATATTACTTTTTAATATTTTTTATGTAAGGCATTTATACCCTTTAGCCAAAGTGGCTGCTAGAGCAGCTTATAAAAATCAGCACTAAGACAGTCCCTGCCCTCAGGAGGCTCACCATCTAAGACATGACACGTGAGGAAAAATAATGGGATGGAGGAGGCGAGAGCAAACTCAAGCACAAATTCTGAAAGTCATAGAGGTGTGTCTATGTGGATTCTGGTTATCTGGAAGAGAAGCAACTTCTTGCAGATACCAATGGTGGTTCAGGCCTTGATAAAGAGCAGTCGCTTCAGCAAAAACATTCTTCCCTCCACATCGGATCCGGAACACAGCAGATGAAGACTTCCAGGCCAGGAAAACAGCACAGCTCTTCATTTAGCAATCAGCTGAGGGCCTATTTGTGTGTTTCCTGCTCCACCACCCAGGAAGCACTTTTATTTTGGGGGTTTAGGTAGGCAGTAGCCCCACTAGTCTGGGGCTAGTTCTCTGCAAAATTTATATTTATAGTGGAGGAAGGGGGAAAGGAATACAGAGTCAGCACAGGCTTAAATATTTAGAATTACAACAATAAATAGTTTTACAACTTCATACAACAACTATGTATGCTTACAAACACTAGTTATCAACTGCTGTTTCAATTGGACATGGTATAGCTATTACACCAATTGTGTACGTACAATACGTATCTGCTAACGCCTCAATATTATTATGCCTTATGGATATAAGCTACAATGCTCAATAGAGCTTTTTTCCATTTAAAAGCTTACTTCTGCGAACCTTGGGATTTCTCCAAACTTTGCCTTTTCGTGACAAAGATACTGTGCTGCTTATCAACTGGAACTTGGAGAACCGAGTGTATTATCATATATATAATATATACCAGGGGTCAGCAAACTTTTTCAGCAGGGGGCTGGTCCACTGTCCCTCAGACCTTGTGGGGGCCCAGACTATATTTTTGGGGGGGAAATAATGAACAAATTCCTATGCCCCACAAATAACCCAGAGATGCATTTTAAATAAAAGGACACATTCTACTCATGTAAAAACATGCTGATTCCCAGACCGTCCACGGGCCGGATCCAGCCCCCGGGCCTTAAGTTTGTCTACCCATGATGTATACCAACGTATAGGCCTACCCATCCTGCACACCGCAACCTGCTGCGGTTCCCCAACCCCCTCATGCAAATAGGAACTCCCCCCATTAGGCCTCATTTCTGCAGGGTGGATGGGGGTGGCAACTAGGGAGAACAGTGCTCTTGCAAACAAACAGATGTATCATAAGCACGAGCAATCATCAGGTGAAGAGGCAAACTTTGCCAAAAATTTGCTTCCATAATATTAATCTATATTAAACTTCTAAATTGGCTATTTTAAAATTGGCAACATTCTGAAACGCTTCCTTTTAATTTCTGTTGAAAAGAGATCCTTTAACAACAAACCTTATCTAAATAAACTGCCTTTTATCTTCATTCTGGGTTCATATAAATGAACCATTTCAGGAATTCTGATTAGGTAATGTATGAACTCTACCTGTGCTCTCATTTTCCATTACAGTACTTACAAATCTTTTGTGTCAAAGTCTCTCATAAGTGTAAACTTTACTAAGTACAGAAGAAATTAGCCTAAAATGGGTTCTCCAGCAAAAAGGAACTCCTATAACTTTGCTACTGAAGTTGATACCCAAATGAATTCATCAGAACAGACTGCTATGTTCATAGCTCATTATGGCTAAATGCTATGTGTAAAAAAACTGGAGTGCCACTTTTAGCCAACAGATTTAAATCTTCTTTGTCATTAATAAATAAATGAGTAACAAAAAAGTGTTCATTTCAGAAGGTTTATCTGTGAGAATATTAGGATGATTTACGACTTAACGTTCTGTTAAAAAAAAAAAAAGCTTTCCATTTTCCAGGCTTGTTCCTGCGACTTTGAAAAAGCATATACAATGGTACCTCAGGTTAAGTACTAAATTCGTTCCGGAGGTCCGTTCTTAACCTGAAACTGTTCTTAACCTGAAGCACCACTTTAGCTAATGGGGCTGCCTCCTGCTGCTGCCGCGCCGCCAGAACACGATTTCTGTTCTCATCCTGAAGCAAAGTACTTAACCCAAGGTAATAGTTCTGGGTTAGCGGAGTCTGTAACCTGAAGCGTCTGTAACCTGAGGTACCACTGTATGTTTCAATGGCACGATGCCCCTTTGAGGGCTAAAGTTCTCAGATTACACACCCCAAAAAAGAGGTAACACATAAATGCAGATGTTGCACTGAATTTACTAGCCCAAGGTTCAGGTGGTAGGCAAGGCTTTAGCACCAGCGCTGCAATTTTGTGTCCTAAATTAGGCACCTAAAGCCCACAAGCTTTCACAGGGTTTGGTAACTTACACATAAAATGTCCACCTTTTTACTCTTTCTACAGTAATTCATTCTAAATGCAGCCAATATTTCCAGGACTAGCATGTACTTTCCATATGATTAAATACTGTCAGTATTTAATTTTGCATTTTTAAGCCTTTGTTACAGTAAATACTTCAAAATGATATGCTATTATAATTGACTAGGCCTTAAAAGCGGGAGGAAAGTTCAATTTCAATTTAATGGTTTCAGCTCTTAGGTCTTCCTCTACTCTGCTGTTGCACAGAGAGTGTTGAAAACATTCTGCATCTATGGCTCCTTATTTCTAAGGAATTTTAAAATATACTTTATGTGGTTTAGGTAGGAGGGAAGAAATTAAGTTAATGTTCGCCCACAGTTTATCACTGAAAATATTTGTAGAAGGGCATAGAAAATAGCAATTCTATTTTTTAAATGGAGTTGAATCTTAAGGAATGGTTGAATTTTAAGGAATGCATATAATATGTACTTGCAGGGCAGAGATCTGGAAGTCCTTTTATTTTCTTCTTCTTTATCCTTCTTTAGTTTTTTTATTTCTTTTCCCTTTCTTTTGCTTTTTTTCTTTCAGTTTCTCCTTTTCTCCTTTCCTTGTCTTTTCTTCTTTCTGACTTTCTCTTTTGGACTAAGTAGTTTTTTTAAAAAAAATCTCAGTATATTATAAATAAGATACTTTGTAATGGGTATGTATTTTTGTATATCTTTGAATAAGTATCAATAAAAAAAGGAAACCCAAGGTGAATTTGACAACATTTTAAAAATGTGATGACTATATCACGAAACTGTTCCTTTTGCCACCCGAACCTTGAGAATGTATCTTGTATTCACCTGTTCTGAAACCCACATCCCACCTTAGAACATTCACGACCTATTTTTCTTGTGATGAAGTAAATTTTCTTAATTAACCATTAGAAGAGTTCAATTATTCTGAATCATCTAGGCCCGCAGCTTCAAGTGTTCTCTGCTGTACAGCCAGACTTTCAGTATGAATTTCATAGAATTAGAGAATCATCTGAGAAGGCAGCTACCCTCTCTTTCAGAGTGAGATCTAGCAACTGATTCTCATGCATATATAATTTAAAATCGAGCTACTCAACTACCCAGTACATGGAGGATTGCCCTTGACTGTGGTTTGGAAGCTTAGAATCAGAATTGCAGAGCTGGAAGGGACCACAAGGGCCAGCCACTCCAACCCCTGCAATGCACGGGATATTTTGCCCAATGTGGGGCTCGAACTCATGGCCTCAAGACTGCAGTTGCTGTACACACCAGAGCAGGGTGGGGCGAGGATGTCTTCACTTGATGCGCGTTACCTGATTAGTTTCATTGTGGCTGCAACATCCCTAAACTCCAGTTCAGTGAACCTGTGTGGCCTCTGCATGTGCAACAGCTGCTTGAAATGTGCACACTTCAAGCTTAACTGCGGCTTGCATTTTCAAGATGGGTGGAGTAAAAATAATAAAATATTATTAAAATTATTTCAAACTGGATGAACCGTGGTTTGAGGTAAAGCACATCAAACAGGAGTATTTCTCAAGAAACCACAGGATTGATATGGATTGTGGTTGACGTTATGTGTACTCAGCTTCAAGCACCAGTGATGGAAAGCACGCTGAAGTCAGAGAAAATGCCAATGTGTACACAACCTAAGTTGGAGGTGGGAAGGGAGAAAAAAACCCATGGCTTTAACAGTTTGGGTCTACCATATATCAGAGACTCATTTCTTTGTGACTGATTTAGCAGAAAGAACATAGAGTTGCTCCTTCCGCTGGAATCAACAAGGCAGTGCACACATGCATAAGGGTTGCAGTGTGTGTTTTGGTTAACATTTGAAATGGAAGAATCAGGCCCCGGTCTCTTAGAACAAACAGTCTATGTGTTGCCTTGAATTCAGCTAAAGCTGAATTTCTGGACAAAATATATCCAGATGTGCCAGTATTGCTCAAGGGCAACATCACTTTTGACAGTAGTGATGCTGCAATGCCTCCGTCAGGTTGTGACGGAAGTTTCATTCACATACACGCCACACACTTTAGTTAAAAAGAAAACTATACAACAGAGACAAAATCTCTCAGCACGCTTATTTCCATCACAGAACAAAGCTATGAATGATAATTCTCAGCGGTCACTAAAGTTTTTCTCTGACTCGAAATATTAACTATTTGCCAAAAAAGGTTGTGATTTTTTTTTTCCTTAAAAGGAACAAAACATTGTGAATCAATACGTCTCCAGGGAATTGCTTCTTCATTGTAATCATGACCAAAAAACCAACTTAAACTGTAATGCTTAAAATATTCTCAACAAGTGTTAGTATTTCCACACTTTCTTATTTTAGTTTTGTATTCCATTTCAATCTAGTAATTCTTATTTCAGTAAATGCCTGAAAAAGAAATGTGCAACAAAATAATGCCTTTTCGGGTGTATGCAAAACTTTTATGCAATTTTGTTTTTATAATTGTACTGTAACTGAGTCAAGTATTGTCTTTCTCCCACTTCCATAATCACAAAGCTTTGAATGTAGCAAATCATTTTTCCGACCTTCCCCCAAAAGCAGAAGTGGCAACTAGATCTGGATGGTGGGCCAGGTCACTATCCCCCCACATTGTTGTTGTTGTTGCAAGTCCGACTCTTCGTGACCCCATGGACCAGAGCATGCCAGGCACTTCTGTCTTCCACTGCCTCTCGCAGTTTGGTCAAACTCATGCTGGTAGCTTCGAGAACACTATCCAACCATCTCGTCCTCTGTCGTCCCCTTCTCCTTGTGCCCTCCATCTTTCCCAACATCAGGGTCTTTTCAAGGGAGTCTTCTCTTCTCATGAGGTGGCCAAAGGATTGGAGCCTCAGTTTCACGATCTGTCCTTCCAGTGAGCACTCAGGGCTGATAGTTTGATTGGGTTGCAGAATCATCCATGTCAGTCACCTGACATCACACTGCTGCACGAGGTAGCATTTTGGCACATCTGATGGTTTTCTGATATGCAGAGCTTTGCAAGCACTGCTGATACAAGCTGTGCTTGCAAACCACTTTTTCACTTGGCTGATTTTTACCTGCCAAACACCTGACATCATATGCATTTTCTCATTGCTTTCTACGGTATCCTACGGTCATCCTGCTGTGACGCTGTGGGTTAAACCACAGAGCTTAGGGCTTGCCGATCAGGTCGGCGGTTCGAATCCCCGTGACAGGGTTAGCTCCCGTTGCTCAGTCCCAGCTCCTGCCAACTTAACAGTTCGAAAGCACGTCAAAGTGCAAGTAGATAAATAGTTACTGCTGTGGCGGGAAGGTAAATGACGGTTCCGTGCGCTGCTCGGGTTCGCGAGAAGCGGCTTACTCATGCTGGCCACATGACCCGGAAGCTGTACGCCGGCTCCCTCAGCCAGTAAAGTGAGATGAGCGCCGCAACCCCAGAGTCGTCCACAACTGGATCTAACGGTCAGGGGTCCCTTTACCTTAAACTTACAACTGCGGTTGAAACTCAATCTTAGGTTACAATCCTATACATTACAGGAAATAAAGCCAGCAGAACACAATGGACTTCTGAATTGGGGGTGGGGCTGTGTGCTATGTGCAATGGGAAAATAGAAAGGCAGACGTGTCAAAGACCCAACTCCATTAAATATAAAGGGGACACACCAAGGACTCAATAATAACTCTTGTTTGAACATTCTAAGGTTTAATATAAGCCTGGAAAGGCAAGAGAAAAACCACCAAAACAATATGCAGGAGTTTCATTTTAATCTTTCCTAAACCACCAATATCTAAACATTGTCTACTGGCAAAATATCAAGTTTCAGGACTATACAGAACATGAACACAAACTGTCATTAACAAGCTCATGAGATTTCCCATGAGCTTGAGAAAGCCAATGAACGTAGCATTGGCTGAAGAAATGAACTTCTGAAGAAACAATGATCTTCTTCCTTTTTTGAAAAAATAACTTTCTACTCCTTATTATTATAAATTTATCCCGGAGTGTGTGGGGGCAATGCCTGGTGACATGTCAGAAGTGATACCAAATAAGGTATCAGTTGGACAGGAATCATATTCAGCAGCTATGAAGTTCATTGCCCCATGAAGTATGCATAATAAATTATAAAAATGGTTTAAAAATGGAAAATGAAAAAATAATGCAGAGTTTGGTTAATTTTACACAGGCTGCAGAATCCAGTTTTTCTCCTTGGTGCTGAATTTATTTTGAGAGGATGGGGAATATGTAGGATCCACAAAGTCTTGGTCATACCTAAGTTGCAAAGAATACATATCTGTATATCTGCTTTAGTGCTAGTTTAAAAAAAGAAGAAGAAAAAAGCATGCATGAGCAATGAAATAGAGGCTTAATATATTAAAGCTAGCCTCAAGTGTACCAGCTTTTCTATCAAGATTTGTGTGTCTAAATTAGTATGATCTTCCTCAAACATTTATTTTTGAAAAGAAACAGAAAGGTGCTCCAATACTTAAATTCAAAAGGCCTTTTGAAAACGAAGAAAAAGTTACTATCACAGGATGAAGAAGTCTTTGATAATTAGCTATTTTTAAAATACAAGCAATCTAACCTGCTAATGAGCAAAATAACTTTTAAAACATCTGATTAAAACAGAAGAAATAGATTATGCTAATGACTTTACCCAGTTACCTCTTCTATAGATCTTTTAGCACCAACTATTAATTATATCATAATGAAAGCACAAAGTCTAGACTAATTGAGTTTGTGAGTCATCTACCTGGAAGGGGAACTTTTTTGTGAGGGCAAAGTGAATGATCCCAAACGTGAACTAAACAAAGTAAATTTTGGTTTCACCTTCAGCTCTTTGAAAGTCAAAATAATATTTATACTCTCAACTTTTTTCTCCTTCACTAACTATTAGTTTTAAGAATATAAAAATGTAAGAAGAGCTTGCCAGTTTGGGGGCAATGGCTCATCTAGTCCAGCATCCTGTTTTCACAGTAGCCAGATGCCTATGAGAAACCCGCAAGCACGACCTGAGCACAGCATCCCTCTCCCCTCCTAAGGTTTTCAGCAAATGTTATTCAGAAACACACTGCCTCTGGTCATCAAACAGTTTCCTTCTAACATCAATACATTACTCGAAAGCAATGTAGTATATTAGTTAACAGTGATAGCTGCCTTCTGTGTAATATGAGATTACATTCACAAACCTTGATCATCATTTCAAAAAAATAAAAATAAAAATCATTTTCCTTAAAATTCTGGATGGTTGTTTATTTTTATTTACCGCTAATGGGAAAACATATTTTACAAATTATACAATGGGCAGCAAGTTCTTCATTTCGGTGGTGGCTAATCCAACCAGTTTCAGGCATGGGGGCAGATTTGTGTTCAACACAACAGTGTTTATGTGTAGCGCTCGAAATAAATTAAAAAAATTAAAAATTGGCCAGTAGAACCTTAGAGACCAACCCAGAACAAACTTAGTTGGTCTCTAAGGTGCTACTGGATAATTTTTATTTTTTTTATTTATTTCGACTGCGTCAGACCAACATGGCTACCTACCTGAATCTAGTATGTGTAGCACTGTTATTTTTCCCTGCAGAAGCAAATAGGATCCATTCGACTTTATACAGAAGAAAACTAATGGGTTATCTAACACTTCAGCATCATCCCAAGTTCTTTCCTAGTTTCCCATTCTTCTTCAAAGCCCATTCTGATAAAGCCTTTCCTGCTCTACCTGGTTTTCATTCTTTTGTTGCTAAATGCTGCCAATTTATTCTACCCAGTCCTCAATTGCTTTACCAGATCCTGTCCCTCATGTACAACTTGGACTTTAAGCCCCAGGGCCATGTCACGTCTCTGTTCTGCATGATACCTTGCATGCTGCCAGCAGTAAGTATTAAACTACCAGCCTTACAACCTACTCATATACAAACAACAGATCCTGGAAAACACCTGACATTAAAACATTTAACTTGATATTCACTTGGGGGTTTGCGGCTCACAAAATGACCTAGACCTATGACTCTGTTCCTCTGATTCCACAAAGAATCAAGGAAATCTTTCAGTAGCATAGAGAGTATCCAGAGAACCAACACAGCAGACAATGCCCAACCTACTGAAATCCCATCATGGATTTTAAGGGATATCAAGAAGAGAAGAAACTAATTAAAGTTGAAATATCCTGAATATAATCTTTATCTGTTGACTCAGCTCAAGAGATTAAATCCCTATATACTTGGTTATATGAGAGAAAGAGAGAGAGAGATTAGTGATCCCTTCCCAGCTGTTAAGGAGCAATACCTGAATATAGATTTCTTGTGGGAGTCCATAAGAGAAGACAAAACATGTGATTGGAATGATGTCAGTTCCCCAAAGACACCAACTCATACTTACACAGAAAGAAAGACATCTCCATACCTTTATATATACACAAGAGGAAATATAACAGAATGATGCCTTTATTAGTGCCCAAAGCGAAAGAATAATGGATTACAATAGTTCATCCTGGCAATAGACAGAGTTGAAAGTAACATGAGCAGCTGATGTACAACATTCCTAATGCCGTTACATGAATATGCTTCTTCCATGAATGCAGCACTTCCAGTCCTATTTTTACCAAACTCTTCCAAAGTCCAAGAAACCAAGTCCTGAAACATTCAGTATGACTTGTAAGTCATTTCTGTCAATACTATTAGTCAGAATATTTGAATAAGAAAGGTAGAAAAAATAAAACCAAAACTAGAAACTAGTTTGAGGGGAATACAAAATTTTGTTGTTTATTTCTATTTGTTTAAATCAAACAGAATAAACACAGGCCTCCTTCTGCCCAAGAAATGGACTGCAATCCAGCAGAGGCTCCCATTGAAGGAAGAGTGAAAAGCAATGAACATCAATTCCTTCTTATCCCTACTGCTTCCCACGTCCCATGCCATGCCGCTCTAGAGGGTCCTGAAACTCTGCAGAGCAGATTTTCAACAAGTTCTGGGGGTCCTGAAGCAAGCTCACAGGAACTCTGGATCCAAGCTATGCAACTTAATATCCCCATCCATTGATCATCCCCATTTTCATACCAATGATAAAATTATGAACAATTCAACTATTATCTACTCTATTGCATCCCATATTGATTTACTCTGTCATAGCCCCATCTTGTACTGAGCCAAGAAGCTGATCTGGGTAAAGATATGCTAGAAAGACCTATATATTATTATTAATATATATTAATAATATATATTAATATATTTTAGGGCAATTCTAAAATATGTTAGCAGCTACAGTATATTTAATTTGTACGGTGGTGGTATTGCGACCTGCCTTAGGTCAGGTGGCTCTGAGAATGTGAGGTTAAGAATGTACTCATGCAGATCATGAACCCTTGTTTAAATAAAGTCCTCTTTCACTATTTGGGTGAAATCAACACCCATCTGGCCTACAAAGCCCTAATACGCTAACAATACAGTTGCAATACTTGAGGTCCCAACCTAAGCAAGTTGCATAATGCCAAGTTTTTAAAAATGAACCAATAATAATCAAATTTAAATCAAGTTTCAGGTCACTAACACAAGGTTTAAAGAAGATTGCTGTTAACACTGCAAGTTGCTGTTGTAATTGATGCTATTGGTTTGGCATTTATAGATATATTGTTTCCAAAACATGTAATAAGGCTGCACGATTCAATTACACTTTTTTATTGGCAATGTGAATGTTTTGGTTGTTTTATCTGTTTTAATATTTTGTAATGAACTTTTTTTAAAAAAATGGATTCCTTTTTGCTGTTTTACAAAGTTTAACATGGGAAGCGGCCAGGAAGCTACCAGATGTAAGAGAGAGACAAACAGGTCTCTTAAATATACGGGCTTGGATCCCAAGAAACAAACAGAGAATTTCACTTGGCCAAGGGGGTTTCCCACATCCATTTGCAGTACAGGAGAAGGACTATTTGCATGTAATAATAATTTAATAAATTATTATTTATACCCCGCCCATCTGGCTGGGTTCCCCCAGTCACTCTGGGCGGCTTCCAGCAGAATATTCCAGCAGAATATTCATGTAGAAGGCCTCAGGTTCTATCTCCAGCATCTCCATGTAGGGCTAAGAAAGAACCTTATCCAAAACTTTGGAGAGCAACTTCCAGTCCATGTAGACAATACAGAGCTAGATAAACGAACATTTCAACTAAGTAGAGGTCAGCTTTCTATCTTCCCCCTGGAGCTCTTCACATCCTGGAAAAGTGACTTCTGAGATCTGAAGGGCCTCTATAAAAGAGTGCAATGCAGAATCCCATGGAATCAGCAGTTGGCAAAAACTAAACTAAACCTTGTGCTAGTGGGCACACTTTTCATTCACACAAGGGACACTCTGGGTCCAAGCCGTGGTGCTGTGTAATTTCATGATATTTGAAGGAGGGGGAGAATAGCGATGGTATGGGACAGAGCCAGTTCCTAAGGTGACATGCAGTAGGGATGAATGTGATTTTTCCAGGCTTAAAAAAAGTCAACAAGAAAGAGGTAGGCAGTTATCATCCCATGCCTTTTCAGAGAAGCACAGTTGTTTTGCAATGGTGACATGGTTGCTTTTGCTCTGGGTGGAATTACTCCTGAAAACTTCAATAGTAATGCCTCTCATACATACCAACACGACCTCTCTTTATCCCATGCAGGGCCACTGCAGCTGCAAAGACAGCCAACTTTAGAAAAGTGCCTCAGCTGTCAAATTTGTCACTTAAACGTCAGAGGCAGACACATGCTCCAAGACAAAATAAAATGGAAGCAATAATAATTCCCCCTCTTAAGGAAAAAATGCTTGTTGGTAGACTCCAGCATGACAGCCATATTCCATGGTTCAATGCTCACTACAGACTTGCCACTTGAGGGCAGAACGCATGATTAATTGAAATAAAGCACGACTGTGTTAAAGAAAATATATTGCCAAGGTAAAAGAAAAAAAGAAAAAGACACCACAGCTAACAATATTTCAGATGTAGGGACATAATAGTATCATTTCATTTTTATGACATCAGTTCACTAAACATAGAAAAACAATATATTCAGTAAGCGGGCGGTTAGAGAGAGACCAGGCTTTTTCTGTGTGTTTTTTTTCCTAATCACTAATTCACTAAGATACGGAATGGCACCTCTGATCAACTACAAACAAAATACTGCATATATTCAATTTTAACACACATACATAAATAAATATGTGCAACTTTCCCAAACATTGCCCTAACTCTTGACATGCAGATACAATACAGACAGCAACCATTTTAGACATATCCAATTGATGTGCGACCGCCAACATACGGGTCCTTTTGGACCCCGGAAGAGGGAGGAATGGGGGCAGAACAGAGTACATTGGGCTCATGCACTCTCTGCCATGTGTGGGGACCAGGAACAGAACCCCCATGCAAAATGGTCACTGTCTGTATTGTGTTTATATTACAAATCCATGACATGGATGTTGATGAAAACTGTGACACTGCCTGTTGCTTACCTGGATGGAGAGGTATGCGAAGAGTGTTTTCACAATATTTTTTCACTGGTGTCTATAGAACCATAGTCCAAGGAATAGTAGTTCTGCTGGGGTGCCCAAGTGACAACTTCCACTCATGTGTCATTCATTCCCTTTCAAGATTTCTGGTGCTATCAAATAACGCGTTTCACTATGCCATATATACCTTTATTGCCATTTAGCCGTAGATACAATCCCTTTTCCCCAGTCTATAGGGATTGGGCTTGAAGTGGCCTTAGGATGGGACTCTGGTACTGGCTGTCAGGGAAAGAGATTTATGGGCTCAGGGAAGTGACCCCTCCTCTCTCAGCTCA
Organism: Podarcis pityusensis; assembly: GCF_964106645.2. Taxonomy (NCBI): domain Eukaryota; kingdom Metazoa; phylum Chordata; class Lepidosauria; order Squamata; family Lacertidae; genus Podarcis; species Podarcis pityusensis. The sequence goes on along the minus strand of NC_138032.1, from coordinate 59,009,674 downwards.
ATCAGATGCACTGTACAAGTCTGTAAATAGGATAGGTGCTGCCATCAGAGTGCATGAGGCAGTGTGGAGGACAGGAAGAGGGAGGCATGTGGATGCCGAAGGCCAGTGAGTCCTATAGAGGTGCCACCTGGAAAGATTGCCCTATCAGAGAAAAACAGGGAAGATGTGGGCCAAAAGATCAGATTGGTCCATGGAACACTCGTCCCGACTGCCTCAGCTATGCCTGGGTGTGGCTCTTTACCTATCCTAATGTGAGCTTATATCCTAGATTCACATCTGTGAAATTATGTGAAACATAAGCTATTACACCCAACTAGTGCTCCTGGCAACTAGGATGCCCGTTGATGTGTGGTTAGTTGGTTAGGGAACTGCTCTGTGGAGCTTGCAATGTGGGTTTGAGTCTCAGGCCCCTTTTTTGCAATGTGGGTTTGAGTCTCAGGCCCCCCCTTTTTTTTTTCAAACTGCAGAAGATCCAAGTTTATTGCGCAACAGGTTCAAGACGAGATTGAACAGCCAGAAAGGGGTGACATAAACTTTTGAAACTTTCCTCCATGTCCCAGAATACAGTGCAAAATACATCCCAGTTACATCATGAATACATTAAGAAGAGGTTGGGTCACACAGGATTAACATATGGAGGAGGGAGGGGAGAATATGCAGAGCTGGAGATATGCGCAGATAAGCACATCCTGAGTACGGTGATGAGAAGACAATGGTCCACAGACACGTAGAGGTTGAGTGGGGCATATTCACTCCTTGATGCTAGTGGGACTCAAATTCCCATTTCCTGTTCCTGCAAACCAGTGCCCTATGTACGGAACCACTGGAGGCTGCTGGTGGCAGAATGCATCTTTGGCCAACCTCACTGTTTATATGGCAAAAGAGTCTTTCTTTCCCTGGGTGGTGTTGAACTTTTGCCCGAATGGACTGTGTGTGCCTTGAAGATTGTTCTTCAGTGACACATCTCCAATCCCAGCATAATTTAAGTGTAGGATTGCCTTGTTAGGCACACTCTTATATCTGTGCATCCTAAAGCTACAAAAACCTAATAAAAATAAAATTGTGGATTTTTCTCCAGGTTTAACTTAAGCCAATAAAATGTTTTTCATACATGAAACAGAGTGGCAAGATTTATAATCAAAATTGCTAATATTTCACAGGATGCTCTGTTATCAAAATCCACAAAAATTCAAAGGGCTGTTTCTTATATTCTCCGAGAACCTCAAGTCAGAACAAACTAAGAGATAATGCAACTAGGCATAACACAATAAAAGATATTACCTTCGCAATGCATTATTGCTGCCAATTATAAGAATCACTTCAACTTAATTTCAAAAGCACAATCACCCTCAACTGTAACAGTCTCTTTTTTAAATTTCAAACTGTATTACATTAAGGCAATAACTCACCTTCCAGCTATAATATTGGTCTCTCTTATTTCAAAAATACATTTCATAAATACTTCATCGACAAGTCAAGCTAATTCAGGTTAATTTTATTGTATTTCAGTGCTATCTCACATTTGTGTGCAATTACCTCTATCATTTTATTGCTACGCCGGAAAGTAATCAGAGCAATTATTTGAAAAAGAAGGCATATAAATTTTAAGTCACAGTTGCTGGCATTTTTGATAAAATAGCAGCTTTATCTCAGAAAGTGGCAGGGACATCAGATAAATCATGCATCAGTCAAGTGTAGCTGACCCCCAAGTGCATTGCACAATATCAGAAGTGCTTCAAAAGAAACTTTCCTGCATCATCCATCATCCTCCATAATACTAAAATAGCTACACCTGAAGAGTTAGAACTAAAGAATAACAGTAAAACAGAATCCAAGCAATATGAGTAACACTATTAACAACGCTCCTCTTTAAACTAAACTATAAAGGAACCACTAGAATTTGCTTGTAAACAAATAAGTCCTATTTCCATATTGCATCTTCAAACAAATAGTCCTACAATAACCAGCACCCCAACTAAATTCTATTCAAAATACTTGTCAGATCATACACTGAAAGAAATATAAGGCATAAACACACACCATCAGAGCTTGTGCAAATTTCACAAAAAGCAGGAAAAACATGTTCCGTGTTTACATGGCATTCATGGTATTAGAAGTTATCCATTCCTAGCAGAATTAGAACAAGGACAGAGGCAGCTGAAGAGCAAACACCACCATTTTTGTCAATGCCCTATATACAGTAAAAGGTAAAGGTAAAGGTAAAGGATCCCCTGAACATTAGGTCCAGTCGTGGCCGACTCTGGGGTTGCGGCGCTCATCTCGCTTTATTGGCCAAGGGAGCCGGCGTACAGTTTGCGGGTCATGTGGCCAGCATGACTAAGCCGCTTCTGGTGAACCAGAGCAGCACACGGAAATGCCGTTTAGCTTCCCGCCGGAGCGGTACCTATTTATCTACTTGCACTTTAACATGCTTTCGAAATATTAGGTTGGCAGGAGCTGGGACCAAGCAATGGGAGCTCACCCCATTGCGGGGATTTGAACCGCTGACCTTCTGATCGGCAAGTCCTAGGCTCTGTGGTTTAACCCACAGCCCCACCCACGTCCCTCTATATACAGTACACATGGCTTAAAAGAGAAATAGTATCCAAGCATTGAGAGCAACACAATAGACCTACCACCATTAAAACGAAATACCTAGTGAAAGCACCAAGTGTGGGGGCAAGAACTGAAGATTGACTGAAGGATTCCTTGGTCTCCCTGTTCAACTGGTCTCAACTTTCAATAAGAAAATAGAAAACAAAATGAAAAACACACACATATTTTTCCAATAGGACTAGTGGTGCAATTACAAAATTTGAAATGTGCCCAGTGCTGCAAAGAGTTTGCCGGCCCCTGCTCTAAATAAACACTCCTAACAGAATGGCCATTTGGATGTCTACCTCACTTCTTGCTTGTTAACTTCTTCAGCAAAGGAGTGAAATGTGCATCATTATCACAGACACAAGTGTATGTGTATCTATGTAGGGCAGGTTGTATTTTAAGGGAGCCTTACTGTAAGCTTTGCACAATTACCCAGTTTCAAGTGCAGTTTCCACAGTTTAGCCTCTAGTACGGCATTTCACTTCCCTCAGGCCCCCATTCTCTCCTCACTGAAAAGAGGAAAATTTTATAGCTTCTATGGGGAGCAGGAAATAATAAAATGGGAAACCCACAACCTATGTAAGCATTTAAAGTTGACCATTACAAATCATAGCGTCAAAAGATAAATGTGTAATCAAGCAAACAAGGAGAGGGGGTAACTGGGAGGAAAAGAAATTAATGTAATACAGGAAACAACCAATTTACACGTGGTCAGTTGACAAGTGACTGCACATGCACGCAGCACGCCAACCCAGAAGTGGTCAGAAAATGGGGCGGGTGGGCATAATGGGGCAGGCTTATGAACACTCTGCCATCATGCGCTATGATCGGAATGCACTCCCCCCCACAAACACAAAACAGGGGCTGCCTGTAACTAAAGGCTATTCAGTTTTTCCTGGAGGTGATTGGAAGGGCGTGCGTGCGTGTGTGTGTGTGTGTGTGTGTGTGTGTAGGTGTCAGCCAGCCCCATGTTTTCCTCAAGCTGGTAAAAACTACCCCAGTAAATACAGTGCCAAAATCGGACTGTATCTACTGCACCTGAGTACTGTATGGTTCACATGTATAGAAAACAGTGAAAGAACACACCTACCAAAAACGAAAGGAAGGTTACCATAAAATCACCTCAGATGTACAAGTTTAAGTGTGATCTATACAGAGGATGCTGCATCTCAGATGAGATATCAGCTAGACAATTTTGGCTTGATCTTTTATACAATACAATTTTCTACAGAGTTTAGATTTATTGAAGAAATAACTGGTTTTATGTTAAATGCCTTGACTCACAATATGAATTTGAATCTGAAGTTTAAGGGTTTGTTGTTAGGTAGTGTTTTTGTTGTTGCTTTTAAAAGAAAAATAAAGATTCATCTAGCCACAGAAGAGCAGAAAACAGCTCAGTTAACCCTAAAAATACAGCAATCTTCAATTAGGTTATGCTCTGTGGAAGATAGATATGTGATGCGGAAAGGTCCACTGCTGCCTGTTACCAACCATGACAGAGCTACTGAGATTTACAATGCAGCATCAATCTTGTCAACCGGATTCTTAACACTGACTGCTGGACACTAGGGAAAGATGCCAACTACGTTATGCGAATTCTTCTCCAACATTATTACTTTGTGTGTGGACCCAAATGCACTATTTTCTGCCCATAGCAACTTACTTTTTGATGAAGTTTTGATGCCATGTTAAGTATATGAAGCAGCTCGGCCTAAGAGAAAGGAAAATTGAAATGCATTAAGAAAAAAATACAAAAGCATACATTTCATAGGCAACTCAAAGAGATACCATGCCCCCTCTTATTTCTCCTCTTAGATACGAGATCACAAAGAAAGAGAGAGAGGACTCAGACTTTTAGAGGATGCAGTACCAAACAGTGGGTGGGAAATTTCTTTTCTTGCAAGCAAACAGGAATTTTGCAGTTCAGTAGGTCATCTATCATCTGCAATGAGTCATAATCAACAGAATGAGATTATGAGGACTTCTCTCATCACTTGTCCTGTAAAATAGGGATCTACAGGATAACAGCAAGGCTTAAGACACATCCGAAAGCCTGTAAAAATAATGCTTAAAATATACTGTACTGTAGCTACTAAACACTCCATGTTTTTTTCCATATACATATTGTTTCCTTCCTTAGATTAAACAAGATGCGCACAAAGGGCATTCTGAGATATTTTGCATATGTGAAGAAAAACAAGCATGAAATATTCCTATAAATTACTATGGCTATTAACGATTTAGTTTGCAAGACTACTTTCAGCTGCAAGCAAATGAAGACATAAAAACATTTACAAGGAAGCAAGTTTCACCAGAACTATTTGAAATGATTTGCAAATAAGGAGATTTAGAGTCAAGTTCATAGTACATATATATTTTTAATTCACTCTTCTACTTTATAGTGGTGTAGAGTAATGTTGTTCTTATAACCCAACTTTAGCGATGTTTACTTTCCATGAAGGGATAATACAGGCAATCATTTACAAATGGTTAACTTACCATACTGTGCACATAACAACTTAGGTGGTCATCTGAATTGCCCGGCCTCTGTTGATGGACAATATTTTACCTCTCCTCTGCTGTCCCAGATTTCAGCTCAGGAGTGGAAGAGCAGTAAGGTTTTCTTCAACACCTTGCAGCACGAGACAGGTGACCAGCTTAACCAAGTGTTTATATACACACTGCAGTAAGTTACCACACAGGATTTGTCCCATTTATTTAAGTAGAACTTATTTCAGAGTAAGTGGGCCCAGGACCATGACCTTAAAAGTGAGCATAGCAAAGCCGATGAAAGCCAAAATGTGTCAACATGAACACGTGCCTAAGGACTTGTCTAAAGACATGAACGTGTGCATAAAAAAACAACCCCTTGTATGGTGGTGGACTGTGCACTTCCAGCTTGTAATTTTATCAATATAAAATGCAAAAGCACATTTGTATGAGGTTGCCCAAATATTAAGATTGCAAAGCTTAGCTTCATTTTGTTTGCTGGAGGTCTTCCTTTGCTAAGTCAGATACACGTACCGGGAGTATTCTCAGATCTTAATTAGAGGGGTGGGGATGTTGAATCCTTAACAAGAAGTGGACTTTTCCCAAGTGTTTTGGTTAAATGTGTGTTAAAAATAAAGAGCTTTGAGCAGCCTGAATAGAAATTACATCCCCTTTCAATCATGCTAACCCAATTTAGTACAGGTAGTACAACCTGCCAAGACCTAGATTTCAAAGATGAGTAGGGGTGGAGGGAGAGAAACCACTTTCAAAACTGATTGAGCCTTTTGCCTGATATTGTTCAATTAGGCACGTTTTGTAAAAACAAAAATTATTTTCTAGACTGAATTTGCTATATTCGCTTTCCTTTTATTCCAAGGTATTTCAATTTACGTAGCCAAAAACTGCTAATCATATTCAACTACAGCTCTAGATATTTTTCAATATTATTTCATGTACTTCCAAAAACATTTGTATGTTTGCATTACACCTGACCGCTATAATTAACTGTATTTTAATGTAATAGCTAAGTTACAAGTCCAGGTCCGACTTACATACCATCTATCTTTGTCAACAACAGATCTGAATGTTGAAATCTAACTACAGCGGTACCTTGGGTTAAGTACTGAATTCGTTCCGGAGGTCCGTTCTTAACCTGAAACTGTTCTTAACCTGAAGCACCACTTTAGCTAATGGGGCCTCCTGCTGCTGCCGCGCAGCCAGAGCACAATTTCTGTTCTCATCCTGAAGCAAAGTTCTTAACCCGAGGTAATATTTCTGGGTTAGCGGAGTCTGTAACCTGAAGCGTATGTAACCCGAGGTACCACTGTACCTGGATGGGGCAAAAATGCCTTTTCGCCCCCACATTAAGAGGTGCGATTATTGAGTCTACAAAACAAGAAACTGATAGGCAGTTTCTTTTCTTGAGTACATGATCATCCCTTTTTATTCTTGCCTTTCACAGCACACTGCCAAAAGAGAAGGGGTTGTTCCGACAGCATGGAACAAAGATCATTTCCAGGAGTAAGAACTATATGTAGGATGAGGTGGCGCTATTAAATCCACAACTTTATTGGTTACAAGTCATAGGGTATGGTAGCACACCGGGTGAGAATCCACTCACTGGAAAGCCAAACTGCTGGGTGATGCAACCAGTCTGGCTCAGATACCAGGGTAGCAATGAGGTGAGTGACAGGCATACCTGGTTTAGCATGGCTCAAACAGATAGCGTAGTTCTTTCCTGGATACCTTTCGGATAGCATGGTGTCCACTTGCAGCCCACTTACCCTTAAATATGAATCTGACCCAAAGCCAGAAACGGTTTATACTGCAGTTTAATAAACACTTTGCATTTTGTTTCGTGACTTGAACAAAGGCCTTAAACTTTTATTTAGCAAATAACTCTTAATGACCTCACCCCCAGAGGAAGAGATTCAGGCTTCTCTTAGCAGACAAATGTGAAATTCCCTGCACTCCATCACAGCACTTAAAGGCAGGTTGAGAAGAAGTGGGAATAGCAGGGGTCAAGTGCTAGATCTCAAGTGATGAGATGGACTCAAAGAAAGGTTGTTGTTTTTTCCCTTTCAGCTTTCCTGCTGACTAATCAAAGGGAAAATATGGTTTTGAATTCCACCAAGATCCACTTGCTTTCCCACTTTTCCGCAGGGAAAGTATGTGCTGTGGAGGCAGCAGGCGCTTATAGATGAACACGGGGAAGCAAGCAGATAAGAAATAAACATTCCTTATGATTTATGGAAAATATACTTTTGAACCGCAGCAGGTTTTTTCCATATAAACAAAGCAGTTCAAGTGAATCTGCCCAGACTGCTGGGCACTTTAAGTATTACACTTACTTCTATGATGTCCCCACACTTGGCACACTGTCAGAAGTGAGAAAATGCAGATCTGCACCCCTTCAATCTCCAATAAAATACAGTATTATTACAGGAACTTAAGGAGAGACTTGCTGGATCAGACCAAAGGCCTACTTAGTCCAGCATCTCTTTGTCAGTGGCCAAGCAGAAGCCTATGGGAAGGCTGCAAGCAGGACATGAGCACCACCACACTTTAACCACCTGGTATTCACAGACATACTGATACTGTAGGGAGTACAATAGATAGCCTTATCCTACAGCCATTTGTCTACAGCCCTTTTAAAGGCATCCAAGTCGGTGGCCATTAGCACGTCTCGCAGTAGCGAATTCCTTAGTTCAACTATCTGCTGTACAAATAAGTACTTTCTTTTCTTCAGTAGCAGCCAGTATGGTGGGAATGGGCGGCCTGCCCTCTTGATACTGGCATCGCTGCAGATTACCTGGGCATGGATTGGGTGGGACAAGGTAGGCGTGAGAAGCAGAGCTACCTGGATGTAGCAGTGGAGTGAATCCAGTGTTTCCTCCAGTCACCCACACAGCCCTGACATCGCTGCTGCCCTGCCCAGTCCAGGTGAGCTGCAGCGATGTTGGTGTTGGGAGGACAGTCCTATCCCAGAAAACCAGCCACTATCCCTCAAAACCTCAGTCTCTAGCAACAGAGTTGAATCCAGGTGTATGCTTATATTATGAATCTGCACCTTCAGCTTCATTTAGAACAGGCCATCTCCTCAATTGTAAACACAAGAACCATTCTCCAACAATGCCTCCAACTTGTCAGGATCCAGCTTCGGGGTCTATCCAGCCCATTATCATCTCCTGGCACATGTCGGCATCTAGACAGCCTCACCGGATTTAGATGACATGAACAAACAGAGCTGGTTTGTCGTCCACATATAGGTGACACCATGCCTGAAAGCTCCATCTGACTCCTTCCAGCAGCTTTACATAGATGTAAAAAGCATAAGAGTACAAGATGGGGATTCTCTGGGAACCCACAGACAACACAAGTTTTCCAGTGCTTCTCTTTGGAAACTTATCTTCAAGTAGGAGCTGAACCAGTGAACCACCATGCCTCCCAATCTGAATTCCAATGTTTGTAGTGGAACTCCCAAAATAGGCCCCTGAGGACTAAGCATTCTCAGCAGCGCTGAATGTTGAGGAGAAAAAATTAATATGGGAGTAGGGCAGGGAATGCAATGGCATACCCTGGAAGAAGAAGGCATAGCTGGAACCCAGAACAGGGGCATTTTTACAATGCATAACCTAGCATTGCTTGTCTGGCCTGTACATACAGGGTTTAGAATTTCCTGAACATTTGGTCTTATATCAATCTCCACATAGATGTTCAAGCATGTTCTGAAAATAACAGAAATAAATCTTGGTTTGAGAAAACTGATGGCACTCAGTAAGGAGTCATAATTTTTCCTTAGCCATTTAGCTGGCTTGAAATGTCATGGATGCTTTAACAATTCACACAGCTAGACACAGCTCCAAGAGCTGTGTTGTTATTTGGCAAACCGATTGAGGCCAAGTGCATTCTCTGCTTGGTAGATCAAGGAATGATGTTGGGAGTCTGTTCCAAAGCAAGCTACAGCTCTGCTTTCACAGCTGGACATTAGAAGTGTCTTAGCTTGCCACTAAGAGAGATCCCAGCATGAGAGAAAGCAGTAAATATGGCTGAAATAAGAATCTACCTCTATTCTCTAAAAGAATTGCAGTATTCAGAAAGCGTTTTTCTAAAACAGCCCTTTTTTACACAAACACACAGCCTCACAGATTTCCACAAATGTAGGTTGTAAAAAGAAGCTATCTGTAGATGTAATGTTTCTACTTTTTGCTTCCTACTTTCAGCTGATAGCCACTGTTCTGGATTTCAGGTTTCAAAATACTGTACAATGGAGTCAGTATTCCAACTTATATGCTCTTTTCCTGAAAACCTCCAGGAAGGAGATCCCACAGCTCCCTTAAACTGTTCATTCTGCTGCTAAACTACTGTTCTTACCGATGTTTGATTTAAATCTACTTCCCAATCATTTATTCCCATTGCTTCCGTTCCTGTCCCCTGTGGATAGGGTGAGCGCACCTTTCTCTTCATTGTGAGTACCTTTAAATATCTGAAAGCAGTCAACAAATTCTACCAACAGGAGAAGAGTCATGGACGAACAGTCTTGTTTTTCAGGATTATTGAAACAGTGTTAAAAATCACTAAACCTGACTACAATTAAAAAGAAACATACGATAGCTAACACAGGGTTTAAATATGTGTGCATATTCCAAAATATTATCTTTCTGTGGTGGTGAAGGGAAACCCTGATACACAGTGGATACAGTCTCATTTTAGCATTCAAATAAAAGCTATTATTACATCAATCCAGACTATGCATAAAATTCCATATGAAAACATTTAAAGTACATTAGATTTTTTGGTCAAGATGAAAAGACTAAAAAACCTAAGCAATCTATTCTAATTGGGTTCCCATGGTAACTGTACAATTGGGTTTTTCAATGTAACATCCCCAAGGCCCAATGCACACTTGTAAAATATACTTCAAACAGCCTGAATTGTTTTTACATTACAGCACTCCCAGGAAGATCAATTACTATACATCCCCACCCTAACTATTAGTGGCAGGAGATGTTAACACTATTGGCCATATTAACATATGTCATGTAAGAACCACCACGTATCGCCATAATTATTTAAAAACTAAGCTGCACACTTTTAGATCCCTCAAACGTGTTTTAATATATAAAGCCAATACTAGCGGTCATGTTTACCAAACGTAAGAAATCAAGCCCAAATATATGCCAAGCAATTTTCCTTTTTATATTGATTTCAAGGATAAACAGAATCAATCATTAATAATTACATTATAAGATGACCCTGAGGGTTAATCATATTCTTAGAGATTCTCACTATGGAATTATCAACAACCACTAAATGGAGATAACTGAAAAGAATTCAAATCCACATTTTAAATATTAATGGCACCATATAAAACAAAGCATATCCACTAACAGATGACTTTTATTTGCAATAATTATAGCAGCAATCTTCTTACCCCTCCAATTCAAGCGCATTTCTACCACCTAGCTCCAATTTCAGGAAGCAACAGCTTAGGCAGTAACTATAAACCACACAAGACCATAAATACATTTGCACTTGCCCCATCTTAAACCTACTGGGTGCAATCTACGAAGTGCTGGTCCTATAGAACCCCGCTCTGTTTCTAACCATCCTTTTTATACTTCAGGAGCTTAGTGCCAGATAAAGCCAAAATATTTCACTTATTTTGCTGTTCAGGATGCTATTTACACCCAGGAGACACTCTCACATAGCCTGGAAGGAGCAGGTAAGTCAACGGGACTAGTCATAAGTGTGCACAGTATAATCTTTGTGGTGAGATACCCACCCAACTTTGAGTATTCATCTTTCCAAAGATTATTTGCTTCACAGGATAAACAGTTCCTATCAATAACAGCATTATTTTCACATGCATTGTGCATGACTTTGTGAACATTCCCTTCAAAGATAGTAAAGTTGGTCAATAAATTGTACTGTCAGATGGCATTTTGTTGGTCTCTCTAAAGCCAAGTTCTCAGATATTCTCCCAGAATGTTTAATAGCTTTTAGAATGTTTCAACTGTTTTCGAATGGGTTTTTTTGCTTTTGTTTTTTAAAAAACTTTTTCCTATGTATTTGTTTGCCACCTTGGGCTTGCTCAGAAGGGAAGGATATAAATTCAATTCAATAAATAATTATCACGAACAAGTTCAATGAAGTGTGAATTTGTGGCACTTCACTGGTTAAAAGAGATCTGGCCAATGGCATCCTCTTATAAGTAGCTATTCTACTTATTTGACCTCTGCAAAAGCAATGCTCTGTTCTAAACTTTGTGCTCAATATACAGTACTATCACTTGGACTCGTTTTTTTCAGGGGGTCTTCTTTGACACTTTACCGAGCAGTGGAAAAGTCATTCAAGAACACCAAAGTCCTGAAGAGCACTCTAAATAAATGCCAAAGCAGTATCCTGCATCTGAATGGTCTCCATACTGAAGATAATTGCTTGCATTTTACACTGATTGATCTAAATCACAGTAACACAATTTAAATATCATATAATGGCAACTGATTCATCAGCACCATCATTTACAAGGCAGCATTAGTACCTTAGTGCTACAGTGGTACCTTGGGTTACATATGCTTCAGGTTACAGACTCCGCTAACCCAGAAATAGTACCTCAGGTTAAGAACTTTGCTTCAGGATGAGAACAGAAATTGTGCTCCGGCGACGCGGCAGCAGCAGGAGGCCCCATTAGCTAAAGTGGTACTTCAGGTTAAGAACAGTTTCAGGTTAAGAACGGACCTCCGGAACGAATTAAGTACTTAACCTGAGGTACCACTGTATCTACTAATAAGTATTGATTGAAAGAGGTTTGTACATGCAATGAACAGTTTTCATAATGGAGGGCAGCAAGCAAGCAGTGGTGCCCAGTAAGGATGAAACTGGGACTATTAACGACATAAATTTTGTGGAGTCAGAGATAACCACTGAAGTGGACAAGTTCATTAAAGACCCCAAATGATTCAGGGTGGTGGAAACTGAAACAAACTACCAAAGCACCAATAGCATCCTTCCAAACCAAGTGAACAGAGAACAAAATGGCAAACTCATGTAGGACAATCAGTGGTTGTTATCCTTGATACTTTCAGCTTTGGAGAGACCTTTTCAGACTTCCTAAACTTCCTAGGTTCATCCTAAATGTCTGCACAAAGTGAGATGCAAGATGCTTTGGGCTCCATTGTCTACCAGCTAACTTTGTTCATGTAGCACCATAGCACTTTCATAATCTAAAATTACCCACAATTAAAATTGCTGAAAAACATGGCTTCCTACGACACCAATTTTACAGGTTCCCCCTTCAAAAATTAGACCAGTTGTCTTATATTTCTGCTATATTCTCTCTTTTTTTGCCAATCCAAATATCTTAAGAAGACTCTGTGAACTAGAGAACTGCACAATCTGTCAATAAAGTAAGCTTATTTTGAACTACTGTCCATATGACTCAATTTGTCAGTAAAAACTGCCACCAGCGCTGTGCTTGCAGAAAAATGTCCATAAATGCATTATTGCGACTGGCAGATCGATGTCTATAATAAAAACAAATAGATTTAACAAGTGCTTGCTTTTACGAGTTATGCTATTGGTAGAACGTGCATTCAGTTTCGCCCTTCGACTTCTGGGAATGGGCAATACAGACAGCACTGGATACTTTGCTGACTACACAAGTGTTGCAAACAGGAAATTATTCTAACACGGGAAATCTTTAAAAGTACATGATGCGTTCATAAACATAAAGTTTAGAATTTAAGCTATCACACATCTAGGATTTTTGTTCATTCTGTAATTTTCTTCAAAACATGCAAATTTATCACTAATAACAGGCACCACTTTCTTTCCAGCAAGAAACTGGAACTCTCTATAAAAGAGCTGCATTGTGCCCAGAAAGGCTCACTATTCTTGAGAATGGCGCAGAAAGGAACAGTATTTTGTTCCCATGAGACTATGATTCATCTCTGATCTGATTGAGAGAAGCCACCACCGTATAACCTAAAGTTTTTAACATGTGAAGTAGGGTGTCATCTTTTACGTTAGTGGTCTCTAGGGTAGTGTAAGAAGTAGTTATGTATTGTTCAGACAGGGCAAGATTCTTAATTGTATGATTACATATGCGGTAATGTTAACAAAACCCCTCGTTCTCTCTCAAACTTCATTTAGGCTGAAAATACACCTATTATATTGCTGCTTTTTTTGCGACTGGAAATTAATGCAATTCCAAAATCTGCACTTTAAAGAGGGCTGTTGAACACTAGCTGTATGTTTATCAGGAACACTCTTAACATTCTACCCAAAGGGCCCTAACAAATGAGCTTCTTAATGCCTTTCCAGGTCAGGCCCGGGTGTTTTGTGTTTAAGCAATCCCTGATAGCCTTCCCAGTGGGCATGAGCTTCTCCTTCAGGCTACTATCACTTTAGCGATGCCATTAACTGATTCTCTACATACGTTAAGCATTAAACAGTGGTGACAAGTTAATTACAGAGTTATCAGGAGATAAAGTAGCCAGGGTAACACAAGTTACAGTATAACTACTATAGCTTCCTATAGAGCATCTGTGCAGTTGCTGCATAAGTGGTGTAATTAACTTGTCATGGATCAGGCTGCAGATAAAAGTTGCTGACGCTGGCTTGCAAGCACACCTACCTGGATTCATAAGCTACTCCGAAATCTTTAAAATATGTATTTATTTCAAAAGAGGGAATCATTGTGACCTATTAGCACACCATCAAAGTCTGCAAAGCTTTTGGCTAACTAGATAAAGGCAATGAATAAACATGGGTTACAGGGCTGGAAAAACTACCAGCAGCCTGGGTGGTGTTCAACTACACTTTATTCAGCGAAAACCCACTGATATTAATGAACATGACTAAGCTAGGTCCATTCATTGCAATGGGTCTCCTCAGAATAAAGCTTAGCAGAATGCCACCCCATACATGGTTACCTGAGCACTTGAAACTGCAATACTGGCATTTAACAATCAAGTGTTTTTGAGCTCCCTAGATGAACAGTTACTAAAAATCTGGCATTGCTCCCAAAGCATTTCAATCTCCACCCCCCAAATGTCAATTTGTCCATCATTACCTCTTAAGGTAACCTAGAGGCAATGGTACCAACATTTACATTACCATCACTTTTAAACTATTTGGGATAAACGTAGCTTGGTTTTCAATGAAATGCAGACCTGAGAAGGGTCTTTAATATAAATATATTTAGTTTTGGAAGAGTAAAGTAAGACTAACTTGGTTTCAGAGAACTTACTTAGCCTATTTCCTATTCAAACACACCAAAATACAGTAGGAGCTGTTCTCACATCAAACTTGTATTCTATTCTCTTAATACCTAGATTCTGAACTGCTGGGGAACACATAAAGGCCATCCCATATACATGTTAATTAACACAGATAGGGTTGTACAACTCTCTAGAGCGGAGTACCCTCAGAACATTTGTTGTCCCCTCAGCCCTCACGCTGCCTTCCCAAAGCCAGATAAGCGAGACCTGAGGGCTCTGACAGGGTCCCAGAGTCTTCTCTCCTCTTTCCCAAAGCCTAGTAAGTGCTTTCCCAGCTTTGGGAAGGAGGTGGGAGGACTCTATGATCCCACCAGAGCCTCGTACCGCCTTCCCAAAGTCTAGTGCCTCACTTTGGGAAGCATGAGGCCCGGAGAGGGTCAAATTTTGGCCTTGCTTCCCCCTCCCCCCACTTGCAGGTATGACAAAGCTAGTGGGTTCCATGACAAAGTACTCTTGCAGCCCACTTGATATGCAAAGCTGGAGCACCCTGCTCCAGAGTAATTATTCCCAATTCCCCCCCCCCCCCCCCGACCACTTGAAAACTGCAGAGGGTCTTGGCAGACCACATAAATAATATGCCTACCTCTAGTAGCAATTTCAATATGCTGTGCTAGATGTCGTGCACTTTTCAATGCTATTTTCACAGGGTCCCTTGAATGAAGCTCACAGACCACAGCTCGAGAACCCCTGTTCCAGAGGATATAAGTATTTCGAAGTGGAACTGTTGAGCACAAATTCAAAAATAAAAGCTCTTGCGATTAAAATGGCTTGTAGTGGCAGTGCATTAAAAAACATATGCAGAGGTGGGACTGACCATGTTTTATGGCATAACTATGTCACAGAAAGCACCTGTGTCATAGAGGCATATGGAGATTTTGGACACGAGGCAGCAACTGATTTCAATAGAAAGAGGGGGCATGATTACCCCTCCAGAATATTCACCAGGCTGAGGAAAAGAGGCGTGTGTGTGTTTATATATATATTTAAAAGGCTCGTTTGTTTTCTAAGCAACCCTGCTGGGCGCTTTTTATTAGGAAGTCAACTTTCAGAGCAGCTCTTTAAGTACAGCTCTCCTTTTGAGAATTCCCTCTTCGGGACGCCGCAGCTTGACATTACCCTCCCTCCACCAGAGAAACGCGCAGCATGTTACAAAACCGCCGAGCACGGCGGAGCTAAGAAGGGAAAACAAACAAGCCGAAGAAACCAACGGAAGCGGGTGGGAAAGGAGAAGGGTGAGGGCCTTGGGTGGAATTGAACTGAAACCAAAACATTCGCTTAGAAAGGAGAGAGAGTTCCTCTTTGAACGGAGTGGAAATTTGTGGCGAGCCGAGAGAAAAAAAGCCCTTTGGGGTTGGACTTTCTCCGCCGCACTTTCCCCTCGGTTGCACGCCACCCCCTCGAGCCCGGGAGACTTCAGCAAATTTCCAGCGAGGAAAAGCAAAGCGCCAAACTCATCATAGTTTTCCTTTTAAAAGTCTTGCAAGTTATACAAGCTGCCTGCGCCCGAATATAGGCCATTTCCCCCTCTTATCTCTGAACGCCGGATGCAATAGGGGGGAAAAGACACCTTGGCGGTTGGCAAAGGAATCCGGGCCACACGCACGCCGGGCACACGAGTTGTGGTTTGTTTTTGTTTTAAAGCACCAGAGAGGCAACGATAGCGATATAAAAAAGCAGGTGGAGTTAAATCAGCGCTGCGTTTCCCACCCCTCCCGCTCCTTTCTGGAAGGACACTTGTTCACACGTTCCCCCATCCCGTCAGGCTCACTGTTTGACCAGCTCAACAAACAAGTCCCTTGCCCGGGATACGAAGGGGCTCACCTGCAAGCACAGAGAAAAACTTTTGGGCGGGAAAGAGACGAGCGAAAGTGCGGGATGACGGGAGGTTAAGGAAGCGGCAGGAGGGGCAAAAAGTGATTAGACAAAACTGTGGGGGGGGGGGGGACAAGCCCGGACTTCTTCTCTGGGGTTTAACAGCTGAAGAGGCCACTGGCCCGCACCTGCGCCCAGACGCTCACTGCTCCGGGGCTGGGGGGGGGAATGCTTTCCGACGACCTTTTTATTTTTTAGTACGCCCGCCGGGATGAGACAATCCCTAAGCCGTCGGCCGACCAATGAGTGTCAAATGAGTGGAGGCAGAAGGCGTAGCCATCCGTAAAGCGACACTGCAAATGTTAAGAGACACTGCAATCCTCTGTATTCAGCTGGCTAGGCGGGCGTGAGACCCCACTGAACCCGGTGCTACTTGCTTCCGAGTAAGCATGCATCGCCCCCATCCCACCCCGCCTGTAGTTTGGCAGCCGCCTTGGGAAGGGACGAGGCCTCATCTGCAGTTTGCAACAGCTTGCACTGCAAAACTCAACAGTTCTAAGCTTCTCAGAGAGTAAACATGCCGCCTAGTTACAGCTGCTGTTGCTGCTACTGCAGCTCCTAAAGCTGAAAACGGCTTTATTTCTGAGTTGCAAGCGCAGAGAGCTGGAACTCCCCGGCTGAGCTTCTGCTACACACACGCTTTGGCTAACCTGAAAGAGACGAAGTAGAACGACCGGGTTTTCCTCCGCTGAACGGAAAGGGGCAAATGTGTTGTGCAGAGGTAGTTTGCCTTGTGGGAGTTGTAGTTGAAGCGGTGAAAGCCGAGCAGCTTATTTCCGATAGTGTAAACTACAATTCCCAGCATGCTCCACATACCTACTGCTTCCAATGCAGCGACTTAAACATACCTCATTCCTCTACTCTTTTTAGCTGGTGGGTGGGTGTTAGAATAGGTTTCAAGTTTAGCACATCTTATATCTGACCAAGAAGCCAAGCAGACACTATAGGGAAGCTCAAGAGGAGAGGCTGCACTTTTCCAAAAGCATCTTTCCCAATAAGTTTGGGTAGGTACCACTGTGACTTGCGGGGAGGTAGCCTGTTTATTCTCAGAGGCATTTGCTATTTTGGTTCTGTTTTGGTATGTGATGTGAAATCCGGTTGGGGGGCGGTCCTTCATAATCAGCCATATGGGGCAAGGGTTCTTAGACTGTGGTCTCTAGAGGGTCCGTGATCTGGGTGCCAAAAGGAACGTATTTTACTTTGATTTCCTTCCTGTTACTTTAAAAATTGACTTCTGAAAAAAGAAAGCAATGAAGTTTATCAAGAGATTTTTCATATGAAACACTGTGCAGCACTGTACAAACTTTAAGCATTATTATCACCATCAGTTTACTGGACACCTGTACCTTTAATTGCTTCCTATGTTGTGAAATACACGTGCTGATGTTCTTTCTGGCATGAAAATAAGTGAGCAGAACACTTCCATCAGTTCAAGTTTTGTATATCAGCTGTTGAAAGGTAAGAGAGCAAGGGCTTTTTGTTTTTTAAAGGGGGCAACCCTAATTAATAGTACTGTACAATCTTATAATGAAGGGCTGTTTGCTACTAGCCTTTCTTCTATAAAATAAAAAGTACATGGGCAGTTCTAGAAATACTAAAAAATATATTGCAACTACTGGCAGGCCATAATGTTTACCAATTACCTTTGCCTAGCAGAAATGAAAAGGAGGGTGTCAGCCACATGTACATTCCAGAAGATGGACATGGCTTTTTGAAGCACAGTTTTAAAGACTCGATGGGCTTTGGTATGCCTAAAGTTACGTACACTATATCATGTTGAGTGGGTGACCCAATTTGTTTTACAGTGTCGAAGTCTAGTTCACTGAACGTATCATCTGTGCGTGCACAACAGCTGTCTGAAATGTACACACCTCAGCTTAACTGCAGTTTGGAAATCAGATGGTTTGAGGAAAAGTACATCATAAACACTTGAGTATTTCTCAAGAAGCCATGGGCTACAGATGGATTGTGGCTAATGTCATTGTGTAATTGGCTTCAAACACCAATAGTGTGAGCATATTGGAGCTGAAGTAAATATGTATACAGCCCAACTCTGAATATGCTTAAGTAAACCGTGTTGGAAACAGGGACCAACTGCAGTTGCTCCATAATGAGGGGAAAGCACTCCATATTCTAGGAATCAGACCTGAAATTGAAAACTTACTGAGCTGTGCCCTAGGCAGGGCACAGTTTTCTTTGTGGCTTGGGCCTGCATTTCTTCCTTTGCACACAAGAAGTCTTCATTTGAATGATCTGAGCTAAACAATAGTGTTGCACTCCACCCTGGAGACACCCCATTCACCAAGATGCAAGATTCCAGGAGTTCCAGGCAGAAATCTAGCAGGTGAACCTTTCAGCCCCAAAGTCTGTTCAATAGCCTCAGTTTTTGTAGTGGGAGTCAGTCAGGACTCTGCCTTCCCAGGCCAGGTGGGAAAGGTCTGCCAGGCAGGGAACAGGTCTTCCAGGACTTTCCAGCTAAGAATGAGAGCTGGAAAAACCCCAGTTCTAACCCTCATCAGTGACCCCATGGGAGGCCTTTTGGAAGCCACCACCTCTTGAGTTTCAGCCCATACAATGCATAGAATAATAGTAGTGATCTACCTTGAATGTAAGGATGACTAGGATTGAGCTACATGGCCCATGCAGTTGTGAGCCTCATTCAGGCTCTATAATTTAGCCAAATGATTAATTCAGCACTCACTATGGGTGACATGATTTTTGATGCAATTCAGAATAATGACAGGCGTGATTTTTTGCTTTTGCTGAATGTAAAAGTCCATGTTAATCTTGGCTTCATTAAAAAAACACTGAGTTGGTAAATCAATGATTAAAATCAATGATTAAAAGCACAGAATAGTTTGTAACAATTGTTTTTGAAATTTAGCAAATAATTTGCATCACTGAATATTGAAGAGCGCTATCCATTATGTGATAGATAAGGGTAACGTAGCACATTTCAGAATAACTTCAAGGAAATTATTGGTACCATATATATATATGTGCGCAAATATTTAGGAAGACTTATTTAATATTTTGGAACAAAGCAGAGCACTTGCATCCTCTTTTTATATATGTGTGCAGCATGGTCCTCAACATGTCTACTCAGATGTCAAATTTTGCTCTTTAGTAATACAGGGATATAAATAAGGAATGCGAATAGTTCTTATTAGTTAGTTAGTTTGTTTATATCTCACATTTTCCCCACAGCTGAGAGTCAAGGTGGTTTACAAAAAAATTAAACATGGGTAAAACACAGAAAGCTAAGAAATAGTTTAAAAGTTCTTAAAGTTTAACAGAATCAAAACAATATAAAAACAAATTATTAAAATGCAGATATTAAAACAGCACAACACTATAAAAAACCGTTTCCATAAAAACAGTCAGTTCTCAAAAGCCTGTCAGAATAAAACAATATTCACCTGCGGGCAGAAGGACAATAAGGAGGGTGCCAGGCTAGTTTCTCTTGGGAGTTCCAAAGTCTGGGTGCAGCCAAATTTGCATCCCCATCAAATTTTTTACATTTGTACCCCATCTTTCATTCATGGAGCACAGAGTAGCTTTTTCTCATGATAACCCTGGGCTGCAAATGAATTTGATAGATGGTGAGTTCCATGTCTGAGCAAGGATTTGAGCTTTAGGTTTCCCACATCCAAACCCATCATCACTCACTGCTTCCAGATTGTGTCCATGTGACGCTATATTAGGCCAGGTTCCAAAGAACAGCAAAACAAATTATGTAAGCCCAAGAGGAATTTTATATTATTATTTTTTTCTACCAGTGGACCTCATCCTACATGAGGCATTTTCAGAAGCAGTTTACAAAATGGTCAGGGTGATAGGGTCATTTCTTCTAAGAACACCGCTACATTTCCACTAGGCTAGGCTGACCTATCTATGTCTCCTCAAAATTAAACCTCATGGGGTTTAAAGGAGCTCACTTCCAAATATGCATGTACAGGATTACACTGCCTGTGTGGTTCTTTGGATTCCAACCTTGGTAAACTTATAGCACAACCCTATTCATCTTTTCTGGAAAGCAAGTCCCACTTTGTTCAATGGGGTTTACTCCCTAGGATGTATATGTGGGTGAGAGATTTCAGCCTAAGGACCAAATAGTTATTAGTCTGGTAAAATACAGCTTTTTTCTGGTGGAAAATATAGATTATGTAACTCTGATAAATTCCACTATTTTTGTTCCTGTCACCAGTAAGAATTCCAACAATGCATTCTAATTCTTCATAGGCATTCAGGGGTGTGTGTTTTTTCCTCCCCATCTTTCTCCTGGTAAAATAAATAATTCCGGTCTTTATTCCAGTTTTAGTTTATAGGTTATGTTGTTCTTTACATTTTACTGTTTGTATTGATTAAACTAGTGACATTACCCTTGATTTACACTGAGTGGGAGACTAATCAGGCCATTTTTCATTTCGTTTTGAAATTTTCTGCAAAAAAACCAACAAACAAATAAATAAATGGTACCCACACAGAAACAATCAATATATCTTTCTTTGTTTTGCCAGGGTAATGGAAGCTGTAGAAAGCTAACACTTGAGGCCCTCATAGCATGTTTCTGGCAAAGGCCCCACTGTGTGAAATTGGCTTGTTCTAGCTGTTTTTTCTTTTCTTTTCTTTTCTTTTCTTTTGCAGGATTTACAAGGTATTTCATCAAGAAACCATAGACTCACAGCATATCTTTGCTTCACTCACAGCAGAAAGAACTCGTTTTATTGAGTCCTGCAAGTTTTGTTTTCAATATTTCTCTACCAGTCCTCTCTGTCATACCAAGAGCGCATTCTCAAATTATAATTGCACACAGACATTATTCTGTAAGGAAAACTGACACTGGCACTGATCCAGCTTCAGATCCATTTTTTACCTTTGAATCAGTTCTACTGAATGCAGTGCGGCTTGCATCTGAGTAGGTATGCATAGGTGTGCACTGTCAATTATGCTTTCATATGTTGGATTAGTGGATCCAGATGGAGTGGGACAGAGAGATGCAAAAGAACGCTGGGCTCTTACACCTTTAATAGTCATGTAGCGCAGGGAATGGCTACGTAGAAGCACTTGTGATGTAAGTTACACCCGCTGAAATTCTATCTTCTACACAGCTATTAAAGGCACAGAAGCCCTGTCCTCTCTCACATCCAGCCAGTGGAGATGCACATCACATAGAGCCTATCAGGTTGAATGGGAACCAAATACACACCAAAATGCGTATCCCTATCTAAATGTGTATATCAGCTGAACAGGTAGCCTTCCTCGGTGGATCGTGTTGATTGAATCTGGAAAGTCTTGGGGTGGATCAGTATTAAAATAATCAAGTTGCTGTAGCACTGTCTACCGCTATAAAAGTTCACTAAAATATGATGTAGTAGACAGAGCTGATAAGACAGCTAAGAATCCAGTTTTCCTTTAATGCCATTAAATGATGCTGATATTTTATTGTAGATTTGTCCATTTAATGCCGTCCTTGTTTAACTTCAGATCTCTTGTTGCAAGAAATTATTAGAACACAAAGTTAAAAATACATATGAAAAAACCCCTGATCAGGCCATTTATACATCTGGTTCCTTAGTCTATAAAGGAAGACCATGTACTATTCTAAGTTTTAAATATATACTTTGACACAGATACATGAATCAAGAAGCCACTATTAGGATTGACTTTCAGAAGTTTTTGTAAGTCAAGGTTCCTTCTCTCTTACCACCAGAGAACTCTTGGTAATTATCTGCTGAACTTAATCACACTTCTCTCAAATGACTAACAGACCAGTCCAAAGCATGTTTACTCAAGAGCAAGTCACACTGACTCCCAGGTAAGGATGGATAGGATTGCGGTTTTGGGTTGTGTGCAAATAATTTTCAGGGTGATGTTCTCATACTGGTAGGTTGACCATCCTTCCTGAGCCAATTGTTGGATTACATAAAATAGATGGAGTAAGGCTTGATAAAGCCTCTTTGCGCCATTAAAATGTGCACTGTTCAGCAAGAAAACAAACGTGGCATTGCTGTAGGGTGGTGGTGGTGAAAGGGCAGCCTTGCAGTGTTTTGTTGGGGAAGAACCATTTAGCAGGGAAGATAAGTGAAATTTAAGTTAGCCTAGAATTTACACTGGGCTTTTTGTACAGGTTAGGTTTAATTGCATTCCACATTTGTGTGTTTTAAGATAGCAACTGCCACTGGTTATTTATTATTAACACTAGGATTTAGAATTCACTTAGCATAATACAGCTCAAAATACAAAACAGTCATTTCCCCCAAGTTCAGGAGCACATTTGGCATAATATTCCCAACAGCGCTAAGCTTACTTCCTTATGAGAACAAAGGCTGGGACTGTTGCCAGCAGATTCCAGGTCGGTATTTAATAGTAACTGTTTAACAAAGAGTTGCATATTAAAGGTGGGAGATTTTTGATACATAGATTTTTGATTTTTTATTTAAATCTCATTGGAGTTGTTTCCAAAGTTTAAACTGAACACTTTTACTTTCTGTTTCTGAAAGGATCTCGTTTGTGACACTTGCATTATATATACACAGCCTTTGTGGTCACTTTGGTCAAAGTATATTGAATGGCCAGGCAAAGAAGAGAAGGAAAAAGTTGGATTTTTAAAAAAGAAAGAAAAGAAATAGTCTTTATTTTGTTTTTAAAATTTATAAATCACTTCTCTGCCAACAGGTGGTTTAAAATTTAGACCACCAAAGGAGTTGTCCAGATCAACCACAAATCCGAATTTCCTCTGTCATGCATGATATGAGTTTGATAGAAAGAACAGGTACTCTATTGAGCTTGGAGAGCAGAAGACATAAAGAGGGTCAGCTAATGACTTTTTATTGGAACAATCTTGGTATCATCTTACTGACCTTGTATGCATTACCAACCTAATGCACTGGCAAATGCTTTGCTAATCATGGTAAATCAACCATGCTTTGCTAATCATGGTAATCCAAGCCATAAGTAGCACAAGCATCCAGAAATGGTCCCAAAATGTACAGGGTGAGTCTTTTAAAAGAGGCCCTATGAAACATGTGTACTCTGTATCCACGGGGCCTCTTTTGTAGGACTCACCCTGTATATTCATTCTGCCTTAAATTCACACATACTATCCTTCCATTTGTACTTGTGTATGTATCTTAAAACATCCAGGCAGCATAGAAGGCATGTAAAAGGGATATCATCCACATGAACATGGCTTCTGTTCATGATTTTCTGGACAAAAACCTAGTAACATTCCATAAGACTGCGCATCACTTCCGCTATAGCTATAATAGTAAGATGAAGGAACAATACTCCTATTTTTCCATGTGATTGTGGTGCTGTTAGATCAGAGGTTCTCCTCCAGCTTTATCATGGCAAAGCTCACCAAGCCAATATTTAAAAGGCTTGAATGTTTTCCAAAAACAACAGGGCCGGAAAGGCAAAGTTGCAGTGGTCACTCCCTTCTCCTGTGCTTAAAGCAAGTGAATCAAAGGAAAACAGAGGAAATAGGTTTGCATGGGCCCACAGTATATAGATTGGCAGAAGGCTGCCAAACCGAAAAGAAAAGGACAAGAAAGAAAACAAAAAGAGAGAGTTGCCAAACACTGGCAGTCTACGCAAAGGTCTACTGTACTCACTTGCACTGTTTGGAAGGCAGATGGAATCACAATCTGCTTCTTGGCCCATAACAATGGGAGCTTAAAGTGGCCAGTTTTCAAACATACAAGCTGCTTAATAATTGGTCTTGTGGCATTTTGCACTCAACTTGTCAGATCTGGTAGTGTGTGTGTGTGTGTGTTTAATGGTACCACATGTATAGTTGTTCAGCTGTCAGGGTTTCTGTCAATGGTGACAATCAATGCACATTCCTTCCTCTCCTTAAACGCTCGTGCCTGTTGGGCTTTTGGAGTTGTTTTCCCTTTAAAAGCCTTTGCAGGTGGAGGATGAGTGTGCTTATCCATGATAACCCTCAGATAGTATTTATACTTTTTAAATGGGTGGGGAACATTTTTCAGCGTGAGGGCTACGTTGTGGGCAACCTTCTGAGAGCTGCATGTCAGTGGTGGACAGGGGAGAAAAGCAGGGGGGGAGGACAGCCAAAAATGTGGGTAAGGTGGGGAAACAGATGTGACTCAAACCATTGTATAATAGGGTGCATTCCACCTAGACCCAAGTCAGAGATCCATGCAGGCAAGTAAGCAGGAGGCATTACCACAGTTCAAAGCACTTGACAAGGGCATGGAACAGACTGGAGAGGTGCCTGACATAGGGAGAGGGGGTATAGCCTGAAGAGAGTCCTGAGGGCCAGATAGAGTGGCCTGCAAGACCACATTCAGACCCTGGGTCTGAAGTTCTCCACTCGTGGACTACATGTTCTCGCAACAGTGCCGCATTCCCTTTTAAGACTCCTTTTTTTTAAAAAAGAAAAACACCAATAAAGCAGCATTCGCCAACTCCCATTGGCATGCTAGTTTGGGTGAAGGCTGTTTTAAAGAATGTGCCTTGCCCTCTGCTGCCCCAGAATAGGCAGGCAGCAGATTCCCCCTCCTTGTTGTGTTATGTTACGCCACATCATTTTTAAGACCAGCTCCAAGAATTGGAAAACAAGGTGCTTTGTGACATCACAGAAACAGGTATTTCCCCCCACCCACCCACCCACCTCAAACTGCTGGATAATATGAAGGCAGAGTGAGGAACTAAGATTTGTAGTTGCCCATTGTGATGTCAGGCAGATGTTTTTGGTTGAAATGTTTGCTCCATTACGACTGTAAACAGAGAGTGGTTTGCAAAGTGCAATTTGGTATGTTTTCCTGAAATAATAAATCTGCACTGGCACTTTTAATGTATAAATCCTATTGGAGTTAATGTGCACACTTTTTGGGTCAGAGAGGAGACAGCAATTATGCTTGGCAAGATTTGTTATCTCCTCTGCATTACCAAGAATCACTGAAAATAAATCTAGTCAATTCTGGTTGTGGTGGTGGTTGTTTTAAAAAAAGTTATGCTTTAAGAGTACCCCTCCTTCAAATCGAGCACATACTGCTGT
This sequence comes from Podarcis pityusensis, assembly GCF_964106645.2. Lineage (NCBI taxonomy): Eukaryota > Metazoa > Chordata > Lepidosauria > Squamata > Lacertidae > Podarcis > Podarcis pityusensis. The sequence goes on along the minus strand of NC_138032.1, from coordinate 58,984,402 downwards.
CTGAGGAATGCAGCTACTTGAAGTGAGCACTAACATGCCTCTTGCATCAGTGGAAATGGATATTGCAATTGCTGTTTTGAAACATGTACTCAAATACATTGGGAGTTTTATACTATTTTTCAAACTGCCAAGTAGATAATGTCAGAATATTTCTGAAATGGGATACTAACATCAAAATATACTGCTCCAATCAGCAAGCATCAGGCAAAGTAGAGTATAAAACTATAGATATAGGAGACTACTAGCAAATTTCCATTTCCATTTCCTATGTCAACAGCTTCCCAACTTACCTAGTAGATTGTTTTATGTTTTCCAGGCAAATTCTCTGTAGACCACACGCTCTATGTTCAACTCTGCATTCGGAGCTGAAAAGAATTAGATATGCTGTAGTTTATGAAATGGATGTTTATGAAAGTACCCTTTGTTTCAATGGCTTCAAAACCTGACATGAATTCCAACTCTGACAGCATAATGAGAAAATAAGATGGTCATAGCAGTGTCCCAAATGTAGCCTTAACTATTGAGGTTCTCTTGTTGAAAATGCAATTCTCTGTCTAGATGTTTATGAATGTCTTCAGTGTCTCTTCTTTTGATAGGAGTTCTTTTTTTGCCCGTCTTTTACAATTCCAAAATATGAAGGGAGAAAGCTGCTGTGATATGCAAGATATAAATGCTGTGGGAGTTGCACCTTTGGCCCAACAACACCCCCAGTTGCATTACGTTAGCTTGTCTTTCCTTGTGAAGAAACTGCATTTCAAGCTAACCACTTCTGAGAAGGTGCAAAATATTATTTTAAAAGTAAAATAGCAGATTAATTTGCTGAAGATCATGCTTTCAAAACAAACCAACCCACACCTTTCCGCAATTTATAGCACAATCACTTGTATGGCTACTGGAAAAAAACCATCTCCATTGAGTTCAATGAGATTTGCTCCCAGGTAAGTGAGCATAAGACTGCAGCCTAAGAGTGGCTTCCAGTACCACACATTGTAAGAAAGCAGCTATAAAATGAATTACAGTGTTCAAGACTACACCTTATGTTTATTCATAGCTTATAGTTTTCCTCTAACAGCACAAGGGTGAGAGTTTGCCACTAAATACTGTGCTATTCACACATTTCTTCTCACATTATAAACCTTAAAATACATTTTGCCTTGCTCTGGATTTCATGCTTACGTGTCTGTGAGGACAGTTTCTTGAAATTATTTATTTGCATTGCTAATCACACATGCATGCATACAGACACACTAATAATAACTCTCTAATGCCGCATTGATATTATTGTACCACAGAGGAACTACAAGTTTCTTCTTGTCAATGTAGCAACTTTTACCAATCAGCTGAGTGAATTATTCCAATAAGGTTTGGGTTTGGATGGAAGAGGGACAATGGGGCCAGATAATCTTTGATGATCTGTGGCAAAATTCTAAGGCACATTTTCTGTTAGCGAAATTACAGGTAATGGCCCATGAAGGTTAAAAAATAGTTGGATACGATAACTCGCCCTTAACCACCATCATTCCAGCCAGAGAGAGGGGCAAGTGAGGGGAAAACAAAGGGGCTGTGGCAGGGCAGAAGTAGGGTCCTCTGTAAGGAAGCAGTATCAAGGGAAGCAGGAATATCATTCTCTGGAGATCTAATATAGGGTGGTGGATATGACTGTGTCTTGGCCTGCCAGCTGCCTCCAGCTATAATTGAGCCATATATCTGCATACTCAAATATTTCAAAATACCACAATCAGTCAGTGACCTCCTATCAGAAACTGAAACAGCACCTGACACTTATTACCAGCTAGGGAAGTTGAGGTGATCATCACATTATGAATGAGGACCCAACAGATGTCGTTGGACTACAACTGTCCTTATGCCTGACCACCGATCATGCTGGCTTGGGCTAATGGAAGGTGGAGTTCCAAGATCTGGAGAAACAGATTTCCCATCCCGGCTGTGTAGATTGGCTGCAAGTGAACATTAAGCTCCCAGCTGACAACATGAACCCAGAACCCAGTTGTCAGAATGGTTTGACATTTACATAAATGCATCCTACATTCAGATATCTGATTTAAGTGCACATAAACTGGCTTCAGTGGTTTGTATCTGGTGTTAGTTGTTGCCATATTTGACACCGACAAAAAGAAATCTTCTGAAAATAAAAAAGCCAGAAACCCATATGATATTTAAGATAATGTTCTTTTTATAGACTTGTTCTCATTCTAGTCCTGTAAAACAGCAAGAGACTTTCCAAAATGCTCCAGGCTATAGAAAGCTGATATTACTCTTAATTGTTCCATAATGCCAGTATTCTACAGAGAAAATTAATAAAACATCAATGGACAGCAATAAAAAAGTCCAGAATCTTTTTTTTTAAGTATTATGGTTGACTGAAGAAAAATTGGGTCCATAGCTAATGAGAAGGAAAATGAATATGTTGAGAGGGGCAGAATGAAGCTTATTGTACTAATGGTTTTGATAAAAATGTGAACATGTAAGTAGTGTGAGAAAGGCAAAAGAACGCTTTGAAAATTATAGGAGCTTGCTGGTCATATAGAAGATAAAACTGTTTTTGACACATTGCATTTTCAGGACCCTATTTCCCGAAACCAGAATAAACTGATTGGCAGATCCATGTTGACCCACTATGTTCAGTGGAGCAGCTTACTCGCAGGTAAGTTTGCATACTTGCATAAATCTATACTTGCAAACCTTATTTCATAGTTTAAACTTGTTTATATCTTTAGTGTAGAGCTTTGCATATGCAATAAGCGCTGCATTGCTCTTCAGCACAGCAACTATAACATTCTGAATGCCAGAAAAAATATATGCAAGGATAAACTTTTTATGAACTAAAAAGTTAATTTGGATGAACTTGAACTGAACTGGTTCATTTTGTAAAGGGGTGAATTTGAAATGCAGCTAGTTCCTTTACGGATATAATGATCTTGAACTAGATTTAATTACTTCTCAAGAACTGTGCATGATTAGCACTGATGTATAATGGTTCATTCAAGCAGACTGTCAAGGTTACTGTTTAATCTGCTATACTAAGCTCAGCATTTTCAGGACCCTATTTCCCGAAACCAGAATAAACTGATTGGCAGATCCATGTTGACCCACTATGTTCAGTGGAGCAGCAGGGGACTGGGCACCTCAGGCTGAGCTCCTACTGCCCACCATTTGCCCCAGCAGGCTGACATCAGATTTTAGTAGGTGCACCCTTGTTCATCTTGATTCTAGGTGCTAGAATTATACTGCATGATTTGCATTATCTTCCACATGGTGACGTTTATGGCCTTGCTCATGAGGATCTGGCTTAGTGCACATCTGCTGCACCATCCGTGCCAGTCTCTTCATTTGCCTGAAATAGTAGCAACCTATGCATAACCTAGGGACGCGGGTGGCGCTGTGGGTTAAACCACAGAGCCTAGGGCTTGCTGATCAGAAGGTCAGCGGTTCGAATCCCTGTGAGGGGGTGAGCTCCCGTTGCTCGGTCCCTGCTCCTGCCAACCTAGCAGTTTGAAAGCATGTCAAAGTGCAAGTAGATAAATAGGTACTGCTCTGACGGGAAGGTAAACAGTGTTTCCATGCGCTGCTCTGGTTCGCCAGAAGTGGCTTAGTCATGCTGGCCACATGACCCGGAAAAACTGTCTGCGGACAAACGTCGGCTCCCTTGGCCAGTAAAGCAAGATGAATGCCACAGCCCCAGAGTCATCCACGACTGGACTTAACTGCCAGGGGTCCCTTTACCTATGCATAGCATGGAAGCCTCTTTTGCCTCATCCTTGGGATCTTGACTGAGCTTGGGTGCATGGAAAATGTGTTTCATGTCTGCAGGATGACTATATCACATGTAGCATGGATCAGTGTGAATTATTATTACCAGTAAAAATGGGTACATAAAGTATTTTTCCAACTGTAAAAATTACCAGCATCATCTCCTTCCCTACCCACCACTGCTGCATCTTTAAATATAAAATCACTTTTCTCACATATTTGTGTTTGATGTTATGTTTTTAAAGGAATATCCTGTCAATTCTGAAACAGAACTGTTTTATGTTGCCACCGAATTGCTTTGATCTCTAGATTAGAACTGATGAGCTGTAGCTTCCTTATTGCTGAAGGTTGCCAACAATTACTAATGTCTGTTTGTTTTGAGCTTATCAGAACTCTAAAAGAAAGAATAATGGCAAAATGTAGGCATAGAATGTCCCAGCATGAATATGGAGCAAAAGAAAATCAGTTTCCTTGTGTTTATTTTCCTAGGATTCAGAATTGATTATTTGATGCTTGCAATAAACAACAGAAGCATGCATTCACAAAGCTGTAAATAGATAATTTGGAACCTATCTAGTCCTTAATGATGCAACCAAATGTGATTAAAATTATGGGTTTCACAGTTCCATTTCTACACCAAGACAATGCTAATTTCCCCATTTATAATATCTACAGTATTGCATACAGTTTGCAGTGGCGAAGCCCCTGCTATTTATTGGCTAAGCTGGTGGTGTAATAGTGTGGAATGTTCACAAATGTTCCAACTTTTCAGGGAACAAAGATGTCAGATTGTTTGCAATCCATCTTTTGTAATGAAAGAAAAAGATTAAAGTAGGAACAGGAAAAGCTTTCTGGGAAGATAGAAGAATGAGCAGAAGTTCCAGGAGCCAATACTAAAATAGTATTGAGGCAAAGCCTCACACAGGGACTAGGAACAGGAAAAACAGTACATCATAATCAACATGCAATAACCAAAAGAAGTATGCTTTCATAAAACTGAAAATAAATAATTTGGAAGCTCTCTAGATGGCTGCTCCTGACATCTGAAGCAACCCTAAGAGGGCAACCGAAGCCCAAAACTAAAACAAAAATTGGTGGCAACAACTTCACATGTTTATTTTACCTAGTCAGATAATTCCACAGTTTCAGCTTTCCACTCAAATCTTTATTTGCAGTGCAATCCTGTACAGGTCTACTCAGAAGTGAGTTCAGTTGGGTTCACTCCCAGGTAAGTGCTATAGGATTGCAGCCTTAACAACTCTTTAGCCAGAGTTCAGTTTAATTTCTGGTATTTTGTTGCTACCATTGTTGTGCGTATGCATGAAACATACATTTATAGTAAAATTCCTGTATTATACATTCTAGGAGTCATAACAGAATGCCAAACATTACTAATCTCTATACCCTGTTATTTTTACAGATTATCTCAAGGTCTGTGGTATGTAAAAAAAAAAAAAATGAAAATGTTTATGAGGACTTTTGTGGGTATTCTGTTTCAGAGTTGAGATTTTGCCAAAGGAGGCATGATCTTTGACTGCAGGTTTGTGCTTTCTCTTACCCAGTAGCTAAACCCACTCTCTTTCTCTGACACCACCCAGAATATTTAGTCCATAGAGACGCCACTGTCTCATCCAGTTTCCTAATTTAGACTGAGGGAGAAATTTGCAACGGGAATAGCTGGGGGTGCTTGATATCAATCCTGTGAAGGAAGGGGATGTTGGTAAAGTTAGCATAATGGTGCTGATAGCTTTTTAAAAATTAACCTATTCCCCTCAGAGGTAGCTGAGCCACTGTTTTTTGTTTTTTTTTTAAGATTAATTACTACTCAGATTCACTAGTGTATTGCCAGGGATATTATGAAGTAAATAATATGGCACGATGGGGTGAATCCTGAATTACTTATCCCAGGCCAACTATTATGACAGAAGAAACTCTTGTTTCTAAACAAGTCATGTTAGTTCATGGAAGTAAAAAAAACAAACAACAACACAAAACCATACACACAAAAGTGCTATCTTTTAGCAGGAATCTTTTGAGATCCATCTGATAGCGATTGCACTGTGGCAAAAGATTAACCTCTTGAAACATGTTTTACTCTATCACACTAATTAAACCCTTCCATTCTTAGGGGGATAAGGTGCCGTTCTTTAATTTTAATTGTTCTCAGAGCACATCTGCGACTTTTTTGTTGTGGTTGTTATCGTCATTCCCTCGCAGCTAACACTTGGAGCACAGGGAATTTTCGTGGAAGGAGTAGTCCAGCAGCTGCACAGCAAAGGAAGAAGAAGAGCTGTGACGAGGAAGCGAAGCTCTAAGCAGGCCTTGCTCATTGATTTCCTGGGTGACCTTGCTCAAGCTTCTTCACCTCCTCATGCCTCAGTCAGCTCAGCTGGAAAATTGGGTAAAGAGCGGGGAGTATTGGGGGAGAAGGGGGGAAAAAACATCTTGGAGTTTGAAACTGAAATCTCTCTGTTAACTCCCCCTCCTCCCTCCAAAGTGAGTGCAGTCATTTTACACAGATGTAATTGCTTGTGCACTGCACACCAATCATTTTCTTGAGTTTCATGGCACAAGGGCTGACATTCCGTGACATGTTAAGGACCCATGCAGTCCTGTGCATTCTCTGTGATAATTGCCTTTTTTTCTGCGCTGAAGTTTTATATCACATAGCGCAAGTTAATGGGGCTAGGTCCACTTCTGTATTCTCTAATCAAAAGGGCAAGGATTAATAACAAATCTAGAATCATAGAATTGTAGGGTTGGAAGGGACCCGAGGATCATCTAATCTAACCCCCTGCAATGCAGGAATCTCAACTTGATCATACATGGCCGATGGCCATCCAACCTCTGCTTAAAAACCTCCAAGGAAGGAGGGTCCACCACTTCCTGTGGGTGTCTGTCCCACTGTTGAACAGCTCTTGCTGTCGGAAAGTTCTTTGTGATGTTTAGTTAGAATATCCTTTCTTTAACTTGAGTCAATTGGTTCAAGTCCTACCTTACAGAGCAGGAGAAAACAAGCTTCTTCCATCCTCCATGCGACAGCCCTTTAGATTTTTGAAGATGGCTATCATATCTCCTCTCAGTCTCCTCTTTAACAGGCTAAACATACCCAGTTATGTCAACTATTCCTCATAAGCAGTGCTTTTTTTCTGAGGCTACTCAAGGGTACATAGTACCGGCATCTTTCCCCCCAAAATGTTTAAAGTATGGCACTGACTGTAACAACTTGATGGTGTGCACCAGCACTATTTTTTACAAAACAAAACACTACTAATAAAACTTGATTTCCAGACCCTTTATTATCTTGGTTGCCCTTATCTGCACAAGTTCAAGCTTGTCAATATCCTTCTTTAATTGTGGACACAGTATTCTAGGTATGGTCTGCCAAGGCAGAATAGAGCAGGACTATTACTTCGATTGATCTGGATGCTATACTTCTGTTGATGCAGCCTAGAATAAACTGCTGCATCACAATTTTGACTCTTACAGTTTACTAAGACCCCTAGATCCTTTTCACAGGTACTACTGATAGTACAGGTGCCCTCCATCTTATATCTGAACAACAACAGCAATTATTGTTGTTATTAGTATTATTTTACTCACTGAAGAAATGACTTAGAAGTTCTCCATGTGTGCTCCACACAAAAATAATATATGCTAAAACATGCCAGCAGAGTGTGAACCAAGGATTCCCAAACTGTGGTCCCTGGACCACCAGTGATCCATGAGCTTCAGGTGGTCTGTGGTGTATTTGTAAAAATACAAATCATACAGTATTTAGCACAGTGAATTACAAAAGCCAGAAAAATAATTTTGCCAACCCTGGCTACCACTTCACTGGATATTGTTGTTGCTGTTGTTGTATTGTAATGTTTTATTGTGTAAACCCCCTGGGATTATCACTGTTTTTTAATGAACAGTATATAAATTACCTAAAGAATATTGGATAATTATTTTGTTATGTGACCATTTTAAGTGATCATCCCAGAGCAAGTTCTTCGTAACCATTCATAAGAATAAAAGTTCCAGCTAGGCCCAAAGATTTGTCACAGCTAGTGTTTCAGTTTCAAAATAAAAGGGGGGGGGGAGTATTTGTTATATACCATACTATTCCATCTATAAGATGCCCCCATGTATAAGACCCACCCCCCATTTTTGGGACTCATTTTTAAGAAAATGAGGGGAGATGGCTCAAAGTTGTTGAGCTTCTCCCCCCCCCCCCACAGCTGCAGGCAGGAAACAGTTCCTAGATCGCTTCCTGTGTGCAGCAGCATTGGGGAAAGTTGTGCTCCCACCAACCGGCTGGCTGGAGGGCGCACCGCTTCTCTCCCCCCCCCCCCCATGGCACTACCCGTGTATTGGACAGCCCCAGTTTTTTGACAAGATTTTTTAGTCAGAAAACCTCGTCTAATACACGGAAAACTGGTAGATCCAAGGACATTTAATGGCTTGTGGAAAACCACCCAACCAGCCATGCCTGGTGTGTATGTTTCAGGTAGTCCCTTATTAGCTCCATCCTCTTCCTAATTTCATAGTATTTGTATTGGGCAAAAGCCAGCACCTCCAGTTTGTGTCGATGCATTTATATTACAAAGGGCCTGCAGATCTGACCTGCTTGACTTGGGAAAATGCACATTTCCTCTTCCTGTAAAATATTTCTCTTCCATCTACAATCTGCCTTTCATTTTTTCCCCATATTTGGGGCAGGAGATCGTGTCTGCCGAAGGCTAACTTTATATGCATGTCAAATAGCGTATTTTTTATGAAGTTAATGCCCAGATAATTATTGGATAAATCACACTCTTAAGTGCCTCTGTTTTTCTTAGAAAATTATGGGGATGAAATAACGCCAAATGTATTAAATTAAAGGTTCGTATGCGGAGGCAGATTTTGTACTAGCATAGTAACTTCCAAGCCATTGTGGTTTAAAGTGAGTCCCACATTGCAAATTGGGGGATGGAGGGGGACAACTCTTGTTTGCTCCAAATGAACCTCTTCTACAATGCAGTTAGCAGGTACTGGGAGTTCAATCTGGGTTGAGAACCTGGCATGGGCTCAGGGACAGCAGGTGAGATCTACTACCTATTCACCCCACACTGCGGTCATGAGCCACGCTGGGTACCCAGCACCTGCCATTTGCATTGCCAAAAAGGATCCATTCATTTCAGTCAGCAGGACTCTCAGCTGAAGCCGTGTGCAAAGCCTTCCACCTGTGGAACAGGGCTTCCCCCATCTCCTCCTCGTTTGCACCACCCAAAATTGGCTCTGGAGGGGGTACAAGGGAACCCCCAGAACATTGCAGGGTGGGGAGGAGGGATGTTCGGTCTGCCATGCTGAAATGCTTGTGCAGACAGAATGTTTGTCACAGCGTGATGTTGAATTTTTACCTAGGGATTTTACCTCCCACTGTCCACTTATCTGGATTAGGCCTGCAGTTTGTGTTGGCTGGAGAAGAAGAAATGCCAGCATGCAAGTTTGAGAGGAAGGAGGGTGTGGGGCTGCGAAGGAGAAACCAGCTGGGGGACTGAATGGCAAACATCTGAGGGCCACCTCTCCATCCCCTTCTTTAAAGGATTGCCGGGATGCTCACAATATTACTGCGCACTGGACTGTGGGTTCTTCTGCAAGGATCTGGGATTGCTCAAAACACCAGCATATGAACGGCATTTTGCTTCCTGTAGAGTGCAAAGGGCATAGTTCCTTCTTTAGGGTGCTTTTGTGTGGAGGGGGAGAGATATTTATTGGGATTAAGAATTTTTATTTTGTTTGAGTACCTCTTCCAGGTAAATCAATAACTTTTCTGTTGCATAAACTTCTGAATCCACCCTACATCTCATCTAATTACTTGGATGCAACAATAATCTCCTATTGCTAATGTGATGTAAAACAAATTAGTGGTCTTCCCCCCCCCCCACCCCTCTAATGTATTTCTTCACAATAAAATAACTTGCTATTTCCTATTTGCTATTGGAATGCAATTCTAAAAAATAAAAATCTTACACTGTAGAGCATTGCTTTAGATTTTATTTCTCTTTATTGGTCTTGCATACTTCCCTTTTGTCACCATTCCACAAGACACTTTGAAACACTCTCTAATCACTTGGAGCTGCAAATCCTTGGTATCATAAAACCATGAAAGAAAAAGATGAAACAATTCCCGATTAGGTCATCTAGCCCATCTTCTTGCCAATTCAAGATTGCTCCATGGATCTGGACAGTTCACATGGCCAGGATAGACTTCCTGAGCTGACGTAAGAGTCACAATGCTATCTCAGACCACTGATACTTGGAACAAAACTCAGACTTTGCTTCTTTATAAACTGATAGAGGTCCTCTTTCATGTTCATGTCTCACCAGAAAGGAAAATATATCACACACAACATATTGCTAGCGACTGATTCTGCACAATTTCAAGACACTGGTTTCCATTCTGCACACAATTAGGCTGCTTACATCCCTTGAAGATCAATGAAATTTAAGTAGCCTAACTATGAGCAGGACTGTGGGTATGTCTAAGCTACATCAAAGGATAATGAAGTAAATCATCCTGTAATTCTGTTGGTTCTGAATCTGTGACATTGATGTTCACCGTAATTACAATATTTACCAACATTAATATCTAATTTTGTTGCTTTTCCGTTGTTTTCGTTAGCATCTTAAACTATGTTTTAATGATATATCGCCTAGACTCATAAAACCCAGTGTGTGCCTCATTCAAGTCAGTTGTAAAACTTTTTTTTTTTTTTTAAATTTTGCCTGGAACAGATCACGATGCAAACAGAAGATTAGAGGAGGTGAAAATATAATTGACCTAATTTTTGCAGTGATAATAACAGGGAAGCATGGTCTAATCATGCTCAGTTTCTTGGTTCATCCCAATCTAACAGTTCTTTCTCGTCTGTTTGCAAAATACTTCCCTTCCACCTGCTGGGATATTCTGCTATATATGTTAATAGCGCTGAGAATTGCCGTGAAGGCAGTCCTGTTTGTTGTTCAATTAGGCTAAAACCAGTGAGGTTTTAGTGCTCTTGTCGTTCTTTTCAACATGTGGGTGCCTTCCCCCCCACGCCACCACCACCTTCAAAAATTTAGCATTACCTTCATCACAGTAAAAAGTGTTTCTTTTAAATCTGGAACAAAGAAGTAACACGGCAAATTGAAACGATGTAGATGTAACTACAAAAGAGCACATTTTCCCTATGTGCATTTGTAATTCCTACCCAGTTTAAATGAGTCTTATTATGCATTCAGAATAAAAATGGAAAATATACATTATGGACATGTACATGAGGTAGCATTTCTTCAGGATTCAGAGATCACACATTTAGCTCCCTAAATATGACTTATTTATTAAATTTACACACACACACCTTTCTCACAAAGCAGCCCAGGGCAGCCAATAGAACAGGAACCTATCTGAAATCAGTGCACCAGTTACAAACTGGTAATATTAATGATTATTTTTTGTTTACTGCATTGGTATTCTTCTACTCAGCCCTTTAGCAGGGAACCTCTATGAGATCCTTATACACCCTCCCATCAAGGTACTTGCTCGACCCAGATCTGATTAGCTTTTTACACAAAGTATTTTCAGACTATTGTCCATTAATATTGTAGTGCCAGAATCTGGCCTCAAATTCCTCACAAGTTTCCATTGCTAAAAAGGCTTCAATTTTTCTGCTTCGTTCTCAGGACACTTTAGAATTTTGATAGGTGTCTGTTTTTGAGCTTGCTTTATTCTGTGGTGGCCAAGTGTGATGGAGCCAGGAAGTCTGCTCTCGGGGCCCATTGATGAGGCAAGGTGAGGCAACTGCCTTGGGCAGCAGTTGAGCGCACTGCATGTAACCCTAACCCTCCCCTTGTTCCCAATGTAGATCTTCACTCCCCTCTTCTTCTTTGGTGGGACGCACCATTTTGTGGTTGGCCTCAGGTTTCAAAATTTCTTGTGCCAACTCAGTCTGTCTGTGCTATAGACCAGAAGCCCCCATTGTGTGTATTGGCCTTTGGTGAGTTGTTGTCTCTCATTCTTGGGAGTGGGTCCTCTCTCTCTTATCTAATTTTGGGAACAACAGGACTGGCCTACCTTATAGGGGTGTTGCAAGGATTTCAAGATTATGTCAAACACTTCAGAAAAGTATTATTATGTGTGTGAGATCCATTCCAGTAAATATGTCTCCGGCACTCAGCTTCCCTCATCCTGAGAAAGCTTCATGTTCACCTCAGGGTGCCTTCCTCTGGACTTCATTGAAGTATGGTCACCCAAGAAGGCAGCAGAGTTCAGAGTGCTGGTGAAATGATTTGTATCAGAAAAGGAGAGACTCTCAAGAGTAAAAAATGCACAAGAAAATTCCTGCACCCCACCCATGAGAATTTCAATGAAATTTACTCTCCCCTTAGATAACTTTTGGATGCAATTTCTTTTCTCTTTAATTTATATAGAGATTATTTTTTTTTGCGGCGGTGGCGGGAATGCAGGAGAAATTTCTTTTTGGCACACCACCAGTGAATATTAGTATTCTTTAAAGTGTTAAGTTTGGGGGTAGTGTAAGGTAGCCACCGTTTATCTATCTGTCATCTATCATCTATCTATCTATCTATCTATCTATCTATCTATAGCTATCCATCTCCCCATAACTGGCATTTTATTGGTAAGTATTGTTCAAATGTTGTATCAATTAATACAACTGTTCTTCCTCCTCTGGTAGGTTTTGAAAGCACCAGAGCCATAAAAATCTTTCACCCCACAAGCATTTTCCTGCCACGGCTCTCTATTTGCAGCTGCATTACAGAATTCCGTCACAAGCTTATCATGGCTATAATTAAAATTCTGTGCAAAGCAACCTGAAGATCATCAGATTCCAGACATTCATATAAAATCTGTTGCTATGGGAGCTGGTATTGAATGGCAAGGTAAAGGGGGGGGGGGTTGGGGTGTGTGGAAATCTGTAATGTTACATTATGTTTGCCCTGTTCCCACTGGAAGGGCCCTTAAAATAAAGTCGCCTTTTATCTTTGCTTTCTGAATAAACATAAAACTGGATTTTTAGCGCAAAATCCTGATTTCAAGGTTATTGATGCCAGACTAAATTAATACAGTCTGTGCGATAGCATACAAAATCCTCAGCAAAGCCAGGGATACTCCTGTCTTTTGAATGCTTGACATTTGTTTTTCATCATGAACTTAAAGGTCACCAGCTACAGATGAATCAGGATACCTGCCTGAGTTTACATTTACATGCATTTTATTTTATTCCCATGTGCACTCTTTTTTTTTTATGAAATCCATCACTCAGATAAAACTGTATCCTCTTATTATCTAGACTGGATAAACTAGAAGAGTTGTCAACATACTGCCTTTAAGAACAAACAAGAGTTATTTTCCCCCCCCTCCCAGTCCTCTATGACAGAGTGGTACGCAATATGCTCCGGACTATTGCTTTTTCTCTTGTTCTCATCTCCAGCTAAACAATTCTATTCACTAGCACTTAGCTTTGCTCAATACCATTGATGGAGGAGAGGTGGGGTGGGGAAAATCATGATGAATACTTCTTTAAGGTGCAGTAATAAAGGTACATAACTATTTAGACATATTCCCCAATTGATAATCAGCACACTCTAGACAAAAACAGTACAGCAAAATACAATTAGGATACATCAGAAATGCTGGCACTTTTTTGAATTCCAGTGCGAGTTTCTACACAAACAGAATCCATTAAGACATAAGGCAGAATCCTGGAGTTTATACAGATTCAAAAAGAGATAAATATTGCATAATACAGAAAGTGCTCTGCCCTTTTCTACATGTAAGATCATTCCATCCCCTCCTTCTAGTTTCAGCTAGACATGTGACCCATCCCACTTTATAGTCCCCCCCCTTTTTTAGCAAAACCAAATTTTATATATATATATATATATACACACACACACACAAAATACCTGTGGAGCTGATTGAGCATGATGCATTCATTTCCCTTGATTTTGTAGTGAGGGAAAAGGCTAGCATGAATAATTCAAAAATAATGCTGAGACTGTTAAGATTTAGTACTGGAGAGGTCATTGCAGTTGGGAGAATGAGCTAGGAGACTATTACTATTCCACGATCTTTGAATCTCAAGGTGACATCATTATTATTTCTCTATACTATAATGTGGTGCTGCAACCAACTTATTGCAGTGTTTCTCTCGTAGGGTAGAAAGATCAATTACATACAGACCTCAAAATGTGAACTATAAGCATAGCATCCAATAAAACTGTCATTAACAGTCACCACAATTTTAGCTGCATGCTTCCAGGTCAAGCTGTTTTAAAAATGATAACTGACATTGAAAGGTTGAATAAAGAGCACTCATCCTAAAGGGAACAATTTTTTAAGCCAAATAAGCGCTTTCATGTACACATAATGTTAATCCTTTTCTGGACTAATTTTTTAAAACAGATTTTACAGATGTAATACATTGATAGCAGAAGTTCACAGTATACTTTGGGGCGGGGGAAGCAAACACCACGATTCTGCAACTTTATGACTTTCAGGTATGGTAGAACCCAGAAAAATCATTCTCTACTGCATGTTTCTTAGGCCACGTACACTTTAGCAACTTAAAATACAACAAGGTCATTTCCCCCTACAATGCTTCAAGTTGTGTTTGATGTTGCTGTATACACCAGAAAGGGGGAGGGATGTTTTCACCCAGTGTACATTACCTGTTTGGTTGCTCTGTACTTGCAGACTGCACCCTTCAGCTCCTCCTATTCATGAAGTTGTCATCAGAGCATGCAAAATGGCTCTCTCAAAAGTACACACATCAGCTCAACTGCAAAGTGAATGTGACTTACATCTTCAAGTTGGGCGGAAGCCGGTTTGAAGAAGAATGCCTCAAACAAAAGCATTTCTCAAGAAGCTCCAGAATACCTATGGATTGTTCCTAATGCCCTGTGTATTTCAAACACCAGTGGTGGGAGCACACTAGAGTAAATGTTAAATGGTAAAGTGTACACAGCCTTAGGCTACAATCATACACATGTGTACCTGATCATAAGTTCCGCCAGACTCAGCAGAGCTTACATCTGAGTACAAATTTAGCCCATTGCAAAAGTAGCCATTTTCAGCACTAAATAGAAAGTGATAGGGGAACAAAACTTCTACACCAGGAGTGCAACTCAAAGCTTTGTTGAGGCTTTACTTGTGTGCACAGTGATCTCTTAACATGGATGCTTACACACATATGGAAACTGCTCATCACTTGAGGTCCCAAGTACTCATCAGAGCCCCTCTAGCAGGATTTAGGAAGGTTACCAAATCATTTTAAGCTATTTGGACTTATCATACATAAATGCACTTCAGTGGAAAAGAAGAATATAACAAAATAATGTTTATGTGCATTCCCCATGAAACATGGATCTGTTTCAGCTTTCCCAGTTGCTGCATTTGTTATCCACCTGATTCCTAAACTCACATACACACACACAGCCACTTCCCCTGTATGAAATCCCACTATACTGGAGTTATTGGAAACATTACAATCCTAATTAGGACCCCCCCCTTCCAACTAGTACCTTGCCAACAGGGATGGCAGAGGTGGGTTGGGGGCAGCACAACTGGTTCCCCTGCACTGGGTGCTGAGCTGAGGGGGTTGTCGCAACTATGACACAGTGCACATGCAGAAAGGAAGGTGAGAAGTGGGGAGCACCAAATTTTGATCTCGCATGGGGCGCCGCTGAAATTTGAAAGACCAAAATCTGCTCTGAACAAAAAAGAAAGGGCCCACTTTCACAAAAGAGAGACAAACTTGTAGTTAAAAAAGAAGAAGTCAATTTCCAGCTACCCACACAAATGTCAACCAAGAGCAACTCACTTATGAAAGGGAACATGTTGGGCTGTAGCTCAAGCCTCTGTATATACTGTTATGAGTTTGTGGGTGTCTTGACTCCACACTGCTCAGAGATTGGGGTGGCGTGTAACACTACAATAGATTTGCTCTTTGACTTTCAAAGATAACCTTATTATGACATTGCAGAATTAAAGGCATGAAACAATCTGATGAACAAACTAAATCATTCCACTTGGAAAGCCAAAGCACAGAAAGTAAGAAACTTTGGTCTTACCTTATGTTGTCTTCTGGTAGAGTGCTGCTCCCTAGTGTGGCCGGGGTCTCACAGAAGACTTGCAGATACTCAGGTAAATGAGACTAGCTGTTTCACTGACAGATTGCCTTGTCAAACTTTACATTTCCTTACATCAGTGGGTTGTATTGTTGAATCCAATCCCTTAAAGTAAAAGCCATGCAATACACATATACCTTATTTAAAGTATGTTACACCTTGAGATGGCTGTGAAATCACACTTTGGTGCTGATGTAACAGTTTATGTCCTTTTAACTTTTGTGAGTTTTCTAAACACATGTAATTTTTTATTTTTTGGGTGGGCTCTGGAATTGGTAAGGATCCACCTGTCTTTCTAGACCAAAGTACACCTCAATTTGTCATTGGGCTCACAGTTCTCATAGCTCAGTAACAAGTCATTATCCCACAATACAGGAATAGACAGTTATCTAGACAGATTCACTAATGGGACTGCAGATAAAATGGTGTCCAAGTAACGGTGAATAAATAAATAAATAAATTTTATTTATACCCCGCCCTCCCCAGCCACGACCAGGCTCAGGGTGGTTAACACAAGGTATAAAAACAATTGATTAAAAGACAACTTAAAAACAAGATTAAAATACAACATTAAAATGCAAGTTATTTTATCCCGAAGTTCTTAGCAAAAGCATCACAGTGGACTTGTGAGATATGAATGAGATTAGATAGTTGGCCAGATTGATCAACCACTTGGAGGGGCACCAGTGAGAGGATAGTGAAGGAGTATGGCTTCAATGACAAGTTTATTTCTCTTGAAGATTTGTTTGAATCTTTTCATAATCATCCTTTGCAGTGCTGCTTATGGTAAACATCTTAAGAAAGTGGAATGTAGGATGGGGATGTGAGCCTTTGATAAGATGTAATGGGTAGTTTGAACCCAAACTAAAGTGGAATGTTTTGCATGATGATTCACACATTTAACATCCAACAAATGTGCAAATAGAACAGAGAAAGCAATGAAACACTATCTTCATAGGGCACAATCCATCTGAAATTAAGTATGCTGAAGTCCTAATGGAGAGTTTTAAGGAGGCTATTCCATTCAAATCAATGGGGATTCAGCTGCTTAGCCTGGTGGGACAGCGCCCTCAATCATGTTTTATAGGACTTACCAGCTTGATACAGTTTAGTAACAGTAAGCTAAGTGTTGAACATTGTAGAGCCAAATTAATATAAATCAGGCTACAATTCTATTCCCTTTCATGTGGGCATAAGCCCCACTTAACTCAGCGGGACTTACTTCTGAGAAGCCATTTTTAAGGTTATACTGTTAGACAATTTAGTTTAATCCAAAAACAAGACCGAGCAACCAGGCATACTGGAATAACTTACTTTCATTTCACATACTGTGTTTTGGACACCACTATATTTCAAATATTGTTTTAAAAAATCTCTGAACATTTATGTTTATGCAAGATCTTCTTATGTTCCATAAAAAATATTCCCAGAACTAATTTTTAATTAATATAGTTCATGGAAAACTTATAAAAGATTCATACGTGATATAGTATCCACAAAATAAACATGCAATTTCCCCTCCTCTCTTTGTGAAACACATCCTTTTATGTTATCACAATGACAAAATTAAGGTTTCTTACATTTATATTTTTGACAGATCTGTCAATTTTGATATATATTCTACTTGAAAGATTTTTCACCTAGCTTTATTTCTGAACACAGTTGCTTAGATCACCTGTAAAGTGAAGCCAAATCACGGCTTAACTGGAATGTGGGGGGGGGGGGGGCTACCAGAGACGAGATCGCAACCACTTTGCTCCTTCTCAAGTCTGGCTGCTACTGTACTCACTGTAAGCTAAACCATGGTTTGTCTTACCATGTAATCTGAACCTGGGCTTTTGGTTTATCTCCTCCAGACAAACCGGGAACAGTGAGCCATAAAACAAACCTTAGCTACAGCTGTGGTTTGTTTGGAACAAGACAAGCCGTAAGCCCAGGTTCAGACAAAATGCTAAGCCAAACAATAGCTTAAAGGTAAAGGTAAAGGGACCCCTGACCATTAGGTCCAGTCGTGACCGACTCTGGGGTTGCGGCGCTCATCTCGCTTTATTGGCCGAGGGAGTTGGCATACAGCTTCCGGGTCATGTGGCCAGCATGACTAAGCTGCTTCTGGCGAACCAGAGCAGCGCATGGAAACGCCGTTTACCTTCCCGCTGGAGCTGTACCTATTTATCTACTTGCACTTTGACGTGCTTTCGAACTGCTAGGTTGGCAGGAGCAGGGACTAAGCAACGGGAGCTCACCCTGTCACGGGGATTCAAACCACCGACCTTCTGATCGGCAAGTCCTAGGCTCTGTGGTTTAACCCACAGCGCCACCCGCATCCCCTAAACAATAGCTTAGTGGTGCAGAAACAGTGGGACCAGAGGAGGAGTAATGCAGCCACAGTCTCTTTTTGGGGACTCTGCATATGCAAGCATCTGTGCCAAGCCATGGCTTCACATAGTGTTATAGTTCAACACATTATTAAAAACTATAGAAAATTTTACAGAAATAAGGTGCCTCTAGCAGACTTCTGCGGGGCATTTTATTTATAAGCATTCCCTACCCCACCCCCACCCCACACCTTTCTATGACAAGGATAGAGCCACAAACACAATCGCAGTATCACACAAACATTTACATGTGGAGCTAAATCATCATAGGTTCTAAGTAAAATGCCCACCTGGAAGGAAGATAGGCTTTTGAAAATGATGGAGTACACGGAACTGGCAAGATTAACAGCAAATATTATAGACCAAAATGACAAAAAACCCAAAATCATTGAGGACTGGAAACATTTTACTGAGTATTTAAAGAACTATTATAGCAAGATGGAAACGCCAGCAGGACTTGAAATATAAGCAACAGCATGAATTATTAAGACAAATAGGTTAAATTGGATGTATTGACTAGTATAGGCGAAATATGCAGCATTTAAGGGTAAATATGGAAAGCATGGAAGGGGAGGACAGGAAGTCAACAGATAAAGTAACTTACATTTCATGTGAAAATCTGTAAAGTTTTCTCAATTAATAAATAAGATTTTATTTTTTTTAAAGAAAAGACCCATTGAAAATGGTAAGAACTCACTTGCTTCATAAAGCATAACCCAATATTTTCCAGTGTTTAATCCAGTGTTTTCACCTATGGCAATAATGGGTCAAATACTTCAACCCAGCACTTGACCACAGGGTAGAATTTCTGGTTGAGATCTGTGGCACAATCCACAACAAATCTGTGAAATTTTTTATTCTGCTCCAGGTGTGGGGCTTTCACTATTTTTGAAGGTTTGCAAAACAAGCGCACAAATTCAGGGCGGAGCCCAATGCATACATCCCATAAGCACAAGAACTTCCACCTCTGCAATAGGACTTCCTCTCCCTCCTCTCTCCCTGTGTGCCCTCGCTGCCCCCACCACCCAAAAAATCTGCTCCAGGTAGTTGGAGAAACCTGCAGAAGGGATGAGGGAGGACGTGTGGGGAGAGGAGAGGGAGTCCTGTTGTGCAGGCAGAAATCCTTGCGCTAATAGGATTACTTTGCTGAATACCACTCAAATAATGTTAACTAGTAAAGGAGTGCTAGCTCTGAAGTTCAGGTTGCTTAATTTACCTTGTTGCTATCTCTCCCTGTTTGGAACACTGTCTAGATGGGAGTTGTACAGCGCCAGCCAAAGAGCTAATGACATTAAATGATAGTGTTCTCTTAGTTTGTTTTAAATGTCATCAATGGCCCACTAGGTATTCCTTCAATTTAAACAAAACAATATGGTTCCTCTGAAGCTCAGGTGCAAGACAGGGTCAGGAAAGGAACATTAGTGGATACAGAGAGCACTTGATGATGAATTTGTAGTTCAAAGCATCGTTTTATGATGCGTTCTCTATTTTGTTATCAGGGGAAGTATGATGTGTGACATGCAAGTGATCACAGTGTTTTGGTGCAATGTTCTGTGATGGGCTTTTCATAAAAATTAGCTGACAATGTCATGAGTATACAAGTAAATTTATAGCTTTCATAGTGGACTGCCATTCCCATAGCAATTTCCAATCACTTGGGCTTTTTATTAAGTTTATTGTTCTTTTATTGCTCAGCAGAGTGTAAGCAGCAGCGAGATTACAAATAAATGTAAGTTTCACTGGATATGAAGTCAAGCTTGTAGAATTAGGGAAGAAACAAGTGAAGGAAAGCACAAATTAATTTGAATCATTTGTGATATGAAAGCCCACGTCCCGACATTTCTTGTCAAATGCATACACTGCCTGCTGCAGCTGAAGCTGACATACTGCTCATGTTCATGTCAAAAGAGAAAAATTCTGAAAACAAAGCGTCGTTTGTACTAAAAAAATAAATAAAAATGGATTGACAGAACTTTTGACTTCCTTGCAGAGATCCTTCATTTATGTTTCCCCAGATCACTTCCCAAATTTGTCATTCTGGTTTCTCATACCCGAGTTTGCTTTGCTTGTAGCATTACAGAAACCCAACAAGTGAAGGGCATTGAACTTTCTCCTTGTAGTATCATTCTAATAATATCTGCAGCTTGAGACCTTCAGCATTTATTTCCCTTCACTTATTTTCCCTCAAAGAATGAATGCTTTATCATTTTGGTTAATATCCCAAGCAGCAGAGCAGAAAATCAGACTCATAGCTTTTAATGACATATTTTCAACTGCAAGTTAGTTTTTTTTTCTTTTGTTTTTTAAGGAGGAAAAAAAGAAGAGAGGAATGTGTGCCTTCAAGACTTACACAGTCTTTGGGAAATATAATTAAAATTTGTGTTCCTTTCTTGTTATTACTGCATTGGAGTCCACTAAAAATGGATGTTGTTTGTCTGGACAAACAGACAATAGCTGGTATCCACCAGCAAATCGATTTGCTACATGGTTTGTGCTATTACTTAAGTTATAAATAAAATGATTTCCCCCAGATGGCTCCCTGATGGCCCTGCAATCTTCCCAGCACCACAAACAGCTATTCATCCCTGCTGTAACTCCCCCCTGACTCACTTGATCCACTAGCACCTACTGCTGTCTTCCTTCCTTGCAGATTTGCTGAAAGCTTTCCCCAAACGGAAACCCCAGATTGCCAAGTTTAAAGCAAGAGAAAGAAGTCTGGACACAGATAATTCGGGAACCAAAGATTCCTAATTGGATCCTGCTCTGAGAAGCTCTGCAAAAGTTAAAGAAATTTCCCTGTTATACACTGTAGTGACTGCCTGCCCTTGAGTAGGTTTTGTCAATTCTGCACTATCTGCCTCAAAACTAAGCAGACGGGATGCCATCAGTGTAGAGCAGTGGGTGAAAAAACACAGTATGGTAGAAATGTCCAGGTAATATGCATCTATTTGACTGACTGTCTAGCACATTTACATAACAATTGTAAAAACAAATGAAATTATAAAACCAAATTATTTAACTAAGTCAATAAAACAGTGACCAATGACACCTACATTCAAGGAGATCACAGATATCAACCTGACATCCACAAAGCCTGTCTAAATAAAAAAAAGGTCCTTACTAGTCACTGAGAGTTCATCAGACAGGAAGCTAAATAGACTTCCCATGGAAGGGAGATAGAGGTTCTAGGAACAGCCACTGAGAAGAGCCTGTCCTAAGTCACTGACAAATTATTAATTTCATTTATGAACCACTTCCTATGAGGCCTCTTAAAGTTATTTGCAATATACTAAAAACATATATTTTGCATATGTGCTTTTACAAAGTTTTATTTCTTGATTTCTTTTATAATTTTGCATACCACCCTTCACCCAAAGATCTCAGTTCACATCATAAAAATACAAAATAAAAACACAAAAGACATAGAAAAAACAAGAACAAAACAAACCAATAACGCCCCCCCCCCCAAAAAAAACACATTTAAAAGGACATAGAATGTTATTCAGCCAAAGGCCTGGCTGAAGAACATTTTCACCTGGTACCTAATGATGGATAATGACGGCGCCAGGTGAGCCTTCTTGGGGAGAGCATTCCATAAACTTGGAGCCACTGCAGAAAAGGCCTGTTCTCATGTTGCCACCCTCCAGACCTCTTGTGGAGAAGGAAGAGGCACACAAAAAAGGGTCTCAGATGATCACAATGTTCAGGTCAGTTCATATAGGGATAGAAAACACAACCCTCATATGTTATAAGTTTGCAGTGGTCAGTCTGGATGCTACACTGTGCATCTTCCAATTCTTGGGGTCCTCTTCTGCAAAGGTAAAATGTATGAGGGGAAGCTTGCCAAAACAGTTCCTTTGTCAGGGTTATGGCTATGGCTGGCGAGGTAAGTACCATGATTTATCATATCCAAAGAAGTTGCTCTGTGCCACTGAAACACATGGTGGTCCTTTCCCCTCACCTGTAGGAGAATAATAGCAGAGTTGTGTGTCTGAGCTGGAAACTGGAGACAGACACATGCCTTGCTCTCTGCTGCTCTGTGCTGAACTTTGGGGATCCCCTGGAAACCAAATGTGTAAGCAGGATCTATTGGAGTGTTAGTGCTGTGAGCCCCTCCATCCCATGCTCTTGTAGATTTGCAGACAGCCATGTGCAGCACAAACCTAAGCACATATTAGGGAGCACCAGTCCAATTCTAGCTATGTCTACTCAGAAGTAAGACTTATTAAATTCCGTGAGGCTTATTCCCAGTTCAGTGGGGTTAGGATTTCAGCCTGAGTCCCATTTAGCTTAGTAGGGCTAACTTCTGAGGATTGCACAACTAGTTGCCCAGCTTGAATTTTCTGGCCATTTAAAAGAGAATATGTCAGAGGAGATCTCAAGTCATATTTAGGGGGTGGCAGAGAGGAGCTCCACTCATTGACTAAAGGAATCCTCCTTATAGATTATTGTGGAATAAAAAGCTAAAGCTATTGGTACCTGGCAAATGGGAAACTATTGTATAATTAGTCATTTTATTTACATTGATTTATCCCACTGGTCAATTCTTGTTTGCACGAACCCTCCTAAATGCTTATTATTCAAATGTCGTTCCTTTCAGTTATATTTCACAGGCCTCCTATGTGTCCTTCTTACCCACTAAATCCATTCATCTTATCATAATGAATTTAATCTAAAATATTATCAGTCATATCAGCATTTGTTTTCTGCATTTCACACAGCAAATTAAAGTGGCACTGTGGCCTATTCAGAAATCTGCTGCAACCAGGGGCAACCATTTCATTGCAATTTGGACCAACTCAAGGAGATGTAAAATTTTCTTCATAGCTAATTTAGGCAACAGGCCTATGTAGGAGAAAGCACCAATGGCACTTATTTCTGAGGGCCCCTCCATAATGGTGTTTTATTCTGCAACATGCTCTTGGCACAATACAAGTCCGTTAGCAGTGGACTTATTCTGCTTGAGTTTGTTCTGCAACGTTTCTCCAGTGCTGCTGTCTGGAGGTGGTATAGAGCAACAAAAGCAGGACAAAAATAAACTGGAACATTTGTGCTATAAAGAGCTGCAGAATTTCAGCAGGAAGTTATGGGATATGCATTGACTGGACATGAAGCAATGTGACCGCCATAAAACTTTCCCCGGTGTCAACACTATTGAAAGTGGGATCCTGAGTGACCATCCTGAAAGAACCACGAGCACAAATAATCATGAATATGCATTTAAAAAAGAACATCTGTAAGGGGACTGCACTATATGCCCGCCTGGGCTCATGCACACAACATGGTGTCTGTAGGATAGCCACATTTCTTTTCCTGATGGAAAATCTGTATTTTTAACATGGTGATGCTTGGGGAATGCTCTTTGGCCCCCATGGAGCCTTCAATGTGGGGTTCTTCAAGGTTTAATTGAATCCCTCATACTGTTTAATATCTACACAAAACCGATGGGTAGGTTATCCAGAGGGTTGGAGTATGCTGAAGACATACCACTCTACTTCTCCTTTACATCTGCAAATATGGCAGTGGATGTACTGGACTGATGTTTTGCCTTGGTAATGGACTGGAAAAAAGCCCCCAAACTGAAGCTCAATCAAGATAAGAATGAGGCACTCTTAGTTGGTGGTTCCCTAGACTGGATGGATAGGAGGTTGCCTGCTCTTGGCCTCAGCGACATGGAGCGCCTTCCATCAACTTTGGCTGATGGCCCAGCTGCACCCTTACCTGGACAGTTCTCTGCCTCCTCCCACAGACACCTTTAAGACCTTTACAGTGCAAACCTGTGCAGGTTCTACACAGAAACAAGTCCATCAAATTCAATGGGAATTACTCTCATGTATGCATAGGATCACAGCCTAAATGTGGTTTGGTCTCATGTTATGGTATGTATTGCCATCCCATTCATAATCCATTGTTTTGGTTAATTCCTTGCTTGTGAGACAAGGCGAATGCTTAGCATATTTGGGATACTTATCTAATGGCAGGGTACAGTGGAGTGTATCAGTTGCGTTGTCACCAAAAGGCAACAGACATTTGAGTACTGGGTATGCTTTCTTGGCAAACAAAAAACAAAAACCAGCCCATTCTAGCGTTAACAGAGAAAGCATATTGAATGAGAGGATTATAAACTAATGCGGCAGATTTCAACAGCTGTTCTTAAGGGGGCATTTTAATTCTCTAAAGTTATATGACTTAACATTTACCACGGAGGACGGAACAAGACACCAAAGAACATTATAAAGCAAAGACAATGTATGGAATGTTATGGTTGTTCCTGAGACCCTTCAGTGAAAGCATCTTCATGGTTAGCTAATGATCTGGCAGGCTTGCTAAGATTTTAAGAAGAGTTCTCCTACATTAGACAAAAGGCCTATCTACCCCAGCATTTTAATTATAACTATATTGATATAACTCATATAAAATACTAAGGTGGATCCTGTTATCACACTTGTCAACCCACTATGGGAAGCACAATTGCCCTCTCCTGCTCATGATAACTCGGCAACTGGCATTCAGAGGCATTTTGCAGGGAATATTGGCATCACGACTGGGAACCATTGATAGCTGTATCTTCTTTGAAGCCATCCAAGTTATAGTGGTCATCACTACATAGCTGCCATAGTTTAGCTACATGTTGCGTTGAGAAGTATTTTTTTGCTACTGTCTTATTCTGAGAGAGGGAAGAAAATAAGACAAGGACTAGAGAGGGAGGAAAACATATCACTATACAATTTTGCCTAGTTTTATGCATATTCACCTGTGCCATTCAATGCTAAACTTTTTTTGAAAAACTAAAAAAGTCCCAGATTTCTTCCTTCCTAGGGGAATGGCTCTTTGTCATTTTGGTTTATGTCACTGATTCCAACTGAGTGAGGACTGCATGGGAAGGACTCACATAACTGACTCTGTCTACACAATAAAAGGCCTTTAAAGCAGGAATGGGGAAACAGTGGCCCCCTAGATGTTGTTGGACTACAACACCCATCACCCCCAGACAGTCTATCCCAACAACATCTGGAGGGACACAGGTTTCCCAGCCTTGCTCTAAACGTTACAGCAGTGCCATGGGATTAACCTGTGGAAAGTAGTTCTCACACTGCTTTTGCAACGTCCAGAGGGCATGTCACACACCCAAACCTCTTAGAGATATTCTGATAGAAAGTATATGCATTGTATGGGAGGGGGAGCAGCATAACAGCACCAGGTTCTTCCCCCTGACCCAAATGTGTTTGTTTGAATGTCAGAAGCAAGCCTACACATGTAAAGTCATATGTGTGTATGGACTTCATCACTTGTACTCTTGTATCCTTCAAGACTCCTTTATTTGGCCTTAACTTTAACTCACTAGGAAGCAAGCCTGGCTATCCCTGGAACTGAATCTGTGCTGGATCCAGGAATTAGCATGCTACATAGAGACTGCCCTCAAACTCATAACAATACTATGTTTTCAGCTTAACTTTAGATATATCCATTTTGTTAGCATTAAAATAATTTGCAAAGAAGATGCAAACTCCGGAAAACTGGATAAAACTGCTGCTTGGCTTAACCCTCACAGATAAGCAACAAGGTTGGCGGTCTGGTAGTCCTATACTGTTTCAGTGCTTTGCTGACCTCACTTTACACTGTGATCTTCTTCCCGCTAATGTCTGGATTCGCCATGGGTCTACTGATTTCAACAAGGACAGAACCGAGCCCTTTGGTTGAGATGTTGTGATGCAACTTTGTTCTATGGAGCTTGAATCTGAACTTTTTTTTCCTGGAAAGAGTGTGATGCTTCATTTATTGATTTGGGAAGTGGGGAGACTGTGTTAGAGGGTGACCTTGAAAAATGTGATAAGTGGCAAGAGTGCTGAACAGTTGAATCACAAATGGTATAGCTAAAAGCAGAACTCTCTTTATCTCTGTTGATATTGTGGGGTTAAGGACTTCCACGAGCCTTTACTCAATAGGCAGAAGCTTTTCAGCAACCACTGAGTGACTTGCTCTTCTGTCAATTTGCAAGAGGAAATATTCACAGCTGCAACAGAGTCATACTGCAAAGCATTAACCAAAATGTCCTTTAGACAAACTCTCAGTGTTAACCTGGTATCCTCTGGATGTCTTGGACTACAGCTTCTCACTGGGGCTGATGGGAGTTGTAGTCCAAAATATATAGACAGCACCAGGTTGGGTTGTGCTCTGTCTATATACATGGCCAGGAGTGTAGTAGGATAGACCTTATCCCTGCACTTCCATAAACACACACACTCACTAGGGCAAATGGGGCACTGCTCCACCAACCTCAATCCTTATTTCTCCAAGCTCACCTGCCTTCTTTCTTACAACCAATCCAGGAGGTAGCCTTGGCTGCCTCCTGCTTCCTCCTTAGTCTCAGTTTTGCCATTGTAGAACTCTGTAGGGAGGAGGAGGAGGAGGAGGAGGAGAAAATGTAGACTTAAATGTAGTCCTAAGGACTTGGCTATACAGCTGCAAATGAAAAGTTTTAAGTGTGTTTTAAGTGCAATATACAATGTGCCACTGGATGATGATGGCAAGCCTTATGGAAAATTCAATGTATTTTTAAAAACGCATTTTCAGAACAGTTTTTATATGCGTGTAGATTCCACCTTATTTGGCTCTGCCTGTCACTGGCTTAGACTCTACCTACTGTTGGACTCCCTGCCTTCTGCCTCAGTGTAAAGGTATCATGACAAATGCTCAATAAGCAGGCAACATTGTATAATTGGTATGAAAGTTTTTCAAAGCATGAATGTCATTTAAAAAGCCAGTCTGGAAGCTCCCTCAGTTTTTGCATACCTGGGCATTCAGCATCACAGTCAAAGTGTAACGATCACAGCTTATCGTTCATGTGAATTGTTCCTGATAGAGATACACAGCTAGGCAATGGAATAAAATGTCTAGATACCATTCACTTATCATTTTAGTATTTTCCAGAAAGTTTATTTTATCATTATCACCAGAACATTTGGCCTGATTAGGATAAAAGCACAAAACCTCCCTCCTTCCATGACATTTTCTGAATTAATTTGCTTTAAATTAATTACCTCTGGAGAGTTTGTCAATAGCATGTGCGCCGTGGTCTGACTCCTTTTGGCCTCGGTGATTAAAGTCCTTCTCATGCGGCTGGAGACAAATTGAGCCTCATCTGAGAGATTCCTACTTCTGAAGAGGATGTGAAAGGCAATGGAGATGGTTGCAGGACATGGTAATAGAGCAAAACCAAGAAAAATGCAGCCTATGAGGAGGAAAGAGTGAGGAAGGTGCTGCAGGCCATAACAGCAATGGGAACAGCAGAAGCTTGCAGCTTGTGAGAGGAGATGTGAATTACAGGGGATTTAAGCATAATAACTGCAGGAGGGACAGAGACCGCAACCTGTGGGAACATTGTTGAAGGGAAAAGAACTGCAGGCCAGCACAGCGGCGGCAGCAGCAGGAGCAGGAACACCAGAGACTGGAGCTTGTCAGAGGCCCTGAATAAAAGCTGTAGGCCAGAGAAGCAGTGAGAAAAACAGAGAGTTTAGCCAGCAAGAGGGATTCTGAGGGGAGAGGAGCTTGAGGCTTTGCAGCAGTGTAAAAGGAATGTAAAACTGCCACTTGGCTGCTCAGGTTTCGGGAGAAAGGACCAAGTCTGATCACAAAAGGAAAGGAGAGGTTCTGCTGGAATTTTTGGTTTTACTGTTTTCTGACTGAGGTGACTTGGTGCCTGTATTTGATTGAGGCTGTGGCGGGTGGGCAGAATTAATTTATTTGTACATTAGTATTAATGCTTCTGGGCATGTTTATTTTTAAGTCTATTGTCGGGAGGTTCAGAGATTTTGGGCAGTCTTTTGCAATGTCAAAACTGAATAATTAATACAAGGAATAGAGGCTGCTTTTTTGAGCTAGATGCTGGATATTTAGACATTTTGAAGAACTTATTAAAATTAATCTGCATTTGTGCAAGTTGAAAAAAAAGATGCTTGTCTTATACAGGGGTTTAAAGGAAAATGCTGTTTTAAAAATTCATCTATTAAAAACACACAACCACCACCCCTACTCATCAAAAGCTTTATAGCTGAGAAGGTCACAAGCCATCCTTTGCTCCAGGTATGGTGAACAGGAATCACTGTGTTATGCTGGAACAGCTGTAATACTTTTTTCCGTTTGCTCCCAATACTGACTGTTATGTATTATCACAGGGTTATGGCTTTGATGTTCTCAGTTCAGTCTTGACCAACAGCCAAAACTAGCACTTGGAGGATGTAAAAGAAAGAGAGAGAGAGAAAAAACAATTACTCCAAAGTTTTCAAAAAACTGACTGGGTTCCAGATTTAGCCTGCATATTACTACTTTAGTGGAGCTTGCTTCCAAATTTTAATAGACTTGCTGAAATAGAAAAGTTTTTAGCAGACATCTGAAGCAGTATAATGAGCATGTCTGCTCAATGTTAATAGGCACAGAGTTTGAAAGCATAGGATCTGCCACACTGAAAAGTATGATTCCTCTTGAGTGTGGAGTGAACTTCTTATAGTATTTGAAAGAGCTCTAGTTCCCTAGTTTGAAGTGGTTGTGCAGGCATGTGGGGCTTGCTCAAGTAAAGTAGGCCCAAGCTGTTAAGGGCTTTATATACTACTGTATTTACTCAAATGCAATGCACACTTTTTTGGGTCAAATTATGTCACAAAAATTAGGGTTGGCATTAGATTTGATGGTGCATTAGATTCAACTGCAAGCTTTAGAAACACCGCTGACATAGCAAATACTTTTTTGGGGGTTTCAAGGTTTTTAAAATTGAGGTGGGCATTAGATTCGATGGTTCATTGGATTCACATAAATACATTTAACTTAGCCTGGTATCAAAATGGTAGCCAGTGCAGAGATTTGCACAAAGGTATAATATGCTGATAGGATCTCACTTTTGTCAGCAATAATACTGCAAGCATTCAAACTAGCTGCAGCTTCTAGACCAACCAGAAGGGAAGCCCCACATAGAGTACATTGCAGCACTGGCAGAGGAAGAGGCATGCGTGCGGGGGGAGCGCACCACCGGCAGCACGATCCTGGTGGGGTGCCATTGCGGCTGCCCCCCTGCCTGGGCCGGGTGCCACGCCCCTATGGACGGCGTGTCACACCCCCAGGACACGCGCCCTGCCCTGCCGCTGCCTGCTCTCCACCCCCCGGTGCCGGACCATGAAGCTCCACGACTGCATTGAAGTAAGCCAGTCTTGAAGTTACTGATGACTGGACTGCAAGTTAAGCTATCCTAGTCCAGGAACAGCAGTAGCTGTTGCATTGGTCACAGCTTGTAAAAGATGCTCCTAGCCACACACGTTTCTGAACCACAAAGCTGAGTCCAGGAGCTCCTTCACATGCTGTGTATGTGCTCCTTCACAGGGAGTGCAACCCATCCAGGGCCGTCGTCTCACCAATTTCTCCTGCATGGGAACTATGCAGATCACACACAGATCCTCCATCTTCCCACGATTCAAGCTGTTGGTTTACCCTCGTCCCAACCCAGAATACACAGTTTCAAGGATTATTTTGAAAAGCAGAGAAACAGAGAAAGTGGAATCCAAAAGCTGGCAACCCTGCTAACTGTTACATGGGTTCCTTGGTTGTTTAGAGCTGCAGTCTCATATGCACTTACTTGGAAATCACTCAGGAAGGCTAACCTTTGAATAGATTTGTATAGGATTGTGCTATGAAACTGCTGCACTGTTTGCATTTATTTGAGAGTGTTGAAACCAATGGAATCTACTTCTGTGTACACAGGTATAGGCTGAGCCTACATGTCTATAATCCTGGGCACACTTGCTTGGGTGGGAAACCCATTGAACTCATAGAATCACATTGCACTGATGTGAAAATTATCCATCAGTGTTGTTGCTTTTAACCTAGAACAAATGTACCGGTAATAGTTTATCCGTGTCCCTAAGAAAACATTTTGGAATACATTTTGCTATTCATTTGCAATTTGACCAGCAAAACAAAGCTTTGTTGCTACACAGATGCAACTGTATGAAATGTGTATATAATGTATCCCAATAATAGAATTGGGGGATACTTGATCAAAATTTTATGGGATTGCTTTAGTAAATAATTTCTAGACCTCCTAGCCTATATTGGATATCTGCCGAATGAGACCTTAGCATGAGTAAGTGTCATTAAAAATATATTTGGTTCAAGTATTCTTTTCACATGATTAGTCATTTCTTGACAATAATGAGTTCTTAAAATTCATGATTATGAGATCTGCCTTGCCAAGCTGAGACTCACACAGCATGCTTATCAAAACAAGTAGTATAAACTTGGCCAAGGCACTGCTCTGGCCCAACCAATCGTATTTTTATTTCAAATAGCAAAATAACTTTCGAAGCCACTTAAGACTTAAACTTTGTTATTGTGTTTAAAT
>NC_138032.1:58870905-58953509 GCF_964106645.2 Podarcis pityusensis | reverse complement strand
ATAAAAAAAGGGAGAAGCCCCATCAAAGGACATTCTAGCACCTGGTGCTTAAACATGAGAAATGCATTCCTTTTTAATACCTAACATTCTGGCAGCAATATGTTGTTATGGGTTTTATATATCTTTATTTTACTAATATAAATGTATTTGGAGCAGTGCATCTGAAGAAAATACAGACTATGTTTGGGCTTTGGATGCTAATTATATTTGTGAAAGGCAGGAAGTTGCGCTTCTTGTATTTGTTGCATACCATTAATGTTCTAAGTGGGGCTTGCCCACATCTCTGAGGAGCATTCCTGATTCAGGGATGGCTCACACATCTTTTCCTTTGAACATTAATTACATGCATAAATACAGAAAGCATGACTTTAACTCTAAGATGCTGCGTACCTGTACTGTATTTTTTATTTTTTTAAAAGGAGACACTCCATTGACAACTGCCCATATTTACTTGGAACCATCTGTTATACACATAATTAAAATAATGTGTAATGAGCTTATTAGTGCACAGAACACAGAACATAATCTATGTATGATATAATTCATGACTGTAGGTAAAGTGGGCTAAGTGAAGGTGTAGAAATATCACAACTTAGGTTGCAATCCAGTGCAAACTTACCTGAGAGTAAGCCCTAATGAATCTGGTGGGACTTACTTGTGAGCAGACATACATTGGATTGCACTTTAAAGCACTTAGTAGCTTGACCCACTACAAAAGTAAAATCAGAGGGATCTAGTATTGCCTATCTTATATCTATCTATCTATCATCTATATCTATCATCTATCTATCTATCATCTATATATCGATCTATCACCTATCTATCTATCTGTCATCTATCTATCTATCTATCTATCTATCTATCTATCTATCTATCATCTATCTCTACCACACTCTATATATATCTAAATACATTTCTGTTCTCCCACCCCCCTTGTCTTGAGTCAGATGGCCTCTTATAATTGCAGTATCAAATCTTTGCCTCAATTTTCAACTGCAGGTGATTTCAAATGATTAAAGATGCACAACAGGGAATAAACAAAAATGCTTACATGCAATTATTTTTAATTAGTATTTGGCTATAAAGTGTATGCCTTCATAAAAAAGTCTGTTATTCACATAAACATCTGTTACCATACACACAAGGAAACACACTGTAAGTCTGTCATCACATTACCAAAACAGAAAATACTAAGGAAGGCCAGACAGGAAAGCCAACACTTAGAGTTTTGAAACAAAAGATATAAGCGTAACTGCCAAAACAGACACTGCACCACGCCTTTCAATTAAGGCAGTTGACAATCAAAGGAAGAACTGTTGCCAATGGAATTATACATGAAAAAGTTAAAATAGACGGAATTATTCTTTGAAAACAATAGAATTCCATAAGCCTAAGATGATTTCAAACTCTTTTACTAATTTTGTACCAGCGTGCATAATCAAAAGGCTTCCTGTTTGTGTGGTATTCATCCATTTTTTAAAATCTTAAAAAAAAAAAATACACACACACCATTTTTTTAAAGCTTGTTATTTTAAAAATAAGCACTTACACTGAATTTTGGCCTTATCCAGGGATTGAGTTATTGGGCAGTGGGCTGGGGGAAGAATGTGTTGGATTGATTTCAAAATGCGTGATGGCTGAACTAAATGTTTGGCAAAGAGGTATATGGGAAACCTGTTTGTTGTCAAGCAGATCTAAAGTAGGGAGTGTGGGATGATTTGCAAAGGAGAAATGGGAGGAGGCATGCTCAACCTTTCCCAAGCCCACACCACCTCCCCCCTTGAACCCTCTGCTGTATCTCTTTTTCCCACAGCTGGTGTTCCCGAAATCCCAAATGTTTAGTTCACTCTCCGGGCCTCTCCCTGGATGTGGGAGGATTCCAACAAAATCAGAAATGGGAGCAAAAATTGCTGGTGTTTTTTTGTTTGTCCCATATCCAAAATGGAAATCAATACAGAGAATATGATTGGTATTCACTGCTACTGTTGCTTTCAGTCTGTACACAACATGTAACACATTACATAATCTCACCCCAGGGATCAGCAAGACAAATAACGTAGCTTTTGGTGGAAGATGAACTGTAGCAGAATGAAAACAGTGCTGTGTGCTACAAATACAAGTTCGAATGAAAAATAATGCCTTCTTACATCCCTGGTCATGACCTCTTCAGAAGCTAGAGCAGGGATAGTCAAGGAAGCTTTCTTCAGATGCTGTTGGAATTGAACTCGCATCAGCATTAGCCAGCATTGTCCATGGTCAGGAATGATGGAGGTAGTCCATTAAGATCTGGAGGGATGAACGAGAGCATCACCCCACCACACACTTGCAAACACCTCAGTGCAGCCCTGGATAGCCATTAAGAATTGTCTTCCTCACATGTCATTCTAGGTTATGGACCAGTTCACATGTGCTGGGCAACAGGGCAAGTATCTACCATTTTCTGTCTACTAAGACCAAATTGATGATGGTTGGTACTGTATCCTGTTGACCCTAGCGAGACTCAAATGTAGCGCTAAAAGGGACCTCAAGGCCCAAATGTGCTGCCAGTCTAGTGTAGCATTGATAAAAACGTAAATCCTGTGTCAAACTATTCGTCTTGCTTCTTGCTCTGTCCTTACCATCATCCTCATCCATTTGGGGAGCAGTAACAAGGCATCATTCAGCTGAGGTCTGGAAGTAGGAAGCTTTATAATCTCAGGTATCCAACTGAAGGTTGTTTTGTTAACTTTTGTTAACAGAAGGAAATGGAGGAGTTGGTCACGTCAAGAGATGGAGTAGGTTGGACGCTGCGCTTTCACCATGTCTCATGCAACTGTGAAATTTTTATTATTTAATTCACTGAGCACTCTTTGTATAGTATGTCTGTCTTATCCCTTTAGACAACTTTTTATCCATTTAAGGAATCCCACTGGACAAAGTGAGCACCGTTATAGCTGTTTTGTTCTACCAGTACTACTGGATGATAGGAGAAGTCCCCGAAGAAAGGTAAGAAACCACAACAACGTTCTTCTCTAATTTAGACATTGTGGGATAAACAACGATCTGCTGTATTGTAATCTCTTAGAAACATATATTATAGTGAAATGTATCCCAAGAGGGGAAAGTGTCAATGTGTCATTTTATTCATAAAAAGATAAATAAAATTTATCAGTTATACAACAACATAAATCCTGAATAGTACAGGGGAACCCCCACTTACATGGGGGGGGGGGAACCATGTGCGTCACCGGAACACAAGTGAGTAGGGAGTCCTTTGTTCTGCCTCGCCCCATTCCGCCCCCGTTCCACCTCACCCCATCTGCTTCTGGTGCTGAAAATGATGCGTGTGTCAGCAGGCGCACATGTGCTGATTGCATGCAAGTGGGGAGGAGTCTGTATTTAAAATGAAATTATTTAAACAGCATCAATCTTAATTCTACTGTTCGGTTAGGAAGTCTATAATCCTGCCCCCAACCCTCAATTTTTTGCACCTTTCCCCTCAGCTTGTTTGGTAACCAATAACCAAACAAGTCAAATACAGTTGTACCTCAGGTTAAGTACTTAATTTGTTCCGGAGGTCCGTTCTTAACCTGAAACTATTCTTAACCTGAAGCACCACTTTAGCTAATGGGCCTCCTGCTGCTGCCGCATCGCTGGAACACGATTTCTGTTCTTATCCTGAAGCAAAGTTCTTAACCTGAAGTACTATTTCCGGGTTAGCGGAGTCTGTAACCTGAAGCATATGTAACCTGAAGCGTATGTAACCTGAGGTACCACTGTAAACCCAAATTTGGAGATTTTGAGTTATCACATGTGGAGATGCAGTTTGTGCATTACACTGGCACTTTCTCTTGCTTCGTTTCAGCATATTTCTTCAGCGTAGCCTGAGGCTGTTAATCTCTCACAGTTTTACCTTTGTTTTGTAGTGTTTCTTAAGCTCAGTCATCACCTTATCTGGACCAGCACAGGTAGAGCCCAAGTGAAATTCTACAGCACCCACCACAGATTACAGCGTAGCAAAGATGACCCCTTGCTCGAAAGCCGATTGGAATCCTTTCCAACTTGCCTTGATTTACTAGCCTTCTCCTGCTCATCTGCATTTCATATATCTTCCAAAGTATCAGAAATATGAAAGCCATACATTATGTGGAGGGAACAGCCCAGTTCATTATTATCATTTTTATTTATTTAATGATATAGTTTTTAATCAGGAGAAACAGACAGTTGAAATTGTTTATTGCAATCATACAATACAGTCATAAATAAACATTATGGTAGGTTACAAGTGTAACAGAAAACATCTGACATATATAAAAGGGAAAGAAAAACCCTTCTAAGAATTCCATATAAAAGAGACAGTGTTTGCAAATCAACTGAAAAAGAGATTTTTTAAAATGGGGGAAAGGGTGGGGTGGAGGAGACTGTTGTAATTTATTTATTTTTTTTAAAATGTAGAGAACAGACAAGGTAAATTTCATATTAAAATATAGCAATGCATTCCTGAGCTAGCTTGCAGTCCAATGCATACTCACTTAATAGCAGTGCTTTTTTTCTGGGGGGACACAGGGGTACACCTACACCTAAACATTTTGTGAATCTAAGTTTGCCCTCATTGAGGGGCAGTATTTCAATATGATTAGGAAAATGAGAGTACCCCTAAACATTTTTTTTTAAGGAAAAAAAAAAAAGCACTGCTTAATAGTATGGGCTCAGTACTACTTATTTCAAAATAAACACACATGGGATTTAGCTGCATCTCTCTGTAAGAAAGTATACTATTTCCTGCAGACATCAGATACTATATGGAAGATATTTCACAGTTACTTTTGAGAGAATTCCAGTGCCACTACCTCTACCCAACCTGAAGTAGGAAAGCAATGGGACCCACATTCAACAATGAAGTGGGATGGGAGGAGGTGATGGCGCTAGGAGCCATAAATTCAGGTGGTACTTCTTGTCGTCCACCAGATTTCCCAGCATCTAATCAGTATACAGTCTCACAAGAGAGAAAGAGATCTATTCCCCAAACTCAGAGATCTTTTTTCTTGTGTGTGAACTCCTCATATTATGTCCCAGCGGGGTTAAAACTAGAGATTCTAATCTGTGATCCTTTAAATGTTGTTGAACTTCAGCTACCATCACCCCTAACCATAGGTCATTCTGCATTGGGCTGATGGGAGTTGCAGTCACAACAACATTTGGAGGGCCACAAGTTAGCTACAGGAATGAAAATGTATTATTAAGGGGCAGGATGGAGGATGAAGTTAAATGACATACTGTTATGATTTTGAGGAGCTGTATACCTAAGCCCTCTTCCAATTCCTGGATCTAGCACGGATTCAATTTCTGGAATAGCCAGGAGAGCTTCCTGGTGAGGTAATGGCCCTCTAAGTATGGGCCATTAAGGTAACAAAGGAAGTGTGCCAGATAGCATATGGTTGGGCATGGGCCCACTCCGTTATCTTGCTGGTAGTTAGAAAGACAAAGGCAGAGTTGAGGGTTGAGGAGTGTGCAAGCTAGAAGCAAGGCTGCAGGCTGGGCAGCTGACAGACAGAACAGTGCTTGATTTTTGCTGGGATCCAAGGCTGTGGCTATGGGAGAAGCAAGAGCCTCTTGGGGTGTTAATGCTTTCCACCCCTCCATTGTAGGCTCAGGTTGTATATATGTGTAAATAAGCCATATATCATAAAGACACTGCAGTCTCTTCTGTCCCTCATTTGGAAAGAAACCAAACCCTAGTGCCTGAAACGCCTGCAATCTCACACTTGGATATTGGGGTGGTGTGCAGCAATTTGTGGTGTGCAGTCTTTGCGGAGGCAATGGTATTAGCAGGAGCTTCTTTGACAGCACCTATTTTAGCACTAGTGCAGTCCCTGCTTCAAATATAATAGCAATCTGTTGCTGGAATGCACTGTTCATTTCCTCTATGTCCTCTATGTCCCTGTGAAGAACAGTTAGTGTGCCGTGGGCTGTACACTTGTAAAAATGGTACACACACATAGGCACACATACACTTCCGTGTTCACTCTAACCTCTTTATCACTCTTTCTGAATGTTAGCTAGAAAGGAGGCAAACACATTGCTATTCTGTTTGTTTATCTTATTTAAAAGCATTTCTAGCCTTCTTTCACACAGTGCCATCTAGGTTTGGGAAAACAAGAGGCAGGCCAAGTTTTGGAAAACTGGAACTGGTTGGGCCCATGTGCATACCAAACACAGGACACTGCCTTAAACAGAGTCAGACTCCACCTAGCTCAGTATTGTCTACACTGACTGGCAGCGACTTCCCATGGTTTCAGGCAGAGAGTAGTTGCCAACCCTGCCTGGGAATTGAACCTGGGACTGTTTGCATGCAAAGCATGTGCTCTGCCACTGAGCTATGGCCCCATCACCTCAATGATAGATGAGAGAGGAGTGGAGAAGCAGTGATGATAAATAGTGGTGGAATTGATGTAAGAACTCTCATTGATGACTCCTCTCTTCCACTCCCATCAAGCATAAGGAGGCCTTTAGCTAGTAGGTAATAATGAGCACCTTGATTTATGCCTACAAACATTTAGATGACATTACTCATCCACCATGACATTACTTATGTGCTTCATGGAGGATAAGGATATCAGTGGCTACATTACCATGATGGTTATATTACCACCAGTATCAGAGGCAGTAGCCCTCTGAATGCCACTTGCTGGAAATCCTAAGTGGAAGAGGGGTGTTGTCTCATGCACTGCTTGTGGGCTTCCAAAGGCATCTGGTTGTCTACTGTGATAACAGCATGTCGGACCAGATAGACCTTTGGTTTGGCTCAGCAGGGCTGCTCTTGTGACACTAAAGGTCATTTTACAGGATCGGTAGGCTGGTTTTGTGTGTATGAGTATTATGGCAATATTATAAATATTAGTACAGGAATCAGAAAAATGTAATTGTCTTTGGTTCATACATTTTCTGAATTGTTTTTGATTCACCTATTAGCTATTTTTCAATTTGATACAAATAATCAAATTATGCACATTAGTTTTACACAGAATTGGCTCTTTTCTGTTCAGCCACAGAAACAAGTTCCTTGTTTATTTCACTCATATTTATATACGTGCCCATCCAGCTGTGCTCTGACTTGTTTTATGTACCATGTGTTGCGCAAATGAATAGCAGTTTTCCAGTTTTATTTCCATTTTTTGCATGCAGTCACCCAACCTAGATATTATTCCAGCTGTTAAGCGCATTTCAACCCCCTTTATTTTTTTTAATCATCCACACCGAAGGCTTGACGTTACCGCTGTCATTTATTATTATTTTATCTTCATCACAATCTGACATTAACTAACAAATGTTCCAAATGTCAAACTATAGCAGTGATAAAATCCTAGCATGCTCATTGTAGCACAACTCCTGCAGGGGCTGGATTCAGTCTTAACAGCAACAATAATTATCTCATAAACTATACACTATAAATTGTTTTCCACAATAATAAAGCCGGGAGACAAACCTCAAATTTGTCACTGAATTTCTTGATTGAAAAAAAAAAGTGTGCAGAAACATGGCATTAATGAATTTGCTTTTGTTATTTAGATAGGAATAAAATCTTAAATAGGATTAAATTACTCATGAGTTATAGTTGGAAACAAGATTGATGATGTCCTCATTTGTTTTTACTGTCTTACATTAAAAAAACAGTGACTAATCTAATTGTTTTTTTTACTAAACATATCATCTCGTAATTCTTCATAAAGGTAATTATTTACTTATGACAGAGCAGCAGTAACAGTTGGATAAGGCTTCACATAAATTTGTTCTTAGAACCATTGAGCTCATAGGCGCAAAGTGCCTACCATAGCCTTAATAACTGATTCTGAAGGATTCCAAATGAAAACGAGGGAGCTGCTCAAGGGTAAATAAGTTGAGGATTGTTGGCAAATTATGGAAAGGAATCCCCTGCCAAGCACCCATGGACTAAGGCATGGCTCTCAATAGTGCCCTCAATAGTTACATTAAACCAAGGCTTTGTAGATCTGGATCCAAATTTCAAACTGTCTCCATCTGCTTGGAATTTATGGTAGGGAGAGTGCTAGTAGATGGCCAATGATGGAACACTGTGACAGAGGAAATGCTCCATATTTCTTTCTGCAACTTGTCTAAGTAATGCCTTGTAAGAAAAGAAAAGAAAACACATGACATGATATAATCACACGAGAGGTTCTCAGATGCTGCTCCACTTTATTTGCTGCTGTTTGCAGGGTCGAGGGGGTTCAGAAAATTTCCATGAAATGAGAGTACAGTGGTACCTCAGGTTAAGTACTTAATTCGTTCCGGAGGTCTGTACTTAACCTGAAACTGTTCTTAACCTGAAGCACCACTTTAAGAAGAAGAAGAAGAAGAAAAAGAAAAAGAAGAGTTTGGACTTGATATCCCGCCTTTCACTCCCCTTAAGGAGTCTCAAAGCGGCTAACAATCTCCTTTCCCTTCCTCCCCCACAACAAACACTCTGTGAGGTGAGTGAGGCTGAGAGACTTCAAAGAAGTGTGACTATCCCAAGGTCACCTAGCAGCTGCATTGTGCTGGTCCCAGGGGGAAGGTTACCGTTGGCGTAGTCAAAGTCCGGTCCTGGGTCACTGGTCTGGAAACAGTTCACAAGGAGCGAGGCAAGGTCCGAAGCAGGAAGCCGGGCAGGGACAGGATCACTGGAAGGTCAGGTCTGGGTCCGGGCAAGAGCAGGTACTCAACGACGTTGCTCCCGCAACCTGGGACCGAACTGACTGGCCTTTATCTTCTCTGAGGCCAGGGGCGGTCCCGGCCCCCAGGAGACCCGCCTCTCCTGGCCTTAAGGCGAGCACTCCTCCTGGGAGAAACCAGTTCCCTTCGCCTCTCTGCCCTGAGCCTCTGCAGTTCAGGAGAGGCTGGAGGGTTACTGGACCCAGGGGGAGACTCACCTGTAGGCACTGAGTCCTCAACCACCTCTGGAGCCAGAGTGGATTCACCTGGTGCCTGCTCCTGAGGATCCGGCACAGGTGCAGGCGCTTCAGAATCAAGGCCCTGCCCCAGTTCAGCCGGCCCTGGAGGCGGGGACTCCTGTGCAGGCTGGGATTCCTCCGGTTCAGCCTCTGAATCGGATTCCCAGGCCATCACATGCATGTGGAGGAGCGGAGGCGCGAACCCGGTTCACCAGATTACGAGTCTACCACTCTTAACCACTACACTATGCTGGCTCTCATTAGCTAATGGGGCCTCCTGCTGCTGCCACGCTGCTGGAGCCCGATTTCTGTTCTCATCCTGAAGCAAAGTTCTTAACCTGAAGCACTATTTCTGGGTTAGCGGAGTCTGTAACCTGAAGCATATGTAACCTGAAGCGTATGTAACCTGAGGTACCACTGTAGAATGGGCAGGATTGTCAGCCAGTTGCTCAGTTTAGGGCTGTTAAAAGGCAGCTATATCTAAATCTAGACCTGAATAGTGTGTTCTCTTGTTCAGGGGCCCAGAGGACAGTAATTGAGTTGGAACTTCTGAGAACAATGTTGTACTTCTGCAGATTAGGGAAAGAGGAGAAGTGTGGGCTCCTTGCATTTATATCAAACTTGAAGGTTTAATTTTGCTTGCCAGTTACAGGGGCTTATATTACATAGCCCTATTTCCTTCTGTGCTTAATGCTTTGGGCACACCAACCAGTAACCTTCAAATCCATGGCTTCTGGCTCTTGTTTGAATGTTCTGAAGTCATGGTAGACTTGGGTGTCTACTCATATTCAACTATATTTTGTGGGTATCGGTGTCATATTTATGCACTCTGTGCATCCTAAAGCATATTTCTTTTGCTCCCATCACTCCACAGGAGGAAAATGTGTAGAAATATAAGGTAGATTGTGAAGATTATTGCCACCATCTTCTACCCAGAACAAAGGGGTGCAACTCTGCCCTGTTCCTAATTCCTTTTGGTCTTCCGTAGTAGCATATCTTGCCACCAGTGCATTAATGACACTATTAATGACTTGCTATTTCTATTAAGTGTGATAAGGGAATGCTAGTCTAATTCAGAAGAGTAATGTCCATTCTCATCTGGTAGTTAAGGCCATGATTCTGAAAACCGCAGTTATGCATGTTGCAATTATGGTACTACTGGCATTTGCATGCTTTTTCTGAAGAACAGGGATGGCGGAACATTAACAAAACTGGAGCACCCCAGTTTCACTTCACGAATCTCAGAGTAAATAAATTTGCTAATTTTATCTCTTTGTCTCAGGAGTTCAAATAGCAGTCTTCCCATTTACTTTTGTTAGAACAAGCTATTGTAGAAAAACCAACTCAAATATATTAAAGAATGAATTTTCCTAATTGGATCAAATACTGGGCAAGAACTATGCAAAGTGCCAACAAAGTCTCTGGGTAATTTTGATTATGGGGGAAAAATTGAAAGAAAATCCAGTCAATTCATTGTTACAAGGTCACAGCCTTTCCCTGTGTTCATCCACAAAGACGATTCTTTCATTTTCTCTTTCCTCTTCTTTTACTTGCCATGAACATCTTATTAACAATTTGTATAAATGCCTCATCCAGAACATTACTGCTACACTAGACTGTTGACTCCAATTTCATAAATGTGTAAGAAGTGAGCAAATTAAGTAGTATGAACTATGACAGTCCTCTGACACTGACAGTGTAGAGTACTGGCCCACACATGCTGTACAGCATAATGATTACATTACAATCTTGTGATATTATTCAAAATGACTTCAGATAAATGAATGATAAACTAGGGGTTATGCTTCCTTTTATTACAGGGCTGATAAGGTAGCTAATCAGTGTCCAAGTATATGTCATTACATAAATTATGAACCAGAGTTTGATGTGAATTCCCCAACGAGACAGAGTCCGAGTGTCATCTGCAGAGAGACTAAAGGCTGGGAAACGAATTCTGAAAACAATAGCCTTTTTGTGTGTTTTAACTGCATTAAGAAATTACAAAAGAAATGGCAAAAGATTGCCTTTTTTATATTTAATTGGACAACGGTCTCTGTTGTGATACAGATGATTGGCTATTGCTTCCCTACTCCTAGGCAGTTTGATTTTCTACCTATGGCCTTCTAACCCTGCGGTCCTCTTGGTGGGATCCCAAGGACAAAAGAGTGCATTGTGCCTCCCTTCTCCAAGAGTAAAGAGAGAGCTCCGACCTTGGAGAGGTGGATTTGATGTTAGATTCTTCCTCATCCCTGCTGTTGCATTTTCTTCAGCCTTGCCCCTACCTATGCTGGAAATATGGTGTCAGTAGGTCCAAAAGGGGAGAGTGTTGGGTGGATTGGAGCAGGTTGGATGCATCCAAAGGACCCATAGGGTTGGATGAGCCTTTGGCTAAATGGGAGTCTTAGCTAATCTGATCAATCCTGCCTCTAACATTTAGATATTCTTGCAAATATAGCACAATATTAGCCACAGACATAAGGCTGCCCTATTACAATGTTGTAATTTCCTTTAATTTCTGAGTAAGCATTCTTACAACCACAAAATTACTTTTGAATAACATTATTAACAGCAGGAAATTATGTACGCTTACTTGTGAGTAAGCTCCATTGAATTAACTGGAATTCTCTTCTGAGTAAGCATGCACAGGATTGTGCTGGGAGACTTTATTTTGATGAAAAGAGGACTTTATTCTAGAATCTAATGAGCATTTACTATGCCCAGAGAATTTGGAAGCCTGGGACTTGGTTTTGCTACAAATCTAATGGGCTCTTTCCACCCCCTTTTAACATATTTGATATGAAATTCAGATATAACACTAGCTAGTCTAAAGCTAAGCTTAGAATATACACGTCAAAATTGAGTTACAGAAGAATCCGGTTGACACAGATTAACAGTTGTATTTACCAAGTTCTATCACTGTGTCCCCCATAATCGCTGTGCTTGCAAAATTTAATTTAAACTTTATTCTGAAATAATATTGAAAGAATTATTGTGAATTATGCAACCAGGAAAGAAAAGGGAATTTTCATTGTGTCTTTGCTTAGCTTTATCTGCTTTATGCGAATTACTGCTATACTCCGATAAGTAACAACTAAGATTTATAATAGAACATCTGGAACAAGCTACTTAGATACATATACTACTCATAATTACAATCCAGTTAGGGTTTCGTTCCAGGATAAGATGAGATGTTGATGGTATCCTGAGGTTTACAATATAATATTTTAGGCATGTTTCATACTGAGGACCTTGTATAGAGAAATTTAGTCATGCTTAAGTCCAGTTGAAATGAATAGGACAAGTGGGGTTCATACTAGGTGTGACTAGGGCTTCCCCCCCCCGGTCAGAACTCACTGGAACTCAGTTCCAGCACCTCTCAGGTGGGCGCCATTGCCATTATAAAAGAACAAGGGAGGTGTTCACGGTGAGTTCCAGCATCCCCTTTTCTAGAAAAATAGCACTGGGCATGACACACTGGGCCATCCACACTTATGTTTGTCCCGTGATTTCAAGTAATGGGTCTGAGAGAGTTTTTTGTCCCACCCTTTCCCCAGGAAAACACTCTGTTCACTGCTGAATCAGAACAAATGTCAATCTGCAGAAAGCCTGATACAACACTGAGCTCCTATGTTCCAAAAAAAAAGAAGACATTTCCTGCATGTCAGCTGTGAATCACTCCATGCAGCTTACTCCTGAGTAGACATATCCAGGATTGAACTGCACAAGACTGAGCTGTGAATCATATGCCACCTAATCTTTCTCAGCTACAGCCCCCTGTTATCTGTAAGATGGGACTAATAACATTGATCTACCTTACAGGACTTGTTCATAAGGAGTACATGAGATAATTTCGAGCACTCCAAACTCAAAGGTGCTGCATAATTGTAAATATGATTATTGCTTCATTTGCATGGAAAGAATTAGAAAAGGATTTTATGAAGACAATTTTTTTTTCTTCATGAGGTGAAAGCTATAAGGAATACAAACTGATATTCTTGTCTCAGGTTCCTTTTTGTGGGCTTGACAGAAATGAAAAAAAATCATCTTTCTCACCTGTCATGGAAAGACACTAAACATGGACCCCTACTGTGTTATTTCCGCAGCCAGACTTCACAGCAGACCTGCATTTAAAAGTTCTGACGTATTCACATAATCTTTAATTTGTCATTTTTAGTTTCTGACAACTGGGGATGCCAAACAAACAAGCAAAGAAACAAACTGTGAGAAAATGTGGGAAGCTGAGATGGGGATGGGAGAGTTTAGTTTAGTAGTGATGCTACTCATCATTGCTGAATAATCCAGTTTACTCAGGTTGGCAAACATTGTTTTGAAATTTGATCATACCTACAAGTGGTACCTTTTCATATAGGATTGCCTTGGCATGTAGATATTTGAGGGGCATATATGTAGAAACCCACATATTTGAGGCTTTCCAGAGCAGTATTTGTTGTTTAATTAAATGATCAAAGCATTATTAATTAAAACAGTTCCATGTCAGAAGAGTCCAAGATAGGAATAAAGGACCAATAACAGATATTATAGATAATTAAGAAGGCTTATGCATCCTGGACAGTGGCATTTGTAACTGAAAGGATCTTTACACTCAGTTTCTAATATGGCATCAAGGACATCTTGGGAATAGTGCAAAGTAAATAAAAATAGGGCGCTGTGAAATCACCCCATTTCCCTCATAATTCAGGAAGTACACAGATCCAATGTGCACCCCTCAAAATACCACTGAGGGCAGAGAAGGATAAGATCAATTCTCATGCCTTCCTTTTCATGAAGCCAAGTCAGTAATTCTGGTGGGTTGCCAACCTTAGACCACACTTGCAGCTTATATGTGTGCTGTAGCAAGTGAGCAGTGAGGAAGGCCCAAGGCAAAGGTGCATTGGGTGTGTAACTGAAGAGCAGTAAGATTCTGTACCTGGTCTGCTTGGCTGTTAAATGGTTCCATAGGGGCAAATGCTGCACATCCCATAAGAACATAAAAGAGCCTGGCTGGATCAGGCCAAAGGGCAATCTAATGCAGCATGCTGTTCGCATAGTGGCCCACCAAATTGCCATGGGAAGCATGGGAAGTATGCAAGAGCACTCTCTGGACTTGTGATTCTGAGCAAATGTCATTCAGAGGCATACTGCCTCCAACTGTGGAGATAGAACATAGCCATCATGGCTAGTGA
The DNA here is from genome assembly GCF_964106645.2 of Podarcis pityusensis. Taxonomy (NCBI): domain Eukaryota; kingdom Metazoa; phylum Chordata; class Lepidosauria; order Squamata; family Lacertidae; genus Podarcis; species Podarcis pityusensis. The sequence continues at coordinate 58,939,399 of NC_138032.1, read as the reverse complement.
CTATACCATCTACTTTCAGTACTGTCCCTCCATTTCCAAGAAATGCCACCAGAACTTGGAGTTGGTTGTGTGCCTCATTTTTGTGTTTGTTTGTGTCCCCTCTTTTATAGTACACTATATTTATTTGTGTTTTTAGCAATGTTGTAAGCTGCTTAGGGGTCTTCTGGTAATAAGAGGCTAACAAGTCGTCATCATCATATCATCATCATCGTCATCATATCAGTTCACTTTATTTTATTTTATCTTCTTTTTGTACCAGATGCCAAATCCCTCTGGTTGCAATCCTATGCATAGCCCAGTGAACTAAGAAGAGCTTGCTTTTGATTAAAGGATTGCACTTGGAGACTGGTACTTGCTACTCAGGAGTATTTATGATGAAAACAACAGCAATGTAATATATATATCTACCATAAGAAGCCTGTAGCCAAAATGTTCTCTTTCTCTCTCTCTCTCTCTCTCTCTCTCTCTCTCTCTCTCTCTCTCTCTGTATGTATTTTTTTCCATGCACAGTGGGCAATGCTATAAGAGACATAAACACATTATATGTATGCAAATATTTTTAAAAAATATATTCTGCTCTTTCCCCGGTGCTCTTAAAAGGATTGTTTTGAAGCACCAACTGTAGATTTATAATATTATATCCCACTGTACTGTATACATTTGCTAACAACAACAACAACAACCTTTACTGAATCCACACTAGTGACAAAGCTGCCAAGAAGTGAGTAGTTGATATACCTTTTTATTACTGCAGCTGCCTTGTTTTTTTTCTAGTCAAAATAAAAGAAAATCACAGGATCCTTAAAATAATAGCTGACAGCAGGTAGTTACTGAGAAATGCATGTCCCTGCCTCTTAACTTTGTAGCATCCATCCAGATGGCAGATTACAGACTGGGATCTGCGGGTTGGTGACAAATACATGGGTAATAGCATTCAGCTCACCTAACTGTAAAAGTGAATTCACTATTCTGCTTTGATTGTAGACTTGACATATCAGATGAGAAGACTCTGCGGAAGAACCTGCCAGAGCAACAGCACAAATAAATGCCAGACACAAGTGCCGCTTGATGTGGAATTACAAACATTGTACCTATCATCAATTCAAATTTAGCTCAGTATGTAAAGTCTTGAGTTGTTGTTACATCACATGAACAGCAGGCTTGGAAGGCTGTTACTTGTTTACAGAGATACAAAAGAGGGTTTAAGCAGCCTAGCCCCTAGTGATTTCCTCTAGCAGAGCCGCTCCAGCCATTGTTTTGCTATGGGAAACAGGGAAGATTGGAATTTTTAAACACACACACACACACACACACACACACACACACACACACACACACAGAGGAACAAGCACCACTTAACATTCTCACCTTTACACGCTCTCAAACCCATTGTATCAATTATTCAGGTTTTTGTAGAAGCAGATGTATTGATCTCTCGGTTTTGCCTGAGAGTACACAGTGCAATTTGGAAAAGGCATGGTGCAAAGATTCTTTTAATTCTCTCTGTGTTCCCTCTCATAATAGAGTGTGTGGCTCCCAGCTTATCTCACTACAGATTTTCAAACTGGTTCCAGCAGCTGCTTATGTAGTCCTCGAGGAGGTGAGGTCTTTCTGATGCACAAAGAGATCTAGCTGTGTTTCCCATTCACTGCATACTATGATTAGGAAGTCTGCAAAAGAGTGTGAGAATCCATCTCTTTTGTTGTGATGCACCTGAGGGCTACTTATATATATATATATATATTTCCAGCTGTACACCTAAGATGTTTGAAGTGTATACCTGCAAATGTCAAGTGTGAATGTAACAAAGATGTGTTATCAAACCTGTGTTACCATATAGTCACACTTATCGCAGGAAGCTTTGATTGGCTGCAGATGCTTATTGAGCAGGTGGCAAATCCAGGTCTGACTCTTCACAAGGCATAAAATAGCTTTGCGGCACCAAAACAGTAGGGCAATACATTAAAGGCAAAGGGACCCCTGACCATTAGGTTTAGTCATGACCGACTCTGGGGTTGCGGCGCTCATCTCGCTTTATTGGCCGAGGGAGCCAGTGTAGAGCTTCCGGGTCATGTGGCCAGCATGACTAAGCCGCTTCTGGCGAACCAGAGCAGCGCACAGAAACACTGTTTACCTTCCCGTTGGAGCAGTACCTATTTATCTACTTGCACTTTGACGTGCTTTCGAACTGCTAGGTTGGCAGGAGCAGGGACCGAGCAATGGGAGCTCACCCCATTGCAGGGATTCGAACCGCCGACCTTTTGATCGGCAAGTCCTAGGCTCTGTGGTTTAACCCACAGTGCCACCCGTGTCCTCAGGACAATACATTACTTGATGCATAAAGTGGTGCGGGGGGGTATCTTCTCTTTCATAAACATAAACATATTTACAATGGCAAATATAAGTACAAGACTTTGTATTGAAGGCCATAGGTAAAGGACTTGTTTTGCTTGCAGTAGATCCTGGGTGTCTCCTGGTATGGCTAGAAAGGACCCCCGCCTGATAATTTGGAGAGCTGCTACCAGTCAGCATGTAGACACTGTTGAGCTACATGGATCAGTGGTCTGATTCTGTACTAGGCAGCTTCCTATATTTGAAGCCATTATCAGGAATGCATTGATGAAATGCCAACTAGTGATTAATACCACACTTGGTGCTGTATAATTCACATGTAGTGCTACAGTTCTGAAACATTCACAAGATTATGTTTACATGTTCAATTAATCTCTGAACTGGAATGCCGTTTTGTTCTGCGTTTTTACTGAATTTATATTAGCATATCTAAAGAACTGCTCATATTGGAAGCTCATTCCAGGGACAGTATAAACGTTTTCACGTAGAATCCATCTACATGTGTACACGATTCTTCTCAGTCACTCATGTTCATTAAATGAAGTAGGTCCACTCTGAGTAAAACTTAGTTGAATACCACCAATAGTCTTTGCCATAACTTGCCAGAAGCTGAACCAATTTAGAATCCAGTGAATCCTTGGCTGACTCAACTCCATCCCTTCCCAGACCCTCCTCATTGGCAAAGCCCAGAATAGCAGAACTGGGAGGATGGACAGCTTGTGCCTCATCAAAATACTCTCCAGCATCATGGATCAGGAATTTTGAGTGCTATGTAGGACTTCTATCTAAACTTAGCTGGGAATAAGTTCATTTTACTCAATACACCTGAGTTGTATTGAGCTATAGGATTGCACTGTAAAGTGCAAAATAAGGGATAAGCGTGAAACGTGCCACTTACCACTCATCATTCATATCACAACATCAACATTAGCATGGCTAATCACAACACCACAGCTGGTAAATAATAACAATTACAATTTTATTATTTATATGCCGCCATCTGACTGGGTTGCCCAAGCTAATCTGGGTGGCTCCCAACAAAATATTAAGAACATAATGAAACATCAAACATTAGAAACATAAAAAGCAAACATACCAAGTATGAATGACTGGATGAGTAAAGCTAAAAATGAATGGGTGGGTCTAGTTGAATTCATGTGGTGGGTGGGTGGGTGGGAGGGTGGGGGGTTGCAAGCAAGTAACAAACTCTATTAAGAACACGTATCATGCATTGTAAAAAATGGAAAGTTACAAATAAAGCCATTTTATATTGGATTTTCCTCTGTATTGTAATAACTGGTATAGGTTTTCAATGCAAAGGTTCAGTAATAATGAGACAAGCAATAGAAGGTCATATCAATTAAGATGTTGCCTCATGTGCCTAAATAATGGAAAATACTTTAGTATGGAATTCATATATGTAAAGATCAACTTTCGATGTTGATTGGATCATGTTTAGCAAACAAAAGTTGTAGCCCAATCTGACAATTGTTTACTCACACAAGTAAGTCTTATTGATTTCAGCATGTCTTACCTCCAAGTAAATATGCTTAGGATGTCAGCCTCATAAAGGATACAACCTACATCTTATTGAAATGAAAGCCAAAACCTCTGTTAACTTCAGTGTTCATAGATTTTACCTTAAATCAATAGCCACAGCAGAATGTATGACTAGCTTTTGTTAGGTACTATGAATGCTCAAATCATTTCTTTAGCTATTGTCTGAGCTGATGATCTTTGCTGATCTCTTAATATAATCATATTTGTGTTAAGTTCATAGTAACAATTAACTTGATTTTATCAGTGGTTATCTAAAACACAGTAAATGGAAATATCTGCCAAAAGCAAATAAACATATTAGAAGGACATGTTTAAATGATCTGGATAACCCTATGAGCCAACATAGCAGGTGGTAATATCCTGTTCTTAAATTACATTTCAGCAAGTGAACATAATAAATCCTCTTGTGTTATATTTCGCTAGTAGCAACGTATACTCACATTATTCTATTTGACCTCATTACTGCTAATCATTATCACATTTTTAATAGCTGCCACAATGAGTGAAACAGTTAATACAGTATTTCTTGCCGAAGAGAGCCTGTCAGGTTATTGATGACAAATTAAAATTAATAAAGAAGATCTGTGTTGAATTTGAGGGTATGGAATAACTCCGAGCATCCAGATGATTGGGAAAGGCCTCTGGGGTCCTCTGTGAAGAATAATGTTTTTGGTGTACGTGTATTGTCTTGAAAGCAACGCTAAAACTGCCAAATCTCTGCTTTTGCCTGGAAGACTTCCTGAAATAGGAGCTGTATTCTTTTGGCCCTCATCACATGTAATTTATTCCTCAGAGAGATATTTCCTGTTCTGTACACCTTAGCTTGGCGCCGTAATAATAGAATGTTTCTAAGGTTCTACAGTTTTATTTACCTCGGTAAGAACCTTTACAAGAGCAATCTCAGCCAAACATTGTTGGAGTCCAGATAATGTAACAAATAACTAAAAGTTCAATACAGCATTTCTTTCCACATACACGGGCTCTGCTTTTCAGTGCATTTACCCTGCAACTATTTACTTTAGTCCTTTTCGCTTTTTCTTTCCCCAAATCACTTATTCGCTAAGGGCAGTTAGAAAACCGTATGCCTCCCAGTAGTTTCCTGCATCTAAATTCTGCTAGAAATTCTCTCTCCTGGAATATAACTCATTTCTTTTAAAAGGTTTATATTTACATATCTTTTACATGTTCTCTATCTATTTCAGATATTGGTGTTTATTAAAGGTGCCTGCTCTGTAGGGAAACTGGGGAGAGAGAAAGTCATTCCCCACCTGGGACTTAGGTTCAAGGCCATCCTGAGGTCCTGAATTAATTGAATATAGTACTATTAGTTCAGTCCTTAGTAGACAGTAGTCCGCATCATGGAATCACCAGACATAATTTTGACTGTGCCCAGGAGGCAAACCAGGGAGACTGAATTATCTCTTTCCAAAAGAGAAAGTAGTCCTTTGAGGTCAACACCAGAGGTCATTTGTGGGTCAGGGAAACTTCGACGCTAGGCCTGTTCTGGTGAACGAGGGGGGGAAACCATGTTCCAATTACTGTATGTAAGCAATTCATGCAGAATTTCTTTACACAAAGGGTTTTAGAAAGCAAAATGGCAAAACCAAGATCAATCTGTTACAGTACTGGATTATCAAGGAGGGAATGAGGAGAGACAAGAAGTGCATGATGCTAATATGAATTTAACTGGGCCAGATAAGCTTTGAAGGGTGGAAATAAACCCTGGCCTGGAAATAAGACCAACTGAAATCAACGTCTTACTTTTGAGAAGGCATCTGTAGAATGGCACTGTAAAGCTGCAGCCCTGTACCATCCTAACTTGACAGCAGACATGAGAAGATGTGCAGGATTGCAATCACCATACAATGATTTATTCCTTGTGTGTTTGGAGTGAATCCCGAATCAACCTTACATTCTTCGTTTAACTCCTTGCCTTTCTTGTAGAGAAGTACATTACTATGTTTCACAAAGCAAAATTCACAGCTAAGGAAGTGGAAAGATGAATGGAAAACAATTAGGCAAATGTATCTAGGTAGTTATTCCAGTCAGCATTACTACCTAGATACATTTCAAATGAACAGCTAACTAAGTGTAGGTGCCATAATTTTAGGGATTTGTCTTATTTTTGTCCAGAGGCTAAGAAATACCATCCATATATATTGTTAATTTGAAACATGAAAATTATTTCTATAGCGCAGGAAATAGCCATGCAATGAAAAGATGTCACACATTTGGGGTTTATGTCTGCATGTTGAAATATAACCTTCCTTCAAATGGGATTAAGAGGATGTTTAAAGCAAAAGTCGGTCACAACCATGTGAAATTCACATGCTTGAAAAATACCTGTCAGGATTGCTCTCTGTCATTAAAATGTAAAATAAAATATAGAAAATGAGGAATTAATTCATTTAAGCATTTTGCCCACCCGCCTTTTACTTTTCCGCAGTCCTCATGGGAATGATTCTTGAAGTGTATATCACCAGCAGACTTATTTTTACCATTATTTTTAACTTAATGAGTATACCTTGCACATCAGAGAGAAAGCACAAAGGTTAAATTTTACATTAAGATCACATTGCAACATGGCATGCAAATGTTCCTATGCAAATGTAAAGCTTCTGGAAGATAAATGTGTTATATCTTTAACCAGTTAACTATGACTGTGAAGTATGGTGCGAGATGTTCAGTGGTTTCATTTTTATATCTTTCTTGTAAATAATGCATAAAGTATGTAGATGTTGTCAAAATATGATTAAGCTATTAGCGTTATAGTTTTCATAGTTAAGAATGTGTTCGGCATGCAGCTCCTAATAACTCATTTCTAAATGCAGAGACCTTTATAAAATATTTCTTGTTCAAGTCAACACTATCATGTGACATAATGATTTTGCTTAAAACCAAGTTAAATGAGGAGTAAAATTAAACAATATTGCATGAATTGTGTTTGACTAATTTTGTGTCACATTATATTAGCCAGGCTTTCAAAATATGTGTTAATGACAAATAGGGTAAGCCCTTAACATACTTTTTACATCTGTAAAATCACCCTTAAGTCATTAACTTTTAAAGGTTCATTTTGTTTGCAGTTTTTGTAGCCAGTGGCTTTTTAGTGATTACTTTGGTCTGTAATGCTAGATGCGATAAAAAATATTTTACATAAGTCATTGAGACTTATTGCCAGTGTTTGGGACATGTCTGTGCGTGCTATAACAATATCTAATAATGGATGAACTTTGCAGTTTTGAAGTAAACACCACTAAGGGGGAATTTTAAATGCGAAGGTTTCATTTACATAGGCAGTGCTCTTAAAAAATTGAGGAAATTTTGAGTTAACAGGATGATTGCCTTAGGCTCTGATCCACCAGCTGCCAGTTATACACAGATACCCTAATGCAGTCAAAATAATCCATGCATGGCAACAGGCTCTTGTGTATGCTTTGTTCTTTGGATTGGGTCCACTGTGCATCCAAAATGGAGCTTCATGAAAAGCCACCCAGCTGCAGGAACTACATGCACAATGATTTGTGCTGGATGGTAAAGAGAATATTTCATCTCATGTAGTTTTCTTTCAAAAGAGAACAATCTGTAAATGTATAGATGGTATATCACACCAGTAAAAATGGCAAAAATGTACAAAACTGGCTCAAATACATGTTGGAAATGTAAAGAAAAAGAAGGCACTTTGTATCATATGTGGTGGGAATGTAGAGTAGCTAATAAATTTTGGGAGATGATATATAATGAATTGAAAAAAAAAGTTTAAAATGACATTTGTAAAAAAGCCAGAAGCATTTTTGTTAGGGATTTTAGGACGAGACCTGCCAAGAAAAATAAAGAACTTATTTATGTACGCTACAACATCGGCAAGAGTCTTGTTAGCACAAGGATGGAAGAATGAGGAAACCCCAACGAAAGAACAATGGCAAGAAAAACTGATGAGCTATGCGGAGTTGGCAAAGTTGACATATAAAATACGTGAGGACAACCGTGACTTCAAGGAAGAATGGGAACTCTTTACAAATCTAAAAAGACAACAAAATGATTTGGACTCCTTGGCAGGTTTTGAATAAACATCCACAAATTTATTAGTAGAATATATGACAGATAAGGCAATGATATGTACAATTTTACAACATGCAGAGAATAATTTGTGCAAATAAATCAGAGAGGGGAGCTGAGGGAAGTTCTTAGTGGGTGGGAGAGGGATGGATGGGGGGAAATAAAAAGGGGGGAAATGTAATTGGATATATTGATTGATAATTTGTTCTGTTAAAATTGTTAAATAAAAATATATATTTAAAAAAGAAAAGAGAATATTTCATCTAATATATCATTAGAGAAATATGGACATTTGCCACCATGCAATTGAAACTGCATGAAAAGGAGAAGCAAACCATTTAGAAGAGGCTCTCAATTTCAGACCTACTCCTTCCAATACACAGAACATTGTGTAGCCAGGAAGAAGTGGCCCCCACTTTCCCATGCGAATCAATGCCCACATAAGACGTTTTATGGGGTTCACAGTAGAATTCCAGGAGTTGTAGCCATCTTATTCTTGTTGGGACAGGGTCTTTTTTGTTACAGCACCCAAATAAACTTCTCTTTTGCCCCTTTCAGATGGTTCAATGCATGGCCAAAACAACAACAACTCCTCAAACTTTTTATTCTACCATATTTATGCATTATGATTACCCCTCCCTTGTGTTGAATTGTACTGCTTTCTGTTTTCTGGTTAATATTAAATTGTTGCCAGCTACCCTGGGACCTGCTAGTGAAGGGTGAGTATTATTATTATTATTATTATTATTATTGCTGCTGTTACTGCATTTTGTTTTACTGCCTATTTTACTGTTTGGTTTTAATTGGTTTTAATTTTGATTGTTAGTTAGCCACCTTGTGGTCACTTGTGAGACTGAGGGTCAGTTTATAAATATTTTAATAAACTAAAATAAATAAAAATGAGCATAAAAGGTACCCCTGACCATCAGGTCCAGTCGCGGATGACTCTGGGGTTGCAGCGCTCCTCTCGCTCTATAGGCTGAGGGAGCTGGTGTTTGTCTGCAGACAGCTTCTGGGTCATGTGGCCAGCATGACTAAGCCACTTCTGGCGAACCAGAGCAGCGCACAGAAACACTGTTTACCTTCCCGCCAGAGCGGTACCTATTTATCCACTTGTACTTTGACGTGCTTTTGAACTGCTAGGTGGGCAGGAGCAGGGACTGAGCAACGGGAGCACACTCCGTTGCGGGGATTCGAACCACCGACCATCTGATTGGCAAGCCCTAGGCTCTGTGGTTTAGACCACAGCGCCACCCGTGTTCCTTAAAAAAAACTGACCGTAGACTTTCTCTATTTGGGGGGACAGGGGGAGAGAGAGAGGTAGGGAGAGAGAGCTCACCAAACTGCTTTCTTTTTTTACTTGGTAAAACCAATGATTATTTATTTATTTCATTTCATTTCATCGCACCATTCTTGGCAACTTGATTTACTTAGAAAAAACAATTGAGCATTAGTAGAATTAAAATATATACACATAAAATATCACATGCAGATCAATACAATAAAAACATAACAGAACTAGCCCTTTCCTTAAAAGTAAGCAGCCCTGATAGAGAAAAAAGTCCCAAAGAGCTGATTGCAGCTAGCTGCTGATTCTGTAGGTTCACCCTATCTGTACTTAATAGCAGTCATAAAAACAGGAACAATGAAATTACGACATCATAAAAGCACCACCATCATAAAAGCACCACCATCACCATAACAGAAAATTGTTTTTTTTAAAAAACAACAACAACACACAAGTGGTATAAAATACATTCCATAGTGGAATATAAGACTCATATTTGTACCAAACATTCATGAACAAAATATTTTGTTAATAAAAAAATACAGACATGGACTAAAAATATAACTGAACAAAACTGGAGCTAGGAAGTCTTGGTAGTGGTGGCTTCTAATGGAGACCATTTCTTCTCCATTCAGCCTAGCCATGCTGACTGGAGCAGATGAGAGCTGAAGTCCTAAACATCTGGAGGGCACCTGGTTGGGGAAAATAGAGCCATAGCCATTCTGCAAATTCATAACAGTAACAAGCTATTTTTTAAAACCACATTTTTAGTCCTTTTGGGTGTTGATAGCCTGAAGCCCCTCTTGGTGCTTATTAGAATTATAAGCACTCCCCACCATCAGAATAAATGTCCGGTAAACGGGACGCGGGTGGTGCTGTGGGACGCGGGTGGCACTGTGGGTTAAACCACAGAGCCTCGGACTTGCCGATCAGAAGGTCAGCTGTTTGAATCCCCACAACGGGGTGAGCTCCTGTTGCTCAGTCCCTGCTCCTGCCAACCTAGCAGTTCGAAAGCACGTCAAAGTGGAAGTAGATAAATAGGTACCGCTCCAGCGGGAAGGTAAACGGCGTTTCCGTGAGCTGCTCTGGTTCGCCAGAAGCGGCTTAGTCATGCTGGCCACATGACCCGGAAGCTGTACGCCGGCTCCCTTGGCCAATAAAGCGAGATGAGTGCTGCAACTGCAGAATCGGTCACGACTAGGCCTAATGGTCAGGGATCCCTTTACCTTTACCATAAAGACCAAATATAATCTAGGCTCTGCATAAGCTTTGTGAAAGGTAATTTAAGGTTGAATGCGCAATAAACAGGTCATCCAGAGGAGCCTATAGACAACAGCAGCAATGAGGAGGAGGAGGAACAGAACCAGGGCACTCAAGGGATTGGCAGTGACCCCTCTTGCCACCAGGACATGGCCCCCGGAAGAGGCCCAACTGTGCTGATTTTGGCCCTGCATGTGTGTTTCATAAATATGTCTGAATATGGAAAAGCTTGTAAAAAGACTAAGGAAATAAACATACCAGATGTGGTGAAAAGCTAGCAGAAATAGAGGTATTTCCTTACAGCAGGTTTTTTTGGGGCAAGGGAGGTGTGTGGTAGGTGATAAAAGTTTTAGATCTCACAAACACTCCACTGGGATTTCCAACACGGTGGAACAAATACAAACAAACAAAAAGAAAAGTTCTGAACACCAGGAGGAAGTTTCTATTTTTAAATGTTTTTTAAGCTTACGGCATAGAGAACTATTGCTTTAAAAATCCTTTTTAACACCCTTCATGGTGAACCTCTAAAAGTTGAGAACACAGGTGAGCAGCTGCCCCACAATCACACAGTTCCGCTCTAGAGATAAGATGATTTATGATGCAAAAGAGATATGCCAGGTTTTCACTAAGGCACAGACTATTTCTTTGACACAGAGAGTTTCCTGTAAATCCAGTCTGAGGACATTGTGCCACCCCTTAGATTTTAGGGCCCATCCCTGTGGACTCCGATGTGGAGCTGCAGTTTGAACATGGTGAACTACTACTTCTTTATATGCTGAGAGATCTGAAATGCCCTAGAGGCTACATGCTGCTGAGTAATTATGGCTGCACAGGCAGGTAATGAGATAAGGACAATACAAAAGGGTGCAGCGAGGAGGACATGTTGGGAAGTGTGCTGTTCTTATCCTTCACTCCTTTAGTAACATCTTCATTCTAACCACCCTATTCTCATCTCAGAAAGTTCATCTAAAGGATTTTCCCTCTGGAAACATGTCAGAATAAAGGCTACAGACTTTGCATAAAACATATACGGTTATACATAAGGTGCTCATCGCATCTTAATGTTGAACCTCACCAGAGAGCAGGCCTCTCAAATACTCTCTATTCTACGGGGCACTCTGCGCTTGGGTGGGAAAATCGAAAGCACTCAGTAGCACTACCCTGTTCCTCTCTCTTGTGTATACTTCCATATTAGCTGCCTGGTTCTTCTTACCTGTGGTGAAGCATCCAGCCTATTTCTGATGGTCTACGTTGTCCTGTTTCATTTTGAATTTCCACAGAGTATTCAACATAGCAGACAGGGGAGGAAAAAGTGGTGGGAAAATACGACAAAGAAAAGCTATTAAAGGACTAAAATCTTTGCTTTCAGAGAACTTGGGAATAACTTTAGCCAGGGGAATCAAAGAGGTCCTGTCTCCATACTTCAGTGGGAGATATATACATAGGTGCTCCACTTGTATGGTAATGGAGCTTGTTTACTCCTGATGTATTTTCTGAGACACTTGCTATTCAAACCTTCCTACAAATGCCTGACTTTGAACAGGGGTCACTGTTGTAGCCCTTGTCGTCATCATCATCATCATCTAATTTATGAATTGCTTCCTATGAGGCATCTTGAAAGCTATTTCTAAAACAATAAAAACTTACATAAAACATGCATTATTAAGCATCACTGAGGCAATGGCCAGATCACTACCCAGTGCTACTCTTATTCATCCTGTGGTATGCAACTAGCCCAATGTTTACATAATACCAACAGTGTGCTAGGTAGCATAGAGAGCACAGAAGAAGCATAGTTAGGCTTCTTGTGGATCTGCAACATTTGCAATCATGCACACCAAATGGTTAATGCTCTCCCCATCACTACACCATCATGTTTGAAAAAAAGCTCTGCCTATTGAATTGCTGGCTCTTATGCACCTGGCTAGATATTTGAAGTGCTTCAAACTTCAGTAGCCCTTATTTGCAGTCCTATCCATCTATTGTGAGCGAGCACAAAGGACTTGTTGACTGCACTCTGAATGGCTGCCTCTTCACACTCATTGCAGACAGTACAGTCCTGGGATAAAGTAGTTCTTAGTTACGTATGGGCTATGGTCATAAAGCAAGAGTATGGAAATCTACAGGGCAAAAGTGTTCTAAGAACTATCAGTTCTGATATGGAATGGAAGAGTTGGCTAATTAACAGCGAATTTTGATAGGTTGCTATCATGAATGTTGAGCAAGCACATTAATATGGTTTGATGTGAGTGCCCTATAGTTTCTCCTCTCTGGGGTCAACCACAACCGTTTCTATACATGGAATTGAAACGGGTTCTTGCTTCAATAACTCTGCAAGGTTCCATTGTTGAGAATGGAATGTATTACCAGTGTTTCTCTTCTGCATGCACCATGATGAGAAGTTAACATGGGTTAGGTAGGTCCAATGGCTATTTAAGCTTCACATCGCAAACTTAAAGATAGCTTTGGATGTGCTGGAAAGGCACATGATGTGCAGTCACTGCTATTAACCTAGGAACGCTCCTGGTGGTGGAATATGCAAGCTACATGTTCATCAGAAACCTGGTCATCCTTGCTGCAGAACCTCTGGAACCTGTGCAACCACTTATAGGTGAAGTACTTTGTACTCTTAGATAAAAAATGGTATAATGAAGTATGACTCAGTGCCAAGCTTCGTGTAGTTTTTGCAGCAGAATCATTACATTCTATGGGTGCAACTGGAAAGATGATGCCTGATGTGGAGTCAATGCTCAGGTGAGTAGAGATGGGTGCTTGCTCTCCCAATGGTGGAAAGTTTGAAAACAGCTGGCTTGGTGAAATTGGAATATACAGAAACACCATAAAGCACATTAGCATGCACACATGTATATATGTGTACCACATATATATCCTGCTTGTTTCCCTGGCAGGACTCAATGTGATAATTTATATGTTGAGATGCAACTTTAGAAATAATTACTATAATCTAAATAGGTATGAAATGCTCCTTTCATTGGGAGGGGAGATGATCAGGTGACCATTGTGTGCCTTCTCAGGCTGCTGCCCAGCTGTTAACGATTGATGAGCAATCTCAAGCTCCCTCCTTCTGGTTCTTTATTTTTAAACCTGGACTGGGCAGCCCTTCAAATAGAGGGCTGCTCTCTGAGAGCTCTTCAAACAGAAGATTGCCTTCTGTACCATAAGACATGCGGCCTCCCTACTTTTACAGTGTCTCCTTGACACTAATATAAATAAATGCACATGCACATGCTTTCCAAGGCATATAAAAGGTTGCTGGTTACGGTTTTGCAGGTGCAGAAACCGAGCTGTGAGGTCTGGAAAGGACAGAGCATTGTGGCAAGTGCACAGACTGCACAGTCTCCTTGGTGTTTTTGCTGAAGTGTAGCCTGTCACCTCACGACTACATCCCTTGAAAGTAGTATAAAGCTAACTGTATCCCTCTTACCTACAACCTGTGCTAAATTTCATTTAGCTCCATTGAAAGGTTCAGCCTCTAGGCCATGCGGCTGCTGTCATTGAGTTTGGAAAATATTTGTTCCAGATCTAAGAGGTGTGCTTGCTGAAACCGAAAGACAGAATCCAATCGGCACAATGGTGTGTGCGTTTGTGTGTGAGTATATAATGTGTGTGATATATAATGTATGTATTTGAGAAACATCTTTCCAGTAGCAAAAGTTTGAATTTTAGTGGCCAAGTCATATGGGGTAGGTAGAACTTCTTTTGTCCTTTACTTTCTATGTAGAGTCAATAGAATTACTCTCTCCACACAGGCTTTTTATTGAGCTGAAGCTGTGCTCATGTGTTCTTAAGACTTATCTCTTTGCGAACCGCCACAAATAATGTCTGTACATTCTAACCAATTATATAGTTCTGTTTATTTAAGAGGTTCATTTAGGCTCACTCTGAGTATGAATGGATTTGCAAAGATGAAGGTGGAGCATATTAAGCAGAGAACTAATACCATGTCCTTTTTCTTTGGAGTAGCACATAATTCAATATCAGCCAAGGTTTGTCCATAGGGCTTAAATCTGTATGTCTCTCAGCAGCGACACTTGAGCAAGATCTTTCGGATAACCATAAACAGCTTTTATTCCTTTGAGGCCAGCTCTTCATTTGTGAAGTTTACTCCTGCCTGGACCACATGGGGGTTTCTTCTGATGTCCAGCAATTGGGCGTTTGATGTGAGGTTGTGCTTGAGGTTCCCATCTTGGGTGTGCTTGTTGCATCCTTTCCTAGAGATGGTCACGTCATCAGGACATTACAGGTGGCTATAGCAGGCTAGATTGCTCCATACTTTCAGCTTTCCGTATGCTCAGAGAATGTGACCTATAGATAGGACCACATTACTTTGTAAGAACAACAACTAATGTTTGGCATGAGATGTCTCTCCATAGGCCACATGGCGCAAGACTGGCTGCTGGGCCCTTATATGGAACAATCGGACTGTTCCTCAAGTCAGTTAAAGCTGTGAAGCTGTGGCCTTACTCTGGCTCTAGTGTGCTCCCACCACTAGTGTCTGAAGCCGACGAAACACAATGTTAACTACAATCCATATGTATCCTGTAGTTTCTTGAGAAATGCTGCTGCTTGATGCATTGTGCCTCAAACCAGCTTCCACACACTTTTGTAAACCAAGAAATCTTTAATAAAAATACTTTTAAATAAAGAAAAAAAAGCACCAGCTTTCAGCCGCTTTGAAAAACATAAGCAGGGGTTAAGCCTAGGTGTGTACTTTGTAATCATCTGTTGCGCATGTGCAGATGATGGATTAATTGAACAGGAGTTCGGCAGGGGTTGTAAGTGCGGGCAAACACATCTAGTAATCTGCTAATGGTATGTATCACAACGTAAAATGTGAGTTGAAATGCAGCATGGGTACACAACCTCATTGTGTTTTAAGCTGCTAATGTGTACATGTCCTTCCCCTAAGAGTGTACAGAGTCTCTTACACACTAGAACAGAACATTCTGGCCCTTATCAGTAATTCTGTTTGCTACCACTTTCTTGAAGCATAAAAAGGTAAATTAAAGGTGGTGGTGGTGGTGGTGGGAGTTAGCCTATGCCTTATTGTTCTTTACAGGGCTTTTGAGCCCCTATATAAAAGAATCCTACTCTAAGTTCTATTGAGCTCAATGGGCCTTACTCCCATGAGCATGGGAATGGGATTGTTCTGTTAGGCAGTAAACTGATCTACCAGAGTCATACAGTAAAGGTCCTTTATTGTAGTCCTGGGCCCCAATAGGAAAGTTAGATTAATTAGCAACTGCTGTATATTGTAACACAGGCCAGTTCCTACAGAGGACATGAAAACCTGCAGTCCTAAGCACATACCCCTGAGGGGTAAAAAAGAGAGCTAACTGTGGGTGGGTTCCTCATGCTTCCTAATACAGCACATGCTTAAAAAAGATCAACTACTGAGCAGTTCTTCTATTTAATTAAGCAGACTAATATCAAAGCAGTTTTTTGCATTTAAAATTCGTGCTTAAACTTCTCACAGATTAAGTGGGCTTAAACAGTTGCTATTCCTGACTTTAACAGCATTATAAAATACATTAGAGATTGAGAGGATAAAATTCTGCCATGTTAGGTTATAACCTAACTGCTATTTGCAGTTGTAAGGACTACTAATGGCACAGGGACAAGATTTATTACAGTAAAGACATCCTGCTTAACATTAGCTTTGTCATTCCATTAATAATGACTGCTTATGAGCCATCTCGTTGGCATCTTTGTTGTCCTGAAAACTTAAAACTCACAGCACAATTCTTTACGATGTGCTACATTGCCCCCTCTGGGTATTCCTGACCATTATCCCATTTGGTTATATTCAAAACTGCTGCCTCCTGAGAGAGCATTAGGGCTGACCTTTAACCCTGCAATATTCTTGGTTCAAATGGCGTAATAACATGTAGTGAATATTTACAAGCATACTTATACCATAATAGAGTACTGCTGTGAACATTAGCACATATTTTCTGCTCAATCAGGCTTTGATGTAGAGCTTGCCTTGCACCCTGGAGAAAATGCAGTCCCCAATAAGCTGTGCTAGTGAAACACCCTTGAACCTAAACAGCTTACATAACATAAACTGACTAGATGCAGATTAGCAAGCAAACATATACATTTGAAATGTTGCAAGTCCCAGTAGTGTGTTACTAGGCTGCATAATGTCTTAAAGAGTCTTCCCACTAGAGAAATAAGTGAGAGGGAGGCACACTACCTTACTAAGTACCTGGGCTTGTAAGAAGCAGCTAAATGGTTTGCCAAAAAAAAAAAAAAAAAAGAAAAGGAAAAGAAGAGATGATCTTATCCATGCAAAGAAAATTAATAGCCATAAGCAATAATGACAACAGGCAAATTATTTCCATCTTTCTTCATCTCAGTCAGCAGTTTCTATTACATAGCTATTCTTTCCCCAGCCTTCATCTAGGGTTCTAGCCACACACTTTCTAATATAACATCAAAGGCTGCTAGCATCACTTTTACAAACTGTGCTCACTTCCTAATCACCCTCTTAATTTTTTTGTGCTCCCAAGATCAGAATTTCAACTTCAATGCATTTTATAACGTGGCAGTTGTCCTGACACTATAATGGTCTCCGGCTTGGTGCATAAATCCCGATTTATAGACAGCCCTGTGGTCCTTTGCTGACCAGTGGCGTAGGAAGGGGGATGCGGTGGGTGCAGTCCGCCCCGGGTGTCATGACTGGGGGGTGTGTGTGTGACAAAATGGCAAAAATATGAGTTTTTAAAATAAAAAAACCTTCTTTTGGGGCTCACAAAACTTTTTAGTTCCGCCAACAAATGCAACAAAACACAGCTGGCACTGGGCGCCACACCGCAGGGGCCGGCACTTACTGTGGGGGCTGCAGCATGCCTGAGCCATGCGTCTCTCCTGGGAGTGACGTGGTGGCTTGGGCGCCTGCTGGCTCCGCGCTGCCTGAAATGGCAGCATGGGGCTTGCATTTGCCCACTGCCTCTCCCTCAGCTGCTCTACAGCCGAGAGGGTTGGGTGGCGGAGAGGCTTTGCACAGTGCGCCCTGCCCTGGCTCGCCCCACCCCCAGGTGCAGGGTGCGTGCGCCACCCTGGGCAACTGAGTGGCTAGCTACGCTGTTGGTACTGACTGACTGATCCAGTCACTACAGCCCAGTTATTTGTTCAGGGCATGGGACTTTGGATACAGTCACAGAGTTGTTTCACTCAGAATGGTTCCCCATTCATTTCAGCAGAAGTAGTGATCTGCACTGGAATTTTGCACAAACAGCTAGATGGAAGACAATGCAGACATTTAAGCAACAGAACTTGCAAACAGATGGCCTGTGAATGCAGTGTTATCAAGAGGGGTCAAGTCCCAGTTTTCCTGGATGAAACTGTGACCGTCTGCCATAAAGAATCTATTCTACTCATATAGGCTTCCTGCATGATGTAGAACCCTGGAAAATCAAGCTTCTCCATTGCAAAGGCAGCCAACATGAATAATGAGGCTCCATTGGTGCAGAATGTTGCCCTCAAATGTTTGATAGGTGATTGGGGGAGGGGACGGCTAGGGTTCTTGTCTACACTCTTCCCCCCTGTACAGTGATGTACTAAATAGGGTTCATATCTCCTTTTCATTTGAGTCCAGGGACAGTACCATAGTGGAGTGATAGTTTGCATGTGGGTAACAGACTGAGGTTTAATCCAGTTGCTGGTCAGTAGGAACGGAATCTGGGATTAGGTATACAGCCTATTCTTCATGGAATTCACTCTCCTTGAAGAACCAAGTACAGAGTCTGGGTGTCCCTTGGGACCTAGCTTTGCACTTAGATGGTCAAGTGACAGTTGCAGACAAACCTGCCTTTGCAGACCTTCAGCTGGTGCCGCAGCTGTGCCATTTCCTGGGAAAGGCAAATCTGAGCACTGACACACATTCCTCACCTTCAGATTAGATTGCATCTGCAAAATGTTGAGAAACTTCAGCTAGTCAAAAATGTGATGACTAGAGTGTTGTATAAGACACTTTTCAGGAACATATATATATATAAAACTTGTAGTATTCTCTCTGGACTGGCCACCACTTCATGTCCAGGCACAGTTCAAAGTGCTGGCCATTGCCTATGAATCCCTAAATGATTTGGGACAAGGATATTTGGAGGAGATTTGAAGGACTATCTTATTCCACATCAGCTTGCCTGCTTACTGCAATCTTCATCTGAAGCCTTTATCTCCATCCTGTTGCCATGGAGAGTTAGTGTGCCAGAATGCAGGCCTTTTTGGTTGGTTGCCACATCCAGACTGTGGAATTCCCTTTTTTGGAAGGTCCAACTGGTGCCTCATTTATTGGAATTTCAGTGCTCTGCAAAGATTGCTTTGTTTCGATTAGCCATTGATTTGATATCAAACCAATCTGGTTCTGTTTTCATATCCAGGTCTAGTTTTTTGCTCTGGTTTTGAAAACCAACACATCAACATATAGAAAGATGTTCATAGGTGTTGATGCTGAGATCAAATGAGGGTAAGTTATCAAATTGATACTGGTTTGTACTGACCCATCTACTATGGATTTAAAAAGAGGTGTCAGAATTTTAATAGTGTCTTCATACACCAACATGGTCCTTTGAATCAGCTCTCATATTAATGGCTTACAGGGAGATATAAGACGGCCCAGGGTGTACTCCCAGCTTACCTTGTGAAACTGACGTCTTTAGAGTCACAGCAAATATTCCTGATACTGAATGGTGGACTTTTGAGATCCAATAAATGGTTTGCATTTAGTTTCTTGAATTGGTATACTGCAATATCATCTGTCTGTGTATGTGGCATTATTTCAATTTTGTAGCCTTTCTTGTTGAATTCTGATAGAACTTAAGTTTAAGCAAAAAGGTCTCATTATTTAAAAACTTTGACTTGGCAGTGTCTGTCTGTCTATCTGTGAGACAGACAGAGTACATCTTATCTTGGGTACATTATAAACCTGTTTCCATTTTTGCATTACAATCTCCATATACAAAGGAGATGTCCATTTTTGATATTTTATTCATAAGATCCCTCAAGGTGTCATTGAAATTCTTGCAGTCTTTCATCAAAGTGATCTGCTGTTCCAAAGTACACCTGCGTGCTAGATGAAATGGTTGTCCTCTGAGAATAATGGCAACCATTCTGATATTAATTGGGTCCCAAGTAATTATCAAGTTCATATATTTATGTTCTTGGACTACCTTTTCCTCCCATATTGATTCTCCCACCAAATATTGCAAGTCTGTTTTCCCTGCTCTGAACTCAAGATGTATGGTAACCGCTACAAGATATAGTTTTAATTCTTGTTGACAGCTCTAAAAATGATAATTATATACACATCTTACTCTCTCTTTGGAATTGTTAATATTCAGTGTACAAGTTTAATAACATGCTGCTTATAAATGGTTACTTTCTGCAGTTACCTTCCTTGGAAAACAGGACTTGATTTAAACACCCACCCACCAATTTCTGTTGTCTTTTTCAGTGTTTTTTTTTAATAAAAAAAATTCTATTGGCTATATGCCAGCCTAATGGACTGGAAAGCCAGGCCCTTAGCTCTTGGTACAATTTCCTTTGGACATAAAAATATTTTATTCAAATAGTATTTTTTTAAATTAAAAAAATGCAAAGTCACTGTATATTGTCAATTGCAATTGAAAATGTGAATAGTATCCCCTGGCACTGCCCTTGAAAGGACCAGGATGAGGTGACTTTCACATGTACCACTCAGCATAGCTTCTAGGGGTTGGCTCTATTATAGAACTACAGTTAGGTTTCCAGTGCTCTACGTGTGTGTGTGTGTGTGTGTGTGTGATGAAATTTAGGAGTGCTCCATATCAGAATACATAACCTAAAAGAACATATCACATCCCTGTTGATTGCATTACTTAAGTTTGCTTTTGTACAGTGTCTACTGCCTGGGTCTTGATAGGCAACAGGTGCCACTGAATGTGGTCCAGTCAGGGTGAATTCCTTCCTCTTATCTCATAGGGCAACATAACATACTGAAGCATGTGGTGTTCACTAGGCTGGAAAGAGTGGGTTCATTCACACTTCCACTTGCACCATGCCTAGAAAGCATAAATCTGAGTGGCTTTCCACTTGACCCATTCTTTCTAGGCACAATTTCCCCCTTGCCCCCTTCCTTTCCCAGGGAAACCCCACTCTTTAGTGCTCAATCGGAGGAAACCTGAATTGCTGTTTGCTCTGACTGAGCACTAAAGAGTGGGTTTCCTCAGGGGAAAGCAGCAGGACAAGAAGAAGTGTGGATTATAGGCCTTCTGTTTCCAACTTGACCCCCCTGGTCCTTGGTAGAGTCACCTGGTCTTCCTGCAGTTATCCTGTCAGGTTATCACTGCATATTCCAGGTAGAGCTATCATAATGGTCAATACAGAGGTAGATCACATTTATGGGGCACTGATCACCCCCTCTCTGTATAGACATTTAAGGATATAGAATAGGTATAAACTATTAGCTGTAAATGATCATCCATTCCAGAATTTTTATTTATTTATTTTATGTTTTTATATGTTGCTCTTTGTCTTATTGGCCCAGAAACGCAAGATCATGAACACACCATAAAATACAATTAAAATGATACTCATTCATAACACCAGAATGGTAATGCAGTATTGAGCAGTCATATATGGTATATATTGAGCCTGCCTGTATCTGGAATCATTATTTGCACAGTTTAATTCTACTTTGAATGTAGGTGAGCAATGATATTTCACTTTAGCTGTAAAATATAGAAGCACCAGTTCCCCAGCTGTACTTTGAGATGCCACCAAAGTCCACGCAAACCAGAATTTGGTGTGGGGTTTGTGGTTCCACCGGCAGTGGGAACAGATTGTGCCAGAGCTAAGACTTAGTGGGTGGGAGTGGGGACAGAATAGGCCTTCCTACAAAAAATAATCTGGATCACCCATATCCTTTTCAGAGTGGAAATAAGTATTCTGCCTATCAGTACTTGAACCCAATAAAGGATTTCTGTGGAAGAAGTGACTAGAGTGCTTCCATCACTCCTCTCGCAGGCATACAATCTGCTGTAAAGGAAGTGTGTTTGGGGGTTGGGGAGGATATAATTATTTTCTAGGCTGTGTTTTGGGAAAAACCTTCCACGCAGTTCCCATTTTCTCCAACACCGTCAGTTTTTGTGTGTGAATGTGTGGTGTGTGTTTTCTCCCAGTGGTAGTAAATTCTTAACCTGACTTACCCATTTATTACTGGCTGGCAATTGCTCAGGCTCTGAGACTAGAGTGATTTGTTTTTTTTAGTTGCCAATAATGCAGATGTAACAAATCTGTTCTGATATTTATCGGCTGCAAAGCCCTTTGTTGTATGAAGAATACAACAGTATATATATATATATACATATATATGCATGCAGATACAGCCTCTATATCATTTCTCATTAGCAATTTTCAAGCGAAAAGTTATTCTAAGAAGTGTCCATATTATTTTGGGTAGCTCTCTTTTATTTTGTTATATGTGAACCAACTTGTCCAAGGTATTGAGGGTGGTGTGGTTGAGGCAAAACATGAGTATCACTCCAGTGATTCATCAGAAAAGATGATTCCACACATGGAACGGGCAGTGCAAATAGTTACTATGTGTAAACGTTACCCTCCATTTTACTTGGCACAGATCCCATGTTAGGACCATACTTACATTTTGATGTATGCACACAGACTCCTGGGGAAATGGGACCTCAGTTGTCTGAAGCGTTGAGTTGGCATTCTTTGCTACACTTGAGAAACAGGGCTGTGAAGTTCATTAGGTGGTCTTGAGTCAAGTTCTCTCTCTTTCACTTTACAGGGTTGTTATGAGGATAGGGGGAGAAACTGCATCCTGCACTAAGCTATTTAGACGATGGTAACTTTAAAATAAAATAAAATAAGTTGATTAAGCACAGATATTGATTATTCACTAACCCTTGACACCAACATTTCCTGTCATCCTGTAATCCATCATTAATGCTACTTTCTGTTAAAAGATTACACTTCTATTTTTCTCAGTCTCTGAATATCCAAAGGAATACACACATTAATGTGTGTGGTATGTGTATATAACAAAATGGTCTGCAGCTTACAAATGGTGTAACCCATGAAAATATTTCACATGATATCTGAGCTTTGCACCTTGCTCTCCAGAACGTTGGTGACTTAATTAACCTTCTTGTAGATGTGGCAGCAAAAGGATACATTTCACCCTGCATCTACATCTCTTTCCCAGTCATCATATACTTAAATTGCAAATTCTTCTGAACTGTAACCCAGTGTCTTATAGCTTTTGGTTCTACATTTCCCTGTAGATCTTCACTCTTCAAATGTGTCAAAGCTGTAGTACGAGGTTGATACCAAAAAGGTAGAGCTATATTAAATCACAGAACAAAAAAGAACATACATTGAAACAATGTGTACGGTTTGATTTTTGGGTCACAAAAGGCCTTGAAGTAAAAAGCAAAATTGTACCCTTAATTCACTCTCTTGGATGTACATTTTGCATGGCATCAGAACAGAATCTGTGGTATCTACAAGACCCCATTTGAGCCACTGGGCTGGGCTGTGGGAATGATTAGGAACTCCATCTGTAGAAAGCATTCCACCATAGCTACTGGATTGCATTGAGAGAAGTAGGACAATTTGAAGGAGGGAGGAGAAGCAGATTGTGTAGTGCTAATACAGTGGTACCTTGGGTTACAGACGTTTCAGGTTACAGACTCCGCTAACCCAGAAATAGTACCTCGGGTTAAGAACTTTGCTTCAGTAAGTAAATATGAAGCGTAAAATGAGGATAGAGGAGAATTAAATACTTTCGAATGTTAAAATAAGTAAAAGAAAAGAAGGTTAGAAGGATTTGCTGGAGATACGATTTAAACTAGAATACAAAGCAGGGAGGTGAGAGGAAGTCTTGGAAATAAGTAAAAGGGAAAAAGGTTGTAAAGGTCTAATTTGATTTTTGTTATTTTTTACTGTGATTCTTTGTTTTTTCTTATTTCTTTTTTATTGTCTGTTTTTTGTAAGATGCGTGTGGTTTGTTTTTTCTATATTTTTTTGTAACTTTAAAACTGGAATAAATATTCTTTTTTTTTTTAAAAAAAAGAACTTTGCTTCAGGATGAGAATAGAAATTGTGTGGTGGCGGTGCAGCAGCAGCAGCGGGAGGCCCCATTAGCTAAAGTGGTACCTCAGGTTAAGACCAGTTTCAGGTTAAGAACGGACCTCCAAAACGAATTAAGTTCTTAACCCTAGGTACCACTGTACTGGAAACTGAGTCAATAAATAAGGTATTCAGTGAAGAATATTTTATTGGTGTATATTTTCAGTCATAAGTAGTTCTTTTTCAGACATAAGCATTAGACGGATACATGTTGCATCTATACAGGCAAGTATTTATTAATGCCTTGAATTCATCTTTGAGCAGGAGGGTTTTTACCCACTTTTCTTCTTGATGCCATCAAACAGATCTCATTTTGTGTGGGATCCTAATTTCCATTAAGGCACCACTTAATAGTTTTGAGCCTTAGCTGCCATTTCTGGTTTTGCTGATGGACGATTCCACAAAACTCATCATCTCAAACCCCGTTCCCATGTACATAGTTTCAGGCAAATGTGTAATATACACACAAGAACAACAGCAACACTGTACAAACTCTTTGCTGGAGTTTGTGCTTCACTTGAAGATATCACGTGATAAAGGAAATCTCCACTGGGAATTGGTGCTGCTGATTATGTCGATATTTGAAAGAGGTTGTTGATGTGGCACACAGACAGGTACAAATTTAATCGCAAAATGCACATTAGTAAAAAAGGAATATTGTTATTACAGCTGACAATACATTTAGGCATAACTAGTACTGTCTGAATCATGTGCTATGGAGCTGGCCTTTATGTTTTCCAAGTAAATGATATATACCAATGAGATAACCCTTATTTCCTTCTTAGAACCAAACAAGCAACACTACAAAGAAATAGGTAATAGGCTGCATTTAAATGCTAAGCAGGAATATTTTTAAAGCATCCCCATCAGCATTTGACTACTACCATCCTTGCACACTCAAGTAAAGCCCCCTCCCCTTTCAGCAGGAGAGGACGATGGAACACAAGGTGGCATGCAATGCAGTTATAGCTTAATTAGCGATAGGAGAGAAACTTATTTCAATTCACAATTAAAGGCACAATAACTAATTTGTACTTTCTGCATCAAGATGTGAACTGAAACCCCACCATCCTCTGAAATGTGCCCTTCTCCAAATTTGTACAAATCATAGGTACAAAAATACATATACTAGGGTAAACTGTGCATATAGACTTCCGGGTTGGCGCCATCGCCGAATGGCGGACTCCCTCCGAGCTCCGGAGGGAGTCTGCTCGGCAGGGGCTGGGTCCTACCGCACCGGCGATGCGGGGACCCTTAAAAACCACGGCCACGAGGGTCGTGGACATGGAGACTCGGCTGGCGCCGCTAGCGCCCTCCCGACTCGTGAAGGAGCCTTTTTAAAGGCTAAGGATCGGGTGCCGGGGAGAAGCGTGGTGCTTTGAGTCCTCTGCTATCCCTGCCGAGCGCAGCCGCATGCCATCCGGCGGAGAGCGCTGACTTCTTCTATTGAAAATTCGGACTTTTAGACAACAACCCGTGAGTAATTTGGAAACTGGGTTTAAAAAGAGGAAAAAAAGAATTTCTTTTTGAATTGGATATGAGCGGGGGGGGATCCAAAAAGGAAGTCAGTCCCCCCCCCTATTGTAAACCTTTCAAGACAAGGACGGGGCAACCAAGGTCCAAAAAGATTTGTATTGCTGATAAAAACTAAGAATTCTACGATGGGGAATTATAAGAACTGTGCTGGAGGATGAACTGAGGGAGAAGAAACGTAACCCCCCCCCCCCTGGGAACCGGGGTGATTGAAGAGAGAGCCTGGTGAAAAGAGTCGGAGATTTTGACAGCTGTCAAAGTAGCTGTCAAAGTCGGAAAGCAGAGAGGATTTTATTATGAGAACTTTGCTGGCTAAATTTGTTACAATTTGCTACAACTTGTTAAAACTTGGATACAAAATGGCGAAAATATGGATAACAATCGGACTTTTGGACTAGAGAAGACAAAGTTATAACAATCCCCCTAGAGGAGTTTCGGGACATTACAAAGATGGTCGTAAGTGAAAAAAAACACCATTGGAATTTTACAGGACTGGTTATCTTCTGGGAAAGCTGCGAAACGGAAACAATATTTTGTCTACAGGGTGTTCAGCTAAAGGAGACAATAGAATTTTCTATTGAAGAAAGGAAGGGACTGAACGCAAGTTTTTGTTCCTGAATAATAATAATCCCTGCAGACTTACTAAGCTTCTGAATTAGAACGTTTCAGCAGCGGAACAAGAGGAAACTGGACTACAATTTGGAAAGAACAATGGGGGGAGCTTTATTACAGATCTGAAGTTAAGTGTTCTAAAAATGATTATGAAAGGGAAAAAAAAAAAGAAAAGAAAAAACCAGCAAGGAGTTGGGGGAAATAGGTGATTTATGGATTGTAAGAATCCCAGGCGGATAACATGGTTTGGTGGTCAGGGGGAAATTAAACCGGGGACAGGGGGGGAGAACTAAAATCCAAAGGCTTGTTAACTTCTTTTTTTTTGAACTAGCTTTGTCTTATCTATTATACTCTTTATTTCTTATTTCTGATACTTTTATTATGTGGGGTGTTTTTATTATTAAAAAAAAGGGAAATTGTGGAATGAAAATGGGGTGGGCCCTGGGAAAGAAATTTTTTGTGTTTTATTAAGGGTATTGATGAGGAGTGCAGAAATTTTAAATTCGAATAATGGTTTAAACAAATTAAGTTTTTAATTAGAATTGAGAGCTTGTGGAGCCAACAATATGAAAAAGGAATATGGTAGGGGTGGGGGAAGGGGGGAGTCCCAGAAAGCGGATATATGAAAATAAGGCTATGAACGTATTTAAATTCCTGCTTTCTGTATTTTCTTTTTTTTTTGAAAATTTTAATAAATATTATTAAAAAAAAAAAAAATAAACTGTGCATATAGATGTATATATTAGTGAGAATAACATAAAACGTGTGTTATATTAGAAAAAGTGGTTTGCAAAAATGTGTAAACCGGGAGAAAGTTGCACTAAAATGCTGATGAATTTTCATGAGGACTTTTTTAAAAAGCCTGCAAAGTGGTGTGGAAATGTGGGTAACTGAATTTAAGATTGGAAAGTATAAGAAATGGATTTTGACAGTTTCACCCATCCCTATAGTCTATTGGCTTCCCCCAGTACTACGACGTCCAGTCTGAGGGAATGCAACAGGATTTTATAACAGGCAGCAGCATGGGATTGGCTGTCTGGGATCACATGATTCCTAGGCAGAGTAGGATCCCGGCTTGAATCCTATACAGTCCCCTTATTCCTGACTAGTGGCACAGGGACTAGGACATTGAAATTTAGAATTACCTGCTGCTGGCTATCACTTACAAAAATTATCATACAAGGCCTGCAAATTTATGCTGTTGACTGTTCTTGGGATCAGGGTTACTCCACATATCAGCTAAAGATTTTATTCATAAAGGGTGAAGAGCAGTATTCCTGCAGTCCTGCTTACATGAATGGGAATTAAGGGCACAAAGCGCTTTGCAGGTTCAGTCCCACAGTGCTTAATACAGGTTCAAGTGCAGGTTATCTCTTGGCAGCTCCTTTTCTTTCCAAAACATGTCTGCTCATCAATGGTTCGGAGCAGATAAAACCATTACCACTTCACTCTTCAGAAGCTCTTTGTGATTCCTAATTAAAACCTTTGTCTGAACACAAAATAATTAATACATAAAAATGAAGTGCAGGGGGAAAGAATTGACTGTGAAACTAGTCTCTCAGTTGTATATTTAAACAATATTTAATCATTAGAGTAACACAGTGATTGCACTTTTGGAAAGAAAACAAGCCCGGGACTTCATGTTTATTTAACACTTTGACTAGTTAGTTCTTGGAGGTATGAAATGAGGCTTATGGAGTGGCGGAACAGTAAATCATACATTCTTGAGAATCACTGGGTCTTTAAACAGAAGTGTCATTTTAAATGTGAGTAGTTCATTGGGGTCCTGGCATATAAAATTGATGTCTTATAACCTTGACTGTTTATACTGAAAGACAAGGAGAGGAAATAAAAACAAGACCTTTTTTAAAAAAACCCACACATACAATACTGTCACAAGGATCTCATTCTAGTTTCAGCCTGAATCCTGATGGATGTGACCATTTTTACACAGGACATGAAAACCAAATGAGTATGTGTAGAATAAACAGGGGGATTAAAAGCAAAAACAAAAGACCCAACCAGCCTGTTGGTGGAAAGGCAAGAAATCAGAAATCATTTATTCTATTTTTATTTAGTTGTGGGGATTTTTGTGTGTGTGTTCACACAATCCTATATAGGTTGAGAAGGAATGGTTAGAGATTAAATATTTAAAACACCAGAAATGTAGAGTGGAGGGTGTGAAAAGTGTGTGCTGTGCTAGGTAGTATGTATTATCATTTCAAAGTCCCACATACACAAAGGGATGTTAGTTTGAGGAGAAGTTGGGTGGCATTTTAATTAGAAGCAGTGCTTCATGCTCTGGAGTATAATCTTGCAAAGTTATGCTTTTATATTTATGATAATGGACACCAGCTAGAACAGCCCATTCTCCCTTTTCTTTCTGAGGTTTAAAATAGTTGTTTTCAGTGTTTTATCTTTTCCCGAAGAATATTTTGCACACCTTCTGCATTTTATTTTGTATTACTTTTAATGGGCAAAGAGATTTTGCTATTCACATAACAACTCTAAGAGGTAGTCATTGCAATTCTCATTTTGTATACAAGGAGGTGAAACTGAGATTCCAAAAACTGAAGTACAATTCAACAGAAACTAAGCACTTCTATTTTTATTTATTAGATTTCTATCACACCTTTCAGCCAAAGAGCTCAAGGTGGGTTGCAATACATGGTGTCTCCCCCATCTCATTTTATCCTCACATCAACCCTGTTAGGTACAGCAGGTTTCACTAAGAGCCAGTTTCTGGCTCAAGGTCACCCAATGAGCATCATGGCTGGGTGGGGATTTGAACCCTGGTCTCCTAGGTCCTAGTCCCAACACTTTTTCCACTATACCACATTATGTTGATTTCAGTTTAGAATGGGTGTAGGGTAGTGGATAAGAGACGAAGGCTGCAATGTTAACCTCACTTACCTAGCAGTAAACCCCATTGAATTCAAAAGGACATACTTCCTAGTGGACAGGTTCGGATTGTATTGTTAAGCTATGAACCAGGAAGTTCCCAGTTTAAGTCTTGCCTCTGCCATTAACTCTTAAGTAGCTTTAGGCATTCACAGTCTTCCAGTTTCATTTCCTCCCATCTGCCATATGAGGGCAAATAATATACAAAATAAAGGATTATTGTACACTTTGAACACTTTTGAACCCTTCAAAGTGCTATACAAATGTTTAAGTATTAGAATAATAGAATCACAGAGTTAGAAAGGAATTCAGTGGTCATTTAGTCCATTGTAGGAAATCCTGCAATAGCTGGCAATCCAGCCTCTGCTTTAAAACTTCTAACAAAGGAGAATGTAGGAAGTACAGTGTCAAAACCTGCTTGGGAAATATGGGCCTTAAACACCACTAAGCAGGGGGCTGACCCTCTCTCTGCCATGTTTAATACATGCCTCCGTACCGCATTTTGGCAGCCAATAATGCAGAATGGGTATCATATTTACTTCTCTAATGGGAAAGAGAAGTGGGAAATAGTAGTGTTTATTTTTGGTGGCTACCCCATGATCAGCATCATGTTTAGTCCCACTTTTATACAGCATCAAAGATAGACTATTAAAGTGCCATTTGTTTTTGATCTCCTTTATTTATTTATTTGTTTGTTTATTTATAAACAAACAAGTTCAAGAAAATTATTTATTGGCCAGGTATTTTCACACAAATACTGTATTTACTCGAGTCTAATGCACACCTTTCCCCCCCCTCTTTTTACAAATTACATTGTGAAAATTAGGGTGTGTATTAGATTTGATGGAACATTTACATTTGCTAGCAAATACTTTTTGGGATTGAAGGTTTTGAAAACTGAGGTGTGCATTAGATTCGATGGCGCATTAGACTCGAGTAAATACGGTAGTTTGAGCTGACAATGAAGCATCTTTAAGGAAAGTGGATACAAAGGTTTTTGTGTGCGTGTGTGCACGTGCTTTACCACAAAGCCATAGCTTGGATCAATAGTAAGTTAAAAAGATTTTGCTTTCACTGCTTCAAAGTAAAATAAAATAAAAATCAAATGAGGTGTGACATCATGGTGCCTTAGCTACACATGAGTGAAAATCTTACTGGCAATAGCTTAAATTATAAACTAGGTATTGAAAAGGACGTAGGAATAGAAAGGTAGTAGCAGTCTGAAATGTGGACAGCAGATATATATTCATAGAAAACTGGCACTGAGGCGTTTTTCATTGCGGCAACCACATTCGCCAACTTAGGATGTTGGTGTCAAGCTGTTAATCCACCAAGTTTCATGAGTAATAACTCTATTCATATTGAAAGGGAAATGTATTTTTTTTATCATTTCATGCATTTTTCTCCTTTAGACATTTCTCTCTCTTTCCTCTAAGGCATTTGAAATGAACCCAACGAAAGATTGAAGAGTAGAAGTGTAGGCTGTAGATGCTCAGGCGCTAACTAACTGCCATATTTGAGGTTACAAAGCCATTTTTCCTTAGCCAAGTTGGCAATTTACGTGAATTTCTTCTGCCTTTTCCTATTGGATTCATTTGAGCCTTTTGAATCTTTCACACTCAAAAAGGTTGTTGTTGTTGTTTTACTTTGGGGAAATTTGGCAGAGTTAATCATGGTCATACTTGTTCTTTGCCTGTAGCACCTTCTAGGGACTAGTTTATTTATTATTTTATACAATTTATATACTATTTGATTGTAGAAAAACAACCACCTCAAAACAGTTCACAAAAAGAATAAAACGGTAGAATCAGTAAGAACAATTAAAAACAGCTGATTAAAATATTTGAATGATAATTAAAATCAGCAATAAGCTAAAACAGATTTAAACATCTGTAAGGTTTCTAGATATCTGTGTAGGCTTGTCTAAATGAAAAGGTTTTTTAGCAGGCACTGAAAAGAATATTTTATTTAGTCTAGTAGCAACATTGATCGGGATTCTTGACCTTGCAGATCTTTTGGTTATCAAAAACACAGCCCTACAAGAATATCAGTTCAACTCAGATGATCCTCCAAACCACGGTTTGGAAGATCATGAACAATCCATGGACCTCCATATTCCCTTCTTTCTCATCACTCTCACAGAGGTTCCCCTCTGTGTGTTATTTAGCACTAACCATGTGTTGCTGTGAGTTCCAAATCAGCAAACCATGATTAGCGATTGTCCAAAGAGAATCAGAAGCCCACTCCATATCATGGATTCTGATTCTAATGTCAATGATTTTACATTACACCAACAATTGTTATCTATTTTCACCTTAACACTGAAAGAGGATTAGACAAATTCATGGAGGTGAGGGCTATCCATGACTGCTAGCCATTCTGGCTATGTTCTGACTCCACAATCAGAGGCAGTGATGCTTCTGAATACCAGTAGAGGCGGTTTTAGAGTATGCTGCATGGGGCTCCAAAACAATTCTGTAGCACAAGAGGCAGGGGAGCACTAAATTTTAGCATTGCACAGGGTGCCACTGAAATATGAGAGCCACAAGTCCACCACTGATACCAGTTTTGGAAACCACAGGAGGGAAGAGTGTTCTTGTGCTTGAATCCTACTTGCAGATTTCCCAGAGGCATCTGTTTGGCTACTGTGAGAACAGTATACTGGACCAGATGGGTCAATGGCCTGAGCCAGCAGACTCTTCTTAAATTCTTATGTTCTTACTGTTTAACATTAATGGTTAATGCACACGGCAAAATGTTAACATCAAAAGTCTATTACTATCAGTGGTTTTAAACTAGATCTAGATACATTAACCAGCAATGCTGGAGTATATGACAATTCCTGCTGTCTCATCTGAGTGGGGATGGTTGGGAACTCAGTGGTCTTTACTACTTAGAACCTGTATATGCTTCTTCCTGAGTCGCTTTTTGGCCAGTCTTAGCTCCCTACAACAGGGATCACCATCCTTTTTGGCCTGCGGTTACATTAAAAAACTGGATAAACTGCCTTGGACACCACAGCCACATACAACCAAGCACACACAAGTCGGTGCTGCCTGTAAGTACAATATGAATTGAAGTACAGAGGTCATGTTTTCATATCTATATATTAAAAGGTAATAAGGCTGTTTGTTACACTTTAAATCTCTGATGAATGGATCATTGAGATTCCTTCCAATTATTAATCTTTGGCAACATGACCCTTCAATTAACTGCAATAATTGCATTGTGGATTATTGAGTACCTGTACTATTAATAAACACCATAGGGTTAATATTGGTTCATTTCATTTTATTGTCCATGATATTTACCACTCGGTGGATGACTTTCTACTTAATTATACAAAATCATGTGGCATTCACTTTTGATTAATGTGCGAAGTTGAGACAGATTTTGTTAAGCAAACATTTATTATGTGTGAGGCATTATTAATTGCTAAAGCATTTTCCTGAGCTTCACGTTCTACGTGAAAGCATTTCTGTTATGCTGAAAAATTCAACTATATATAAGGAACTGTAGTTTCGCTATTGCTTAGTATTAGGAGAATTGGATGAATAGTGGGTTGGTTTACTGTATATATGGATGTGGATACAGTGTGTAATCTAAATTAGGGATTTCAGATCTTTATAAAGAAAGCACAAAGACACAAGCCCTTATGCATGCAAAACATGTGCTTTTGATGAGGCAGCATCTTTAGCTAAGCACAACTCATTTCCAGGTCCTTTCATGGTTCTTCTCTAAGAGCTTTGGGCCCTCTAGTTCAAAATCACTAGATTATCAAGCTGATGCCCTCCTGATGTTGTCAGACTCCAACTCCCATCAACCCCAGACAGCCTGGTCAGGATGATTAGCGATGTTGCAGTCCACCAGTATCTGGAGGGTACCACATTGCTACCTCTGGTCCAATCACTTGGTAGCCTCTCAGGGCTGAGTTCAGTCTCTGGCGCCTAACTGCTGCTGTGTGGCAAACCCCAGCCTGCCTGTTTAGCTGTGGCTTGCCTGTATCTGTGTGAAAGAGTTAAGTTTTTGCAATGTTTTTCAGCATACAACTTGAAGAATGAAAAGCTGTACAAGATTTAGGCAATATGGCCTACAGCCGCACTCCAATAAACATATGTAGTGCATAACTTACACAGATATAGCCTCTTGTAGAACTAGAGCTCCATTTTGACCATGCTTTCATTTTAACAGTATTTAAGTGTAGGGCATTAATCCCTATCATGGCTTTCCAGAGCTGGCATTTCCTAAGTATTAACATCTTGCACACAAAAGCTGTAATACCTCATCACTTATGAGTGTGTCATAAATCCACATTTTTATACTCTGTCTAATTATCTAATGTTGCAATAGTATTTATGTTACTGTCAGCGGCGGAGAGATTTCATTGTTGGGCAATACATTTTAAATTCTAAAATACTCTTGTTTTGAAACCAAGGCTAAAAATATGTTTTGGAACTTGACATATTTCTAGTTTTCCAGGAAACAGATTTAAAATATGTGAGCATTTAGGCAACAGGACAGAGGCAGAGCTGGCTGTTGCAATGTAATGTATGATGTCAGATGGTGTGCAAAGTCCAGAGCTCTTTTGTCCAATGTCCTGTTTTTATCTATCCAGTTTGTTCATGTGGATTTGAGGGGCTTTCTCATTGCCCATTCCTCCATGCCCATTTTGGCCTATATGCTTCAATAGCTAAGCTCTACAACTGCTATTGACATCCCTGTGCTAGCACTGCATAGAATGAGACTCAGTCCTCAGCTTGTTTCCTTCCATGCCTGAGCAAAATAGTGCATAGTACAGTGGTACCACAGTTTACGAACTTAATCCGTTCCAGAAGTCCGCTCTTAAACCAAAGCTGTTCTTAAACCAAGGTGTGCTTTCCCTAATGAGGCCTCCCGCCGCTGGTGCCCTTCCACCGTTCGGATTCCGTTCGTAGACTGAGGTAAAGTTCACTAACCGGAACAATACTTCAGGTTTGGCGGAGTTCTTATACCGAATAGTTCGTAAACAGGGCTGTTCTTAAACTGAGGTACCACTGTATAACATTATAAATTTGACTGCTGCAAACTTCAGAAAATGATGTCACATGAAACTGAAAGATGAAACAAGCTTCACTTTTACTGTAGTAATTGAACTCAGACTGGCGTCAGTTCTCTGTTGATGCTCCTTTGCTCCCAAGAAAACTGCTACTATGATTACATGTGCAGCAAGTAGTTCAAGTAATGCAAGTTCATGGTCCCAGCACAGAAGCACTTGTGCAGTTCATCTGCCACTTTCTTTGTCAGTTTCCTAGTAGCAAGTTCAGTTCTTATCCAAAATTCATAGATCTTAAAGGGCCAGATGTTGCAGAGACAGAATGCAGGAAGTCACATGGAGGGGCTAGCAGTGTTACTACTTCCCAGCTCTTGCTGGCATGTGTTGCAGGCATCAGCATGTGTTCTAAATCCTTTTCATAATGAGGGAGAGTGAGACTGCACACAGTAGTTCTCCCCGCATTGCTCTCCCCATTTTTCTTCTTTAAGTTGGAGGGAATAACATCTGCCGTGGTGAGCCTGTTCTCCTTGTGCAGACACCCTGTGCAACTAAGAACCCTTTAAACCATACAGGGCCCAAGTCAAGTAGAGACGTTATCCCTTCCACTCATGGAGGGTGATAGGGAACAGACTGAGTGTGCTCGTTCTTGCTCCTCCTACATTTTTAGGGGGCTGAAACTTGAACTTTTATAACGTTTAGAAAACATCTGAAGGCAGTCCTGCTTAGGGCAGCATTTTAAGGTTTATAATGTTTTACTCTGTTTTTATATATGCTGGAAGCTGCCCAGAGTGGCTGGGGCAACCCAGTCAGATGGATGGGTTAATAATAATAATAATAATAATAATAATAATAATAGCCCCTTCACAACCAGCAATGAGGTCTGGGTAACCCCTGTTATCTTATTCAATAGGGTTGTTCCACAACAGATCACCACAATTTTTGATTTTGATTAAAATTGCTGAACCGTGACACTCCACCTTTACAACATCTGTGCTGCTGACTCTCAAACTTTGGGGTTGTTGAAATATATACAAATAAATAAATAAATAAATAAATAAATAAATTTGGGTCATGCAACTCAAATTAGGACTTCTAGACCCAAAACTTTTAAGCAGTGTGGACTAAAGTTGTTTCTGAAGCCCCTCAGGGATTAGGGGTCGTGAAGCTTAAGATTCATTTGTTTCATGGTAGATCCACTCCTGCTCCTCACCATGTGAGAGATCTTGAATGCCCAAATAAGCTTATGCCGCCTGCCTTTTCATGCTTGGTCTTCTCTAGGTCTTACTGGACTCTGAATCTTCCAAACAGCAACAGGGTGGCAACCAGCCTCAGGTTCAGATTATGAGGAGATTTTCTGGAGTCAAATTGTGATTGACTAGCAAATGTTACTCGGATGGAGTCAGATTGTGACTGGCTAGCAAATGTTAATCTCTTTTCAGAAACATCTCTTAAAAAATAATCATTATTCTAATTCTTTAGAAAAGCAAATTGTCAATAGAGATGAACATTGTTGCTCATATAGCCAGTTTATTATATGGATGAGAAGCACGAGAGCTGAGGTAAATATGTCAAGATTATTCCATTTAAGATTTTCCCTTGCACTAATCTGATCAGTTTGATATGTAGCTCTTCTCCTCTGGGCGAATTGAATCTGGGCTCTAGGAACTGAAAGGCCACTGCTTAATTTTGTGCATAGCCCTCCCTATGAAATATTCCATTATTTAAAAATTATTATTTTTTGATGAATGATCTGTCAGCATTGGATGAAGTTAACATTCTTTTGGTCAATAAAGTAAATATTGAGGTTGTAAGATAAACAGAAGCCAAGTTAGCAAAAAGTACCGCATGTGTTTTTCAATCCTGCCACATCTGCACTTAACTATTTTCAGCACTGCTGTTATAGTTTTCATACATAATATATGAATAGTTTCTTAGAATTTCCTTTACATGTATGAACCATATTTAATGTTAACATTCTCAAACCGGTGTAAGTTATACATAATATACTAATAGGTGTGAAGGCCTGTTAAATTATTTCTTTATGCTGTCCCTCTTAATGTGGAGTTTCTGAATTAAAAAAACAAAAACAAATTAACAGCGTAGGCAGATAATTTCCATCAAAGGGGTACTAGCTTCTGTGCCCCCCTCTGCATGAATTAAAATTACTTAGCCAGTTTTCATGTAAAAAATAAACAGTTGAAGCAGCTTGCAGACAACATTTATTTTGTATGTACATTAATGGGCATTTCCGTTTTTCCTGGAGGCTAGAATCCACTTTGAAATTCATGTTTGATAAATTCCCTGGCTTTCTGAGTAATTTAGCTGTCTATGGGGCCGCTGATCCTTTGAGTGTATTGCTGAACCATTGGGACTTCCATACCACATCTACATATCCAAGTTCAAATATATACTCAAGATGATTGGTTTAAACTTTAAGTTGTTGATCTTATTCCTGATAGATTTGTTAGACTGTCTCCCATTTCATTTCTAAAATCTGTGCCTAATCCATAAATACCCCCTTCTTAAATATATTCTTTGCTAAATTCACTGATTGAGTTGGTAAAGGAGCCGTTTTATAGGCGCAGTGTGAAATTAATATTCAGAGCAACGTAATGATCTTAAGAGGAAAATGCACTTTGGGTAGTATGTATGTGAATTAGTATCGGAACTGTGGCATTATATCAATTTGTTGCTTACGAAAATAAGAGAAGCTTAACCCTGTTACCTAATTTCCTGCTTGGTATATAAAAGTCATTCAGATGCAATACTATATACATTTGCTTGGGAGCAAGTCCCATTGAGGACAAATGGACTAACTTCTGAGTAAACCTGTATAGGTAAAGGTAAAGGGACCCCTGACCATTAGGTCAAGTCGTGACCAACTCTGGGGTTGCGGCGCTCATCTCTCTTTGCGTGCTGAGGTCCCCCAAAACACCCTTACCCCCAAAACACCCTTACCCAATAACTCACACATCACACATAATTTTTGTTTAAGGTTTTTGGCATAATTTTGGCCACAACTTTATTATCATACAAATTGTGAGTGGTTGCTTAGGCATTGGTTATGACTATCTGTCCCCCCCCACATTGGGGACAGCACTGGCTCCCGGATTCCAGCGAAAGCCAGTGTGGAGGAACAAGTTCAGGGATGACTGGAGCTGCGACACAGACCCTCAGCTTCTCCCTGCATGCTCCTAGGGGCTTACACGGCCCGAACCCGATTCCAGGGGTCTGGACGAAAGGATGGTAAGCCCCTGAATTCCTTTAACGGAATTCCCGTGCAGCAACAGCATTGGAGGGGCAGGCACAGCCAATCCATACCCCTCCACCGACCAATTTAAACCAATGCCTAACCGCCACTCGAGCCCTTACGCTCGCCGCCAACCACTCACAGCCTCAAACACGCCCTCAACTTTTCAACCACCGAATGTAACCACACATCATTCCCAACAGAAGACAGATGAACCCCATCCATCATAAAGAATTCGGCAGCT
Source organism: Podarcis pityusensis (assembly GCF_964106645.2). Classification (NCBI taxonomy): domain Eukaryota; kingdom Metazoa; phylum Chordata; class Lepidosauria; order Squamata; family Lacertidae; genus Podarcis; species Podarcis pityusensis. Next base: position 58,902,150 of record NC_138032.1, on the reverse strand, counting down.
TTGAACGTAATAAGAGGGTGTGGAATCACAAACCCACCCAGATTGACCACCAACTTGCTCATCGCAGAATTAATCCGCTTTCTAACCCTTTCAGTGGCCGCCAAACAGGGGCTACCTCGCCACTTACGGCGTTGAAGCAACTGTGACCAAATTAATTTAGTTGCCGGCACCATGGCCGCCAATTCCCGCAAATCTTCCAACATAACAGCCCGCAGGACATAACAGGAAGATGACACCATATCATTTTCTCCGAGCTGAACCACAATCGCTGTAGGGGGCCCCTCCATGAGAACACGCCTCTGCATCAGCGGTAGAAGCGCCTTCCACAGCATCCCCCTTCTGGAGATCCAGGACACCCGTACGTGCTGTGGCAGGCCCAGGCCATCACCCATTCCGGACTGACGAGCTCTGCTAGCAGCCCAGTATACAATACTGTGCCCCACAATCCAGATGCGTATAACTGCTGGGCCTAGGGTAAAAACAAGAAACGTAAGCGCATGAAATCACGTCATTTCCGTACATAACCTCTGTACGCATCCAACCTCCACCGGCCCAGATCCTTAATCCTCTCTACCGATAAACCCCAATGAGCCGCAGTCGTTGCAGCCCCTATCCGAAAGGAATGAGGAGCAAACTCAGAAGCTGCAAGGCCGCAGGCAACAATCACCTTGCGCAGCACCTTGGTGAACTGGTGACGAGCCAACGGATGCCCATTCTCATGAATAAACAAAGGGCCATCACCTGGTGGTCGTAAAGCCATGTATTTTCGGAGATCCTTGACCGGGCAAGGACCCCCTTTCCCAGTTGCTGGGAGCCGAATCACCGCTCCCCTTCCCAGTTGATCCGTTTTCGAACTCCTGACATTGACTTGCACTTCTGACGGAGACAAACTCACGTCCTGCAGCAACAAACCCCTAGAACCTCCATCCCGCTTAGGCTCAAGGACCACCTCCCCCACTCTCAGGGCCCCAAAGAAGGCTAAAGAAAAGGCTGCGGAAAACAACCGAGCCTCAAACCTGGACCAACAGATGCTCCTCAGTTTGCTGCGCATCCTAGTCAGCAGATGAAATGTGATGGGCTGCCTGGAAGTTGGCCTGGAGGGACGAAGCCGCCCCCAGCCTTCAAGTGCCTTTCGCACCACAAATTTCCCACATGGATCCTTATTAAACATTGCCTTGCTAAAGAAGGAAATTGCTGCAGAATGCAGTCTCAGCGTCCTGTTTGCCCGACGCCTCTGAAATAGGTGTGCCAGGTACTGGAGCACCTGGGTGGTAGAATGGGGGTTACCAACTCCCCCCCCCCCACTTGCTGCCCAGTGAACTGTAAAAAATCAGTCCAAGCCTTCTTATAAGACCTCAACGTGGAGGGGGCAAGAGATGCAGCTACTCCCTGTAAAACTAAGTGCTGCCAAGGTTCCAGAGATGATCCGGGAAAAATTCCGGACGGTCTCGAGCCACTGGCGCCAGGGACCTGAATCGCTCCATCTGAAAACGGGACAGAGCATCAGCAATGTCATTAGACACGCCAGGAACAAAACGTGCAGAAAATACAATGTTAAAACGCAAACAATGTAAAACAAAAGCCCGCAACAGGGCGGATACCCTAGTGGATCGTGAAGACTGCTTGGCTAGCACGTTCACCACCGCCAGGTTATCGGACCAAAAACAAACTTGACGGTCCCTGAAATGCTCGACCCACAAATGCACAGCCACTACAATGGGAAAAAACTCCAGAAATGTTAGGTCCCGAGTTATGGATTTCCCACGCCAAGCTAGTGGCCAGCGCTCTGCACACCACCTACCATCCCAATACAGGCCAAACCCCAAAGACCCCGCGGCATCGGAATGCACCTGAAAATCAGTGTGGAGGTTCAAAGTGTCCTGCCACAAAGACACCCCGTTGAATTCCTCCAGGAATTCCAACCAGATCCGAAGATCAGCCCTCACCTGGGCTGAAAGGCGCACCCTATGCTGCGGGGATCTCAAACCTGACATGAGTCTGGCCAAACGTGAGCAGAATGGTCGCCCCGGGGCGACCACTCTGCAAGCAAAATTCAGGTGACCCAGCAACGACTGTAACTGTCGCAAGGTCACCTTCTTCAAGGGCAGCAGTTCCTCAATGACTCTTTTAAGCGCAAGTATTTTATCTGCCGGCAACCTGGATGTTTGAGGCACGGTATCCAACAAGATACCCAAATAAGTCAGACGCGTAGAAGGACCTTCAGTCTTCTCCGCGGCTAACGGCACGCCCAGCTCTTCCGCTAAGTCGGCAAAGGCCTGTAGTAAGGCAACGCAGTGCCCTGTATCATTGGCTGAGGCCAATAAAAAATCATCCAGGAAATGAGTGACACCGCTCAGACCAGTCCTTTTGCACAAAGCCCAATCCAAAAATGAACTAAAACGCTCAAAAGCCGCACAGGCTACCGAGCAGCCCATAGGCATGGCCTTATCAAAACAAAATCCTCCATCAAACTGGAAGCCCAGTAACCAGAAGTCATCGGGATGAATAGGAAGCAGCCGAAATGCGGATTCTATGTCGCATTTGGCCATTAGGGCGCCTGGCCCAAATTTCCGTACCATCTTGATCGCTTGATCAAGGGAAGCATACTTTACCGTACAAAGCTCCGGGGGAATAACATCATTTACTGATGTGCCTTTAGGGTGTGAGAGATTGTGAATTAGGCGGAATTCCCCCGGGGCTTTTTTAGGAACAATACCCAACGGTGAAATATGCAAATTGGGAAATGGGGGAACAACGAAAGGGCCAGCCATACGACGTAAAGCCAGCTCCTTCCCGATCTTCTTGCGTGCCACCTCTGGCATGTCCAAAACTGACCTCTGATTCGCAGGACTCCTAGCCACCGGCGTGGCAACCACTGGAATCCTAAAGCCCAAAGAAAAACCATCCCGCAAATAAGACGCCGACGCCCTGTCTGGATATGACTGCAATAATAACAGGAGCGGCTGTAGCCGTACCGGGGTATAGGCTAGAGAGGACAAGGTATTACTTTGCTGCTCCAGCGGCTGGAGCCGGAGGAGCGGCTTTTGGGGGCTGCTGGGGCCCCCCCCTTTCCGAAAGGACCGACGGCCCCCTGTACAAGCTGAAGCCGGATGGTTCCCAGAACACTTCTCACATGCATGTGAGTACCTGCAGAATTGTCGCAGGCAGGTACCCTTGTTAAAATCCCAGCAAAACAACTTACGACCCACCCTTGGTAGGACAGCCTTAGATTTCTGAGGTTCTGCAGCCTTCCTGTCAATACGCGGAGCCACAAAAGTGGTCCATACATCCAAATCCTTCCGGTCCCAGCGGGCCGTGGGGATCTTAGCTGCCCTGCGCCTAAAGTTCTCATCATACGATATTGCAGCTGATTCTCCAGCCATCGTAAAGGCTGAACGGACAATAGACAAATACACCCATAGATGCAAAGATCTCCTAGGATAAGCTGCGGACACGACTCCAGCAAAAACTTGGAAGCTATCCAGCCACCTTTCAAATGTCCTATCCACCTTTGCTACCACCGCCCGTTTTTTAGAGGCGGTGGAGCCTTTGTCTTGTGGGTCCTGACCCTCTTGCGGAGGGGCAAGGCTGAATATGTCAATATAACGGCCATCCAAAATCCTGGACCGCAGCTTGATAGTCAAGTGGGCACCGGGTATGAGGTCCCTGACAGAGTTGGTGGCGACCTTTACCTCAGGTACCAGGACCCCATCTCGACAATCCTGAACTGCCCCGTACTTTGCTCTGTAAGAGTTGGCCCTTCGCTCCCATGCCCATTTTGGAAGCCCCGTCGACTCCCCAAAGCCCCAGTAAAGCTTGAGAGAGGCCTCCTCATCGCTGCTTGAACTAGAGGATGAAGTACCTGAGGGAGAGGATGAAGTATCCCTCCGCCTTCTCTTGGCGCGCCTCCTGGAACTCTTTTTGCGGCGACGGTGCCCACCAGAAGAGGGTCTCGGAGGTGGAAGAAGGCTATCCTCTACCGAAGACTCAGAAGCATCACCCTGCTGAGCGGTGCCCGGAATAGACTGAAAAGAGATAACCTGTGAATGACCAGAAACCGAGCGCACAGCTGCTGGGGGCGGCGCACCTGCTGCTTGCACTGCCCGGATCCGAGCAGATGCCCTCCTCCTGGGCGTTCCCCTGGCACCACCCCGACCCTTCGGCATGGCAGCCTGAGACTTGGGTAAATCAGGGGTTTGGGCCACAGTATTAGGTAAGAAACCCCCAGCTGCTATAAACTCTCTCTCCTCTTCGCTAGATGACGACACCAGAGATGATGCGCCTGCGGGAGGGGCTGGCCTTGCAGAAGAAGTAGACGGAGTTGAGCAGCGGTGCAACAGGCCGTCCATTTCAGCTTCAACACGGGCCAGCGCAGCAGGGTCACCAGCCAAACCAGTGACCATGGATTGGATGCGACTCAACGACTGATTTGGCGCAGGTGAACGCAAGGCTTGGGACGGGCCTTTAATAGGTCTCTTCGCTGAGGACACAAGACCAGGCCTCTTAGACGTCTTCCTTTTCGGGGCCATACCTACTACCAATGGAAAAACAAATAAACAATTTAAAGATGGCAAACAATACCTAAAGACGCTAACAGGCAATAACTGGCTGAATGGAAAATTGGTTCAGTCACTTTCAATCAGCTGCAACCATACAAACCGCCACCAGGTGGCGCCACCAGCAAACACAGCCAACTATAGGCTGCACTCACTCCAACGGCCACTGGAGGCCAGGATAAGGTAGAGGGAGGCAGGAAATGGTGCTCCCGCCCAAAACCACCCAAAATGGAGGTCTCTACCGCCCGCACTCGCCCTGGAGGCCTCCCAGGCCGAATCAGGCCCAAAAGCAGATTAAAACAGCCCGAAAAAATTGCCAAGCGCGCTATGCGCAATTTACAAAACTAACAGCTTCCCCAGCAGCGCCACCACCGCTGAGCAGGCAGTCGCTTCCACGTGGGGGGAGCTACTAAAATCAAATTAAAATGAAGCTAAAATAAATAAATTAAAGGAAAGGTCTTCCCCAGCCACTAAATCCCTAAGGGCCCCAAGCTAGGATTAGGCCGGGAGTCGCCCAACAGCCAGAGCCGAGGGCAAAGCCCCAGCAGCCCACGGGGGCTCTAAGCCCCAGGGAAAGGTGGCAGGGATCTAATAATATAATAAGAGGAAACCAATCAAATAAAATTAAACAAAGGAAAGGAAAAGGAGAAGAAATGTAAATACAACCAGTCCTTCACTGAGTTCAGTCTGATCCGATGTCCACAGTGAAAGAGAAAGTAGCTTGCTGTGGACCCTGCTTAAATATCCTCTGATCCCACCCCTAAATTTGCAACAACAAATTTTCCCCAGCAACATAAACACCAACCAGCACTAGGCCCCCTTCCTGCCTAGTCATTGCAGGGTGCTTTGTCCGGCCCCATCCGCAACACGTGCTCTCCTTTAGTGAGAACACGCTTTATTGGCCGAGGGAGCCGGTGTACAGCTTCCGGGTCATGTGGCCAGCATGACTAAGTTGCTTCTGGTGAACCAGAGCAGCGCATGGAAACACCATTTACCTTCCCGCCAGAGAGGTACCTATTTATCTACTTGCACTTTGACGTACTTTTGAACTGCTAGGTTGGCAGGAGCTGCGACCGAGCAACGGGAGCTCACCCCCTTGCGGGGATTCGAACCACTGACCTTCTGATCGGCAAGTCCTAGGCTCTGTGGTTTAGATCACAGAGCTACCCGCATCCCCAAACCTGTATAGGATTGCATATATGTTTGCCATTAGTCCTATTCAGGAGTTCATGGGGTGAACCATTCATGTCAGGAGGTTGAACAGGGACAAGTGTGCTAAGCTCAGATATGATATCAACCCCATTGGCCTCCACTTTGCACAAGGAGGAGCCTCATCATGGAGGTTCCCTGAATCTCTGTATGGTTTAACATTGTGGGGGAGGCCTCCATGACTAAAAATATATGTCATTGATTCACAGCCACTCTCCACAAATTGAATGGTGACATGGATGATGACTTGGGAGTGGGGCTTAGGATGACCATACCCACTTGCTGTACTTATAGATGGGGTTTACACCAAACCGGGTTTAAGTTGCAATAATTTATGACCAACCTTCAGAGAGAGTAGCAAAGGGAGCTAGCTATTTGAATACATGGATGGCATCTTTACAGGGTCAACTCTCATCACTGTCAGGGCCAGAGGAACAAAGGTGACAGTGAGCCCGGCAAAAGCTTCAAAGCCGTTGGAGAATTGTCTTGCTAGCTGCACACAGGGCTAGTCAGGAGCATGGAAAGCACATGTAAGCACTAGATCAAGTCCTGGGTGAGAGCTAGAAAATGATACAGCCCCCAGCTCCTATATAGTTTCTTAGTCCGAGCTGTTGCACGGTTGAGTCTCCAAGCTCAGCCTTCCTGAAATGGAAAACAGGCAGACCTTAGCTAGTCTGTCGAAAAGAATTGCTTGCGGCCTTCTCTGATTGCTGGAAATTTCTTCCCTGGCTACTGTCTGAACAAGCTCTGCTGTCATTGGTGGGAGAGTTTTGGTCCTTCATCCCATTAGTGTCTGTGAAGCAAGAAGCCTAATGGAGGCTTGGTGTCTGCTTTGTGCAAAACTCTTTACTGTTTTCACCACCTATTCCGTTTTAAGCATTGTGCAATAACGTAAGAGACGTACATTGAGCATTTCAGAAAAGTGATTGTTTATCAACTTTTGTAGCGGACATAGCAGCCTTTGGGACATCTTGGAAGAGCTTGCCTGCACCTGGTTGGTTATGTTGGCTTTGCCCAGATTCCTTAACAATTGTATTATTGTGCTATCAGCCTCAAGAGTCCGCATCCCTCTTATTTCTTTTGCATTTCTGTGTAAAGGCAAAATTGCTGGAGGAAGGAATGGAATGGAATAACCTTCTGTGTGGCCTGCCGAGGTGAGACCCAGTTACTTCCCCATTTTAGCTTATAAAACCAATCTGACCAGGAGTGCCAGGATTCAAATTTACAGTCTCTAGGGCCACATTTTAATAGGGCCTCTCTCTCTTTTCTTTTTTCTTTTTGCCTGTGCTAAAACTTAACTCTGCTGCTACATTCATATTCCACCATGGAGGTTTAACTACCCAATTTTATTAGCAGTGAAATAAAAGTATTAGGAAAATGGAATCTCTGTTTTTGTGCCATGGAATAGACTGCCCTTGCCCCTTTTTCCCAATGGTAATTTATATCCCCTTGAAGTTTTTCTTTCTTTTTATGGATCGTGATGCAAATTTCAGTTCAGGTCACTTTTTTTTAAGGGAAGAAAGTAAAATGCCATTTGAGAACCTTTTTATTTAACTGAATTATGTATGGAAGAAATGAGTACTCAGCTCATATTATTTTTTCCCTCTCTACATGAATTAAAGTTTGCTTAGAAGCAGCACCAGATTGCATAATATCCTTAGTCACCTCCGACCTGTATTACTGTACTAATATATCTAGATTCCCACACCCCTATTTAGAAAGGTATTTAAATACAGTAGAATTTCCGCTCTTCCTCCTCCACATCGCTACAGTTTGGGGGAATATGAAGAATGTAACAAATAAGGGGGGAAAATCATAAGAATTGAATCATGGGGTTGGAAAGGCTCTCAAAGGTCATCCAGCCCACCCCACTGCTGCAAAGCAGAATTTATAAAATGCCTTATGAGATCTTCTTCATACATTTAATGCATGAAAGGACTCCAGGTTTATGACACAAAGGATGAAATCCTCTTCCCACTTACCTGGAGGTAAATCCCATTAAATTCAATGGGACATATATCTGGGTATACCACCACAGGACTGCACTGCAAACTGAGATGTTCTGTGTCACTAACTGCAATCTTGTGCACACATTTTTCTCAGGGGAAAAAGTGTCCCATTGAACAAAGTGGGAATTGATTTGAAGTATACATGCATAGGATCAGATGGGCTCACCGTTGACAAACCAGTTTGCACATGATGAATGCAAAAATATGGGTCTCATGAATTGATTCCAACAACTTTATCCTCACACCATAGGTCTGACTATTTCATTTGAACCAAAATGAGGGCCCACTTCCTAGCAGAAAGCATTAACAGGGAATTGAAGTGGAGAGTGATGTTTGCTGACTGGGGATTATTTTATCTTTTTTAATGCATATTTATGAGCTTGGAAGGCTCAGGCTTTTGTATTCAACCCTGCATCTTTAGTGTAATTAAATTATATTAGGTTGGGCCCAAGCAGGCTTGGAAGTTTCTCTTCAAGACAATGGGATCAAAACAGGATCCTTAGTAACATTTGTACAAAGCATTTTATGCATGCTAGAGAAGAAGAAAAAGGCAAAGCTGCATGTTGTGTACTTAGCATTTTTCTGAATTTTTAAAAGCATTATAAACAAAAAAAGTAGACGGTTTTACCGAAGCACCCAATAATAGGATCCAACATCATCCTGGCAATAAGACAACTTATATTATGTAAGTATATTATATAAAAATTGTATTACGTTGGATCCTAACTAGGATTCCACAAATGGAAGGGGCCCTTCTATAGCTGAACACCACCAAGAGCCAGTGGGTGATTTTTCTGGCTGGCAGAAGGAAGAAAATGCACCCGCCCCCGATTTTCCCCTTGTAGACCTCTCTGTGTTGCCTCTCATGCTACTCCAGGGGTGCCGGGATTAGGGGATCAGTGGGACCTGTTGGTGGAAGTGTCACGTGATTAGAAATCCACCCAGGGGATTCTCTTGCCAACAGAAACCAACTCAGGATCCCAGCCGTTCCTTGTGAGTATGCATTCATACTTGTGAAAGTCCTTTTGAATTCTTTGTGGTTCCGTATCAACAAGCAGAAATGCGTTGCAATGGAGCATTATATTCTTCCATAGGTGGACAAAATACAAAGATACATGACAATCTGCAAGTGATCCAAGTGCACTCTCGTAATGCACCCAGGGGAACAAATCCATGTACTGATGCACTTCCATGGGACCTAACATACATGAAATAGTTGTTTGATGGGTACCACACTCTACCAGTTCCCCCATACGTGCTAAAAATATGTGGAAGATACATTGTAGTGCTTTCCTGGTATGAAAACATGTGGAGCTTTGAAGAGCGAAAGATCTTCAGGTCTTGCAGAGAGAAACAAGCACAGTGATAAGCAAACCCAGGCTGTCCCCCCCCAAACTGCCTAGCTTCATCTTAATGAGGGGGCAGTCTGCATCAAAGTACATGCCATGTTAGTCATATTCAGCACACCTGCGCACATATACCACTGGATCAAACGCATCATGTTTTTCAAAGAGAAATAGAATAAGTTACTTGGACCAGGAAGCCTTTTAACTATCCATTTAACTGAAGCTCATGGCAGAAAATAATAGAGCTGGGAACTGATCCTGCAGAGGTTTGATGAGTTTGCACACTGCAGAGGGATTTTCAAAGAGGTGTGCCATGCAAATTTAATTTACTGGGTTAATGCTAGATATTACTGTAAAGGGCTTTACTTGAAAACTCTCAGTGGTCATATTAACCTTGGCCCCTCCAGCTGATTTAACTGCAGTTTGAATTGGAGATCCCCTCCTCCCTCTTGCTATGTGGCTGCATGGAATATTGACATCTTGTTCTCAAGGCAAAAAACTGGTAAAGCGAGAGTTTTCAGTTGCACTTCAAAGCATATTCTGCTGTGATTTCCATGCAATATGGTAATCCGTAGCATGTCTGTGTGTGGTGCTTCTGTTGCAAACCACTGACCTGGTCCCACAGATTGCTTCACTTTCTCATTCTAGGGCATAGCTGTCAACTTTTCCCTTTTCTTGCGAGGAATCCTATTTGGAATAAGGGAATGTCCCTTTAAAAAAGGGAAAAGTTGACAGCTATGTTCTAGGGTTCACCTTCAACAACATGTAATTCTGGTGGGAACAGATGTGCTGCAGGACACCATATTTAGCATCCCGGGAGCGGCTAACATGGAAAACAGACCTGATACTCTGTGCACTGTCTGGTAGAATTATATTCCAGTTGCATTGTCTCCGTTTCCCATTTATTGCTGGATCCCCATTGGTTACTTGAATTCAGGGGGAAGATGGGTATTCAGGAGAAGGGAATGGACTGGTTGAGGCACCCAGAGTGGAGACATGAGTCATTTTAAATAGATCTCTTGATTTTAGATGTGACAGAAATCTAACATGTGGGGAAATGTCAGTGCCCCCGCTCACTGCAATGCAGTTTGCCCCTTTAATGTCCCTTTGTTATTTATTTATTTTTACTGAGTCTAAAGCTCTTGCTATTGATCATTGGGTACATCCTATCATAAGATGGCTGATGCATAGCTCTTTGGATAACAATGGCAATTATCAAAGAGTTGCTTCGCAACTTGATTTTGCTAAAATTAGAATGCATATTAGGAAAAGAGTTTATTTTGTATCTTATTAATGGTACATGCCCTTATTTTGACACAGGAGTGCATTTTGCACCATGAAGTGAGCAATAATACATACAAGTCTCTCCTGATCTGCATTGCAAACTAGAATACATATTTTCCACTGTTCATTAAATGTTACAAGATGTACGATTTTCTTTTTGAACATGGAAAAATTGGCAAAACTATTAGGGTTTTTCCCCATTCTTTTTAGAAATGATGTCAGTTTTCCCACATTCCAAAAAATAAAATAAAAACGGGTTAGCTCAATAAAGCTTATTATTTGCGGATATGAGTTATCCATATAATGTAAAACAAGTCTGTCCACAATATGCTGAAATATAGTCTGATGATAGTGGATACTGCCAGAACAGTCCATTGCTTAAATTTTTGTTGCAAATATGCGTTTTCTTCCTATAAATGCTGGTGAGAACCTCTTGACACTTGTGCATTAGTGTTTTGAGAATGCTCTGGTAACTGTATATACAAAGGAAAGCCGGGTGCTGCGAGATTGCTGATGCTAGCAGGGTTTTTTAGGATGTGTCCGTATGTTGCATGATGTACTGGCTAGCTTTTGCAATGGTCTTTTGGATATGGCTAATTAGGCAGTGAAAAAGCAGCCATTTGGATACCGTTCCCTGGACACTGCATGCCAAAATGTCCACTTAAGTGAAATTCTAGCTACCCCCTGAGGGTGCAATCCAAATCCCATTTACTTTAAGGCAGTTCTCTTTGAGTCTTCAGACACTACAACCTTGTTGTAATGTCTGAACTAGCCCTGAATCTTAACTTTGGACTTACAGCTCGATCTCCCGAGCGTTTAAGCAGAAGCAATTGGATTTATGCTGACTAGGATGTAGCTTCTCACATATTGATTTGTACTTGGGTATATATGTGTGCCAGTTCAATTATGGAAGGAACATGTGTTTCGTCAAAATACACAGAAAGCCAAGTGGCAAGGATTGGGCCCCTGATGTATTTAAATGAATAAATGATGTAAACTGAATCCATGCTGCTTTCACAATTGGTGCATGTGTCTTATATACCGGCATATTTCAGTTAGAGTTCAAAAGGTTGTGTGAGAAGATGCCCTTAGATTTGCTGAAGTCAATGGGACCAAAACAGTATCACTACACTTATTTTCACTGGATTTTGGTTTAGGCAATTAATTATCACCTCCTGTAATGTAGAGTTTAAAACTTGGGTAGATAGGGATGTGGGTGGCGCTGTGGGTTAAACCACAGAGCCTAGGGCTTGCCGATCAGAAGGTCAGTGGTTCGAATCCCCGTGACAGGGTGAGCTCCATTTGCTCAGTCCCTGCTCCTGCCAACCTAGCTGTTCGGAAGCACATCAAAGTGCAAGTAAATAAATAGGTACCGCTCCGGCGGGAAGGTAAATGACGTTTATGTGCATTGCTCTGGTTCGCCAGAAGCGGCTTAGTCATGCTGGCCACATGACCCGGAAGCTGTACACAGGCTCCCTCGGCCAATAAAGCGAGATGAGCGCCGCAACCCCAGATTCGTCCGCGACTGGACCTAATGGTCAGTGGTCCCTTTACCTTTTACCTTTACCGTTATTTTCACTGGATTTTGGTTTAGGCGATTAATTACTGCCTCCTGTAATGTAGAGTTTAAAACTTTGGTAGATAGGCTGTATATACATGTCATTTTATTCTAGAGTCAATTGAGGCTCAGCACTTGTTTCATCAACATAGTCCACACACAAACTAGATCTATTGCATACTTTTTGCCTCTGAAAAGTGCTCATTGAGAAACAGGTTTCATTGTGAAAATAAAAGCTCAGTGCAGATCGATCCTGTTTTTCCCCACGGGGGTCCATTTGAAAACCTTTGTAGGTGGTCCCAGAAATGAGAAGATGTATCCCCACCTGCCCAATAACTGTGGGTGGGTGGGATCGCAACCACCTCTTCCTCCTTCATTCACCTGGTGCATGTGCAGGGAGGAAAAAGAGTGGATACCCTGTTTGAGCGCAGGATTTTCAAATGCATATCCAGTAACCATACCCACCCTTGTAGATGGCAGGATCTCGAACCATTCTATATTAAAAGCCACATGTTGAAGATTAGTATGAATGATTCTTGATTACATTTATACACAGCCTTTGGGTGGGGTGGGCCAGGGAGGGTTTCTCTGGAATATTCTGCTAAAAATGTGTTGTAATTTCACATAAACAATACCTATGCTCTTCTTCAGGCTTCCCCCCTCCATCTCCACTGAGTAATTTTAGTATCAGATTCTGTTCTCTACTCTTTCAATATGCTTTCCATCAGCACCAATTTCCCAATTGCTCCAATCATTTAAAAAAGGGATTAGTTGAGTTTATAGAGAAGAGGTCTACTAAAAGCACCATTCATGCACTTTGAATAATGAAGTGTCATTTGTTTTGCTTTTGTATCTAAACCAGAGATATTCCCAGTTTAAGTACCAATGATTGATTTGATGACTCTATAACGAATCCTCAATACGACTCATTAAGGACACTGCAGGACAGAAGAGTTTGTGAGTGTCCTTAAATGCATTGCATCAGTAAGCCTGACACTTGCAATACATACAGAAGACTGTGTAACCTCATATTGATTGCTCTTAATCCAAATGATCTACCAGGTTCATTGGTGGTCATTGGTACTTTGTTTGCCAGGTACTTCTCTCTTTATACAAACACACGCACACAGCAGGATACACATGCCCCATTCAAGTATGGGTGTGACTCTGGCCACAAATGTTAAAACTTGACCTATGCTTTTCTGGCCCTCAGTTATAGGGTGACTGCTCACTTCCATTTTTACTAGCTGTGATTCTACACTTCTCCAAGTTTGATAACCCTGTCCCATGCATGTTGCTAAGCAACTACTGTACTGTGGTTTACTACTTCTGTTCGATTCATATCCTTTTACTTCCATCTCTGAACTGCAGTGAAATATTCACTGTTCTTCTGATCCTACCGTAGTCTAGAGACAGCGCTATACATATTTGTATTAGAACAATGTGAGTATGAATTACTAACACCCCTGGTATTGGGGTTTTCTTTCTGAAAGCTCATGCATATCATTTCTTATGAGACCTGCTCTTAAAATTTCATTTACGGAAGTTATTGGTTTAACAAACAATTGCCACATGAACTACAGATACAACTATTCAGTATTTCTAATACCATAGACAAACATCTAGACACCACCTGTATGGAGCACCTATATTTCACTAGGTTCACAATCCTATGCATGCCTAATCAGAAGTAAGTACCAATGAAATCAGAGAAATATATCCCCAAGTAGGGTGTGTTTGTATATCTGACTGTAGGCTTGAGCAATGCAGACTCCTTATAATTTTCCTACAGTATATGGTTTTTTGGTGTGCTATTTCCAAACAAATCAAACTTGGTTTAACAGTGGCAAATAATAGTTTAACTGCAATAGAACTAAAACAAAATTTTACAAAATTTTAACAATGTTCCATGTTGATATTCAACTTTGATATTTGACATTTATATTCTGGAGGTAAACTCTTACATCAAAAATTGACATTCCACCTGTTTTGATTTGTTATATGAATGGATGAAATTAAAATTAAAATTTACTAAATGTCACTGAAACTTACCTCTCAGACACAGTCCAAAATCAACAGCTACTACATATCAGCTGTCAAATCTTGTCAAATCTTGACTGCTGCATGTTATACTGTCAAAAGGCTGACTGCTGCTGAATGCCAGCTGTCAAATGGTGTCAAATGTTGCAAACAATTCATATCTGTCAAATGCAGAGACAGAATACCAAATATTCATCAAATATTCAGAGAATATTTACACAGCCAAATACTACCTGCTACCAAATATGCAGAGGAGAATTTTTTTTTTTTTAGTAATTTAGTTTCACCTCTAAAGCAAGATCCCAAACCAAATTTAAATATTACCCTTGATTTTTTAAAGATGAAGTGCATTATATCATGCAAAATCATATTTATCACAATTTGGATGAAAACAAAATGTGACTCAAGCATTTATTATGAAGAATGCTGGATGGAAGTTTCTGAAAATCTCAACCTTGAGCTTGTCCACACAGACAGGGCTTTTCCCCCCAGCCAGAACTCACCAGTACTTAGTTCTGACACCTCTCAGCTCATAGATCATAGAACTGTAAAGTTGGAAGGGACCCTAAGGATCATCTAGTCCAACCCGCTGCAATGCAGGAATGTGCAGCTGTCCCATACAGGGATCGAACCTGCAACCTTGGCATTATCAGCACCGTGCTCTATCAGAGCTATCCAGGCTCTGTGAGTGCCATTGCCGTGGTGAGTTCTGTCACCACTTTTTCTAGAAAAATAGTACTGCACACAGATATTTTCTAACTGCCATCCTAGACCTTTATCTTGATGAGAAGTGAGCTATTTTTAAAAACCAGTTCTGTTACAAAGACTTTTTCTTCTTGCATATTATACACATTATTGTATGTATAATATTATACACACATACACTCTAGGTTTCCTAAAGTAACTAGCACATAGCTACATAGTACTATGACTACAACTATATAAAAATACTTATGTGTTAATACTTATATAGTTTATGCAGCAGAAATATAGCACTGCATGGAGCTTGACTCTATGTAATTTACACATAATATAGATAAAATTTTGTATAGCATTAGTCTGGCTTTTAAAAAGAAGAAAGAAACTAACAATGCACATGTGGCTCAGACCATAAGCAGATGCTTGATGCTAGAGGTGGCGCTAGCCGGGCAAAGCTTAATCGGAACCACCAAATTCCATCTATTTGTGAATGAATCTATTTAATATGGATTCTTCCTTCAATGTTACCTGGTGGCATCATTAAAACAGCATGGTGGCTTTATGGAATCCTAGCAGCACAAAAATTTTAAAATAATTGAGATGTCAAATACAGCCCCATTACACAATTAGTGCAAATCATTGGTGATACTGCTTTGGGGCTTGTCCCTTACCTAATTGTCATGTTGTTGTTTAGTCATTTAGTTGTGTCTGACTCTTCGTGACCCCATGGACCAGAGCACGCCAGGCACGCCTATCTTCCACTGCCTCCTGCAGTTTGGTCAAACTCATGCTGGTAGCTTCGAGAATACTGTCCAACCATCTCATCTTCTGTTGTCCCCGTCTCCTTGTGCCCTCACATAATGGCATTGATGTGGCGCTAATGGGACAGGGCTACAACCAGCACATGGTATTTTAAGGGCACACAACCAATGCAGACACACTGGGACTTCCATAGAAACTGTGGATGCCAGGTGTTTGTGCCGACGTCTATGGGAAGATATCCAGACATAAGATGTTCAGACATGATGTCCACACAAAAAGTGGAGCTGCCTGAAATGTTTCAAATGTACCCAGAGCCATTGAATTTACTGGATAGTTTGCCGCTCCAGTGCTGAAAAGATAGCAACACAAGCATAAGAGACTGTTGCTGGTTTTATTTGAATTATGAACAAGATGGATTTTTCTTCTTCTCCCCTTCAGCTGCTTTAAAGACAAACACCAAATTCCTTTGTAATTTTCCTGGTGCTCATCTCACATGTTGCTGGTGTAAAGCACACCACATTTATTCAGTACAAACACTGGGATTCCTGGGCCATTTATTTTTGAAGGGTGGGTGGTGGGTGGGTGGGTACTCACGAGACAAATAATTAAGTTCAAAGTATTAAAAAGTTCCATTCAATTTTGTAGCATAACATTAGCACTGAAAGAGTAAGAAAAAGCTGTGAAGTGCAGAAGAGCGAACTTTTAGAAAGCTTTTGGCACATTATGATACCTCTTATTTAAAATGACTAATTTATCATGAGATGAATTGTAGAATAGCTAGGGGGTAAATTTTTCTTTTAAAAATGAAGATCTTGCCATTAAAAATAACCCTATCCTATTCTTCTCCCTGATTGATAATAGAAGCAATTACATGCCCATGTAAGGCAAGATGTGAATAGTCCATTCCTTTATTAAATGGTGCTAAGATCACTTTAAAATATTAATGTTAGCATTACAAAAATGTATATCCCTGCACCTAAAGCTTACACTCGACCCTTGGCAACAGAATCAGTGCCAGAAAAAAATTGATCTTGTTATCCCCAAATGAAGTCATTTTTAGACGTACTGTGTCTTATCGGAAGGAGAGTGGGCAAAATAAATCAGCTAAGGGTAAAAGTAGAATTTGCAATAACCTAGTACTACTGCTTCATCCTCCCACATCTCAGCACATAAAACTTACTGTCAAAAGAACTCACATCATGAGAATTAATCAAGGAACTCTTAAAATACTCCAAGCACCTACCTTCTGATGACTAATTTGCCTTTCCTATTGCGAACTACTAATTTTTTATCTCAATCGATATGTACAAATATACCTCACTATCAATCACCAGGGGCAAGGACAAACTTCCACTATTTATGTAATACTGACTACAAGATGAAACAAGAATTGACTACAGTTAACTTGGGGCTGGCTTTAACAACCATCTAGAGGGAAAGGCTGGAACAGGAGGAGAGGACGAGGGGAAAGGAAGGTGATGCACACAGCCTGAAATGGCTCCAGGGAGAGCTTAAAGGGCGCGCTGGAAGTGTCAGAGGAGGCTGAGGAGCATCAAAAGGCCAAACTGGATTCTAAGATCCATCACCAAGTACAGACAAATATCTGCAGGGATGAGAGGAATCAAATAAGGATGAGCAGAGCATAAAGTAATTTAAGGCTGACAGAGAAGAGAACAGGAGAACTGCTTTGTTGGGTGCCAAGGGGTTCATTTAGTCAAATATGCTGTTCCCAACAGTGGTCAACCTGATCCTTCTGGAAACAGGGACATCCCATTCCATAGTGATAATTTTACTATTTATACCCTACACATCTTACTGGGTTGGCCCAAGCACTTTGGGCAGCTTCCAACATATATAAAAACATAATAAAACATTAAACATTTTTAATAAAAAAGCTTCCCTGTACAGGATTGCCTTCAGATGGCTCGAGGGTCAGATAATTCCATACCCTCCAACATTTCTCCAATGAAAATAGGGGCATCCTAAGGAAAAGGGACATTCTGGGATCAAATCAGAAACTGGAATGGCTTCTCTAAATCATGGTCATCCCTGGAAAATAGGGACACCTGGAGGGTCTGTAAGCATAGTTTTAATGTAATTGACTCTGCCTATTGCTCTAGCACATAATATTAGGAGCTAGGCTGCTTCTAAATATCTGGCGATCATGATCCATGGATGTACATAATATTCCTGACTGGCCAGGGAAGAGGACAATGCATTCTGCCAACAACAACAACATATGCCCTTTGTCATAGTCTTCCTGACTTGTAAAATGGTGTAGAATAAGGCATCTAGAAGGGGAAGTTACTTTTTAAAATCTGATTTAGGCAACTGACCAGGGACATTGTTCATCACTGGCTAAATGGGAGAGATGACAGTGTGGCAATTGTAAAAAACATCCCCAACACTGGCAAGTAGGTATAGTAACAGGCATTAGAAATAGGTACAAGTTCAAAGGGGCAACTGAAAGTTCCTGGGATGACATGGTGTTTTTGTCCTCTTCCTACTCCGCCCCAAAGTCCTATGTATAACTATGGTGAAGAATGCAGCTTATATATTAACTACCACTACTTATCTTGGGGTTTTCAAAGTTGAGTGCAAGCTGTATACTTGTCCATAGAGTAATCTGAACTATTTATCTATAGTCTTCAGTGCACTTTACAAATTCTGCTCAAAATTGTCCCTTACTTAGATTTTATTATTTTAATATATTTTACTCAAGCCCAGACCCAAGCGTTATAATTAGGGATGCATTCAGCACCCAGAATGGTAGAAAACCACTCATAATGGTAAACTCAATTCCCAAGCAGAGCCCACAAACCCAATGAAGTCTGGGAGCAGTGTGTAGACAACATCCTTAAGGATTCCAAATTTTCTTGCAGTTGCAGTTCCCTGAGTTCTGGAAAGTACAGTTCCTCTGCATCTCAGTGGTATGACTGCTCAGAAATATCAAGGCTTTGCAGATTAGCATATCACTTCTTTGTCACTACTAATTATAGCACTATGTTATAGGTTTAATCCAACTGTTTGTGCAATGGACTTGCACTTATGTAAATAGGAGTTCCCCTTCTTCTCTCAGTTTCACATGAACCCCCAAAATCTGCTCCAGAAAGGGGGCATGCTCCATGCTCCATGCTCCATGTCAGCATGGAGGAAAAGAAAGGAGACTCCCCACTGTGCTTGCTGGTATGATTTTGTTTCTCATCCTATATATTTACTTCCATTTTGTATACTTTGTATAGGCCAAGATCCAAAGATGCACTTTAGCTGCTCCTTAGAGGTCCAATGAGATCTTAAAGCTGCACAGCTATTTACATCCCAACCACTGCTATAATGGGTTGCTATGTTAATCTATATCTATAAAATAGTAATTTGTAATATACAAAATAATAATAAACAGCAACTCTTTGGCATTGTCCTTTTTTTTTGGTGGCTAGGTTAGAAGTGTCCTTATATTTAGACATCATATACATTTGGCAGTGAAGAGCTCCTTAAGTGATCTACATTGTTCATTGCTTAATTATGTTATTTTACTGTTCCTGAAAACCTGACACAAAGCAAATTTACATTACTCTGCTCCTAATTAGCCAATA
This sequence comes from Podarcis pityusensis, assembly GCF_964106645.2. Taxonomy (NCBI): domain Eukaryota; kingdom Metazoa; phylum Chordata; class Lepidosauria; order Squamata; family Lacertidae; genus Podarcis; species Podarcis pityusensis. The sequence goes on along the minus strand of NC_138032.1, from coordinate 58,883,094 downwards.
ATCCTTAAGGATTTGAATGATACATACTCAAAGTAATTTCCTTCTTCAGTAAAGATGAGTTTCCTAACGTTGGTTTAAGGTGATGGCATGGCACCCTGACAAAAAATGTATCTTGGTGGTGACAGCACTCTGTGTGTTTGTCCTCAGAGTCAAACTCTCTTACAAAACTTAATTATATCTTCTTAGTGGACAGCAAGAAATCAATAAACAATGTGTGTAATTTCTGAAGACAAGTTGGTTTCTTTCCTCTTGAAGGAGTCTATAGTGAGTCTGTTAATATATTGTCTATGGCTATTGTCCTGGCCCCCATTGCTGTACACAGAACTCGGACTCCCAGCAATGTTCCTACCAAAGGCTTTAATGCATCAGTTGGATCAGTACACAGGTAAGGCACAGGTTACAAGGGGCAGCAGGTACGTAAGAGATATAGATACATGGCTAAGCACAAGCTTGATCCAAAAAGTGACACACCCTTTGCACCTTCCTCTTGAAAAGTGGGGTTGGCAGCTAGAGTCCTGGGATTAGGCTCTCAAATGGGCACTCCATCAAATGGGTTAAAGTTCACAAGGAGATCTATGCTATGAACTCCCTTCTTGAGAGAGTTATTATTTAATAGGGTTAGGCAGATTGATTTAAACCAAGGCAATTTAAATCGTCCCAAAACCAGGGCTGACTAAAACCAATGCTTTAAACAAATTTCCTACTTTCTATTTCTTTTTCCCCTGAAATGCCATGTTTACCAATTAGTTGCTATGTCAATTAAAATATACCTTTGCAACTAATTGGAACTGTTATTGGAACCAGACGCATAAACGGAAACGTCTGCATATGCTTCCCACCACTGGCGGAGGAAGCGGAGTGCAGGGGGACTCACCCCCGCCCGCGCTGGGCAACACACCCCTGCAGGTGGCGTGCCACGCGCCCGGGATGTGCGCCAGCCCCACCCCCGCCTGCTCTCCGTCCCCCGGTGCCGGAGCATGAAGCTCCTCCACTGCTTCCCACATGCCTTGTGGACTACAAACTTGAGGGTTCTATCGTTCTGTTTCTGCAGTGGGACTTTCCTTTCTTCTCCCCACCTGTGCCCCCCCCCAAATCTGCTCCAGATGGTCCCCCAACATTCTGGAATGGATTCTGAGGGTGTGCGGTGGGGTGTAAGGAAGAGGAGAGGAGCGCAGAGTTTGACTGGGCAAGTGGAAGACTATTGCGTGAGCAGAACAGCAGCACTGGCTACAACCCTATTTTTTAGGGGATACAACCCTATATTTAGGGGACCATTTGTGAAAGTAAGGATTACTATTTAGTTTTATGCACATGTAAGGACATTAAGCAAGAGCACATATTTGAAGCCTTAGCACCCGGGGTTTTCAAGCAAGAAGGTCAGGTAGTTAATGGACAGAACAGTATCCAATAAAGTAATTCTGTTAGTGTGAGTATTTCCACTTGTGCAATGGAAATTCTCCTCCCTTTCCTCTCTCCAGACATCCCCCGCACCCTCACCAGTCTGCTTTGGATGATTGGGAGAACTCCAAGAACACAGAGGCACAGGCAGAGGGGAGGGAGTGGAAATTCTATTGCGCAGCCAAAAGTCTTGCACTAACAGAACTACTGTGTTGGATCCTGCCCTGTATTTCTGTAACATGGAAGGTCAATGCTTGTGCTGATAAACAGAGACCAAATATTCATAAATTACACATGAATACTTAGTTCTACTTATGTTGTTCTTTTGCATTGAAAAGTAGACTTTATCTCAATGGCAAAGGGTCAAGAGAATGGCTAAAGACTCCCAAGTTTGTATTTCATAAAGACACCTTGTTTATTTTTCAGGGACCCTCCAAATCACGTTGCATAATTTGTGCTCCGAGATGGAGTTGAAGTCAGGGGAGCTCTTTAATTCGCTGTCGTGAGATGTGTTCCCATCAAAACAGTCCTTTTATAGTAGACAAGCACCTGCATTTTGGACTCCCGGTTATTTCTGAGCAGTCTTCAAAAAAACCCACACGTTTATTAAGTGCCTTGTTATTTATTAATTTAACAAAACTCTACACCACACTTTCAGTATCAATTGCTCCGAGGGGTGTGCAGCAGTAATTAAAAGCAATAGTTACAGACCACTGCTACTGTAAAAATGATCAAGGGAATCAGCCAACCATTGGGAGATGGTTGGTGCATAGTGAAGGCTAGTGACAGGGGTGGTAAATGATGGGAGTTGTTTATGTTGTCCATTACAAATTGTTCAATTTAATGCATTGTTACATTTAATCTAAGTAATGAATCCAGATGTTACCCTGATGGGTGCGTTAAAAAATAATTAAATAAATAAAGACAAATAGATCACAATGCCCTCTCCCTTCCAGCTGATTTAAAATTGTGGTTGCATCATGGGCAATCTGTATTTGCAGCTGTTGCGGCTATGGCCTCCTTCTGAGTAAAGCATTTTTCTGCCATATCTGAAATATTGGCAAAATTCACACTGAACCTTTTCAGCGGGAAGGATGCATGCTGGTAGAAGGGTAGGGTAGAAATTCCAATCTGTCAGGATCAGTAGGTGATTTTTGCACCATTTACAGAGCTGTTTTGGCGTGTGAATATTTTTATATAAAACAAAAATACAGGTGGCATAATAAGAGTTTACGTGGACCTTTATGCAAACAGCTTAATCCCAGTGGTGCTTACCAATGGTGTGTAAGACCAAACAATACCTAAGATAGGTGTGAGATGCTATAGAGAATGTTGAAATTATTTTCTCATTTCTTTTCTAAAAGAAAAAACACATTTTGCACACCCTTGCTATATTTGGATCTTAAAGTGATACCAAATCAGCATTTCCCACCCAGGGTCCCTTCAGATGTTTAGGACTACATCTGGGGCTTATGGGAATTGTAATCCAAAATGTTGGAAGGGCACCGGGTTAGGAAAGGCAGGTCTAAACGGACTATAGGACAATCTATCATTTAGAGTTTAGTGTTGCTAGATCTCTTCACCTTTCCCATTAAAATGAACCTGATTTAATGCTAATGATCAGTCCTTCTGAATTATCACACAAAAGAAATCACGTTGCCGTGTCCCCTTACACAAGTCATGGTGCATCTCTTTTCTCAGGATAGCATATGAATAGGAATAGTATGTGAGATTGTAAAGTCAGCAATAGGCATGTTGCATGTGTGAACTCAAGAAACTGACTTAATAGTCATGCACAGGCACTGTAAATCTAGATTACTAGCACAAAGGAAAGATGGTTCACATCAGAGGCAGATTTAGGGCAGTGAGACTGGTTCCACCACACCCGGTGCTGAGCCTAGGGGGAGCCACAGGGAGCCACAACTATGACATAATGAAGTGAGCAGAGTGGAAGGTAAGAGGTGGGGCTACCAAATTTTGGGCTCGCACAGGGCACTACTGAAATTTGAAAGAGCAAAGTCTGCCCCTGGTTCACGTAGTCAAGTGGGGACGAGGCCCTGTTTGCACATGCTAGCTTGTTCTCTGGTTCTCTGGGGCCACCAGACTAATTTTATGTTTGTGGCAAGGAGGCAAAATGGAAATGTGAGTTGCAGAAGGAGAGCAAAGAGTGGCAGAAAGGGAGAGAAAATGGATAATCCCACACACTTTAGTTTCTGACATATTACCTCCAAGGGAATGTAGAGCTTGACAGCAAAATGTGGCTCACCTCTGGCCTCAGAAATACATTGGGCACCTGCATACGCAGAATATATGTTTGTGTGTGTTAGCGGAAACACACTTTTGTTCAACAGATTGATCTTTGCACTGCAAAGAATTCTGAAGTTCACCAGTTCTGCGATGGGGATTTGTCTTCAATGGGGATATTAAAAAGCAGTGATTTCTATTCATCACAACCAATTCCATTCCATTGCAGTACAGTTTCCACCAAATACGACTTTATTCACCTTTCCACCAGCTATTTAACATAAGTCAAGTAACTAACATAACTTACGCAACTTACATTCATTTCAGTGTCAGTGTTATATAGAAAAACTTGTGTATCATTTGCAGATGTAGAAAACACAATGTGAACAAACACCGATAGTATTTGCTTGACTGATTTCTGTTCTGGTCACAGACAAACACATGAACTACAGCAATTTCTGCTTCCTTTTCTATTTTTTTTACAGAATTCTCGGATATCCCTAGTTCTCACCCAGTTCATATATCTCATTTCCTCCTTTCCTGGCTATTCAGTTACAAGTGATTCCTAGAGTGTCAAAACCAGAAAAGAAATGAAACATGAAAATTGGCCACAAGTTAGCATTGCTTTTATACTGATGTCCTGGGACTTGAATATTGTCTATAATTGATATTGCTCTGTACAAAAGCCAATCCTATATGAAACAAAAGCCAATCATGGCACTTCTTTTAATTGGTTGTGAGTCCTCTGTAGAGAGAGCAGGGAACTTCTATGGTCTCTGTAATGCCGATCATACTGTTATTTATAACTGTAACCAAGACAGAAAGAAATAGAGCCATTCAAATTAGCAAGAGGGTTAATACAGAGAACATGTGGAGAACATATTGCAAAGTCAAATGATTCAAAATTTTAGATTAGTGAAATTCACTTCATTTGGATTTGGAAGGATGATTTGGTGAATACAAAAATTCCTTCCTGTAGCACCTTAAAGACCAACTAAGTTAGTTCTTGGAATTTTTTTATTTTTAGGAATTTTTTTATTTCGACTATGGCAGACCAACACGGCTACCCATCTGTAATTGGTGAATACAGTTCAAGATTTCACTAGCTTGTTGTTTTTCACTTGAAGACAAAGAAAACTGTGGCCAACCCCCCCCCCCCCCCAATAATCTTGTTATAGTATTATCTTCCTATGAAAGCACATTAGTAAAGCGCTCTGATGCTGGTTATACAGTGAACTCAAACCCACCCCTAATTAAACTGCCTGCATCCCCCAGCATTTTCCTGTAATGATGTCAAGCCATGCAGCTATTCACTGCCCTTTTATGAATGTAAACACTGTTTGTAAATCATATAAACCTAACCTGGTTTGCTATTGAACAGCTCCTAAAATGGAATTAATTAGCTTTATTGAACTGGGAGTTGCCATTTATTGGATATTTTCAAACATGACTTTTCTTGAAATAAAACCCTTCTCTTTCCCCACTCTGAATTCACAGGGAATTAATTTTGGAAAGGATGGAAGCATTTTTTAAAATTCCAATTTTAATTTAAGAGAGGGCTAATGGTGTGTAGATTATGTGTGAAATGTTTTATTGAGCCAGCATAGATTTTTGTCTCTCTCTTTCTCTCTCAAAAAAAGAAGAAAATGAAATAAAATAACTAGAAATGTAATACATTTGAAAGCAGCAAGTGTCCAATCCTAGCAGCTCAGTCATGGAGTGCTTGCTGTACTTTGGCAATCTAATTTAAATGTTAAGTCTGAATAGAGAAGGTGCCCTGCTCTAGGACATGAGCTCATCTTCCCTTTTGAGATCAGACAAAAATGCCTCTGGCAATATGTTTGCACATTACTGTGAAATAGCCCCATACGAGGCAAAGAAATATAAACAAACCAAACAAATTTGCCTCTCTTCTTTTTAAGCTCAATTATATTTCTTCTGCATAAGAAAGAAGGCACCAAGAGCCTAAATTTAAGGGAGAAATAACCTCCGTTGCAATTTACCCGAGGAAAAACCATAGTTGCTGGAGGTGGATAGTTTACCTGAGCCATCAGCTACATAGCACATTTATGGTTATTGTATTTTACAGGTTGATAGATTTTTATATTCTGTCCAAGTCAGGATCTTACACCACCTGGTTTATTATTTAGTAATTTACAGTGCAGTCAGGCATGTTTGGTTTAATGTAGGATAAACTTATAAATCTATTGTTCCTCCAGTTGCCAGGGTTGGTGTGCAATGAACTACAGAGCTTGATGCGTACATACATTTCAGCTCTGCTTATTTTCTTTGATAGGGAAGCAGGCAATAGATAACACAGTGACAGTAGCATCCCAGGGGATAGCAAAATGTGAGAGCAACACACCGTCAGGTTAGTAGGTCATTATTGTATGAGCACTGAGCCATTAATTGACTACTGTACCAGGCTCAGTCTGTGTCAGATTATGGCACTTGGCAGTAAGGACTGTTATCTAATAGCTTAACTTCGCTTTCTTCTTATCTTCCTTTTTGCTGATAAAAAATATGCATAATAAGGTAAATATATTTGTTACATTGCCATTTCAGCTGTAGACAAAAGAGACTGTCAGCAGGTAAATCTGTTTCATGTTTGTCTGTCTGTCCTTAGGCCCACTCTCTCTTCCCACAATGCTTTGCCATCCTGTGCAAGAGTGGTAGTGTTGGAAAGCTGAGAGGGGAGGCAAAGGTGATGGGCTTCCTTTTGGGAACCTGTGCCTTTTTGCAAGGCATAAAGCCCCCTCTCCCACAAACAGAGAAAGTCTGACGTAGCACACTTGCTTGTGAAATCAGAGTCCAGTCATCCAATTCTCCCCTTCTCATTCCTCTTTGTTTGCATGTTTACATGCTCCCCCTGCCAACTAACATGCGCCAGCTGCACTAATGCAAGCCTCTGCCATGCATCCAGATGGCATTCATTTCATGCTAAAGCCATCAAATATATGGAGTGGCCACAGAAAAGAGGATATGACAACCAGGTCTGAAGAGGCATGTGGAACTGGGAAGGGGCTTTTTCAAAACTGTGGGTCATCTTTCCCTTTCTTCACGTTACTAATATAAATAGACAGGAGAGTTTGAATTATCTGAAGCACCTTTATTTGGTTATCTATTTATTTACAAGTGGTTGCCAATTGGTGGTCAGCAGATCCACCCAGAGGGTCTGTGGCACATACCTGTCAACTGTCCAGGACATCCTGTTTTGGAGGACCGTGCTCTGTCGTGAGATTGAGGTGCCGCAAAACACGTGTTTTTTGGCATTGTGCTCTTGTGCAGGTCATGTGACCGGCACTGGGGCACAGCCTGGAAGATGTGTGTCCTGGTTTTGCATTGCAACATGTTATGGTGGCACCAATCACATAGCAAAATCTACCAGAGAGATACCAACATTTTTCAAAGTAGTGGGGTCCATGGCTTGGGGGTCTGCAGTACTTGGCTCATTGGGGACCCTGATTTACAACATTTATACAGCCACCCCATGACATAAGTTCTTTGAGTGGTTTACAAAATACATACAATGCAATGCACTGCAAAACAATAACAATGATAACAATTCATATATTGCCCTTCACCCGTAGATCTCAGGGTGGTTCACAACATAAAAATGGAAGAAGGAATGTGTCTCCATTTCTGATGTAATTGGGCCAATGCTAGCCTCATCCTAATCTAGTCATGCTCAGTTGACTAAAGCTGAACGTGAGCTTTCATTTTCATTCATCCCTGGCTGGTCTCATGCAACTCTATGCAAGGAGATCTGGATCAGGGTAAGACGTTTCCAGCACTTTCAAGTTAAAAAGAAAAAGATAGGGTCAAAGCCTTAGCACATGGGTAGGGAAACTAAGGCCTGGGGGCTGGATCCGGCCCAACCGCCTTCTTAATCCGGCCCATGGACGGTCCGGGAATCAGCATGTTTTTACATGAGTAGAATGTGTGCTTTTATTTAAAATGCATCTCTGGGTTGTTTGTGGGGCATAGGAATTTGTTCATTCCCCCTCCCCCCAAAAATATAGTCCGGCCCCCTGCTGAAGAAGTTTGCTGACCCCTGCCTTAGCACTTCAGTGGAATAATAGCTCCAAACTAGCAGGTGAAAAAAAAATACGTATGAACAGCGAATGTTAGGTGTTTTTCATGAATAAATCTGTACCTTATGAACTGGCAACTTTCACAGCAGAAATTGAATTCAGCATTTCACCAGCATGTAGATAACACACCTTTTATGGAGGTACCTATTACGGAGAGTTAATAATTTAATGAGCATTATATATTCTGATGTTTGGTTTTACATCAGAAAACTGAGTACAAATATACACTGATTACCCTAGAGGTTTAAACAAACATATCAAGTCACACCCATAGCTACAGAAGGAGTTTGCTGTGCATAGGCAAACTATAGTTTTAGGCATTCATTATCGCATGCTGTGCAGAGTATATTGTATGAAAGCTACTGCGTACCAGCTGCTCTATTATCGTGTAACAGCTAAACTGGTGCTTGACTAGTGATGCCATACTGAGTGCCAATAGCCAAATCATGGTTGTGTGGGCACATGAAGAGTTGACCCGGAGAAGAACAATTGAATAAACTACCTTAATCATTCTATAAACATCTTATATTTCTCTCATGTTACATTTACATAGCCTGGATTTCCTTCTTTTGAACTGGTGACCTTCCCTGTGCATCTAAATCTTCAGAGGAAAAGGATACATTTCACGCTTCTGAATAACTTGGTGTATGTGTGTGGGGGGAGCCCAAATGTACGTTAAATAAAAAATAATACCTAAGGGGAAATGCCAGTTCCAGTCAAGGACCTCCAGAATACCAAGAAGCAGGCCAGCAAAGGTGTGGGGTAAACTGGTAAAAATTAACTATTAGGAAGATGATACTATCTCATTTTTATGATTCAGAGTTAGCTACAATGCTAATATATTGCTCCAGGGGAGGTTCAAAAAAGTCTGCTTTCTGTGAGATGTGCTCCAAAAATTGTTAGGTTGTGAATTTCAGATGCTCAGCATCTCTGACACCTTTTGGACCAAAATAATGGTCACAGCACTCCATTTCGCTTCTTGCAGTTCAGTCTATTTTCATAATGGCCTAAGACCAAATGTGTGATTCCTTGGGGGGATCAATGAATAGTGACAGTCACTCTGCAAAAGAGTATGGGGCACAAGTACTTCTGTGAAGCAGCTGCCTTGTTCTCTATGATATTGGGTTTCTTTCTTTCTTTCTTTCTTTCTTTCTTTCTTTCTTTCTTTCTTTCAACTCTGGTTGCAATGATTGCTGTTAGCTTAATATTATGAAATAAACACCATCGGAACAATTGTTACTAATTAGTTTTGCAAAGAGATTTTGAAAACAGGGTGCATAGGGATCTCACTGTTTGACCTTCAACAAGGTGTAGTCATTTCAACATGCCATGCAGCCAGCCTTGATCTGGCACAGCAGGATATGATTCCCACAAGGAAGCTGTGATATGAACAGAAAACACAAGGAAAGATTATGATTTTACAAATTTGTAAACCACCACACAGCCTGAGGCCATCAAAGCGGTTTATAAGAAGATAAAAGTAAAGGGGAAATAGTTAAAAATGCAAATTCTAAAAACAATGGGAACTATCTCTACAAACCCTGTAAATGATCAAAACCGTTCCTACAGATGTACAATTAATATTTAATAAATGACTAGGTCAGTGGGTCGCACCTAAGATGAAGTCTTCTTAAACAAAAATGGCAGTTCTAGAAATTCAGGCCCTCTCCTAAACCCTCACAGGGAAGGGCCCTACCATTAGGAAGAGCGATGCTCCATCATTTTGCAGCTCACTTTGGTTTGTCTTGAAAGGGCAGCAAATTGTTAGTTATTTAATTTATTATTCTGGTATCATTACCGCTAGGGAAGGAGAGAAGTGTTGGTTGGATTGTTTACTTCAGGTGCCAAAGTAACTTGTCTGGCCTTGCGTATTTACACCTTGACTTGTGAGGGTGGGCCAGGTAGCACAGTGGTTCACCATTTATTGTTCCATTTTTGTGCTGTAAAATGTCATGGACCAGCCTGTTCATACTTGCTTTCAGTGCTATCTTCCCCTGTTTTGTTTTTGATTACTTATGTGTCCTGCACTAGAGGTTTTACTTTCTGTCTTTTTATGTCTGCTTTGCATACATGTAGCAAGCTGTTGAGGGGGGGGAGGTGAGTGGGAGGTTCCCCCATATAAAAAAAGATTCCTCTGGCACTATAAATCTGTGTATGCAAATCTTGTTCCTGAGCTGTCTATTGGGTGTACATCCTCATATCTATTCTGCTTTTGCACCTAATTTCTTTCTGAATCAGACATAAAATGTATATATTCTCTGCTGTGCAATGAAATAATGAATTCTTAGCATGTCCACATGTAAGATGTTTCCCTGAGAATAATGTCTAATTTCCCCCTCCTTTAAAAAAAAATGGAAAGAAATATGGAAGGTTTTGGTGCACCATTTATTTTTATGGTAATTTAAATATGTTAATACTATACCTAAGAGTTTTATATAATATGCATCTTGCATAAAAAGCTGATTTTACTCCTGAGCATCAGTCTGGGGAAAGGGGGTGAAAAAACCTCTTTGTCGGCGCTAAAGGCATCTTTGGCCGTGTTATTAAAATGCTATAAAATCACATTCTCTCCAGACTTTTAACAACTGTCTTGCACTGCACGACAGCTCAAAAACATATATTTCCTTTTGCAAACAGGTGCTTTAGAATTAATGATCACAGTTTTGTGAGAACATTTAACAAATGCATACTTGTAGTCAAGGCTGTCTCTGCACCATGTGGTATGACAAATGGCTCTATGCTTGATGGTAGTTTCATTAAATTCTTTTTTTAAAAAAAATTCTTTTCAATTTTGGCTAATTCCACCACCTGAATCCCTCTGTAATGGTGCTCCATTGTAGACATGGGCAATCCCTTGCACCCTCCCCAAAGCTGCAGGAGGTCAGGCAAGAAGGAGAAAAATCCTGACCCTTCTAGTAAACAACAACAGCACTGTGATAAAGACAAGAAATGGCAAGAGGGGATAAAGTAGTTTTTAAATATCTACCCGCAGTTGGAGCCACTCTAATAACCAAATGAAATGCAGTGCCTAATCCTTTCTAAATTAGAAGCATATTAAATCTTACAGAGCTCAGGAAAACAAGCCAAGATACTCTGCTGTTGCAGGTTTTCCAACAACTTATTTCTTTTCCCTTTCCTTTTTCTTTCTTTCTTTTGGTAAACATCACGTCGTAGCAGCTTTAGCTTAAAAATGCATGACTAACAACCTGCTTTTCAAAGCACTTTGCCAGAACAAGGCTGGCTCATTTCAGTGGGATTTCTGTCAAAGAAACACACTGAAGATTGGAATGGGATGCCATTACAAAACTCACTGGGGCAAGGGAGCCAACATCCAGCGAGGTCCAAGGTTAATTTGAGGAGAAGCTGTCTGTTTTAGGAGCAACTTTTTACACATCTTAACACAGTGGTGTTTCCACCACTACAAGCCCTGTGCTAATCTGGATATAATGAGAACCCAAATTGAGACCGCATGCACATCATATATTTAAAGCACATTTAAATTACTTGGTTCCCCCAAAAACCAAGGTTCTGAGTTGTTCCGTGGCCTTGGCTGTTCAGAAACCACACAACTGTTTTATTTTCTGAGAAACAAAACCAAGCTGCCTGGGCAAATGCCCAGTTTGAGATGGAAAGGGGAGGAAAGATGGGATTTTTCATTCTGACTGACAGGTCTTGCTTTTAACCACAATGCATTAGTTCCCCAGGGCATTCCTATCCCAACCATTTGGGGAGGGATAAGAAACATTTGTTTCCCATGTGGAGACATGCCTCTTCATAATCAAGTCTATGGAGAGATCTCCATTGCATCCCTCAGGGCCAGAGGTCCACACTCTGCATTGGGATATCAAGGTTCTTGCTGGGAGGCATCATATCCCTGTCATTCCTGGGGATTTACGCTAGCATAATACTACCCATTTCCCTGTGTAAGTCAGTGTAGATTTCTCTCTTTCAGGAAAAAGAGGTCATACCCCACCCCAAATTGAAGGTAAGGCAAGATACCAGCCATCACCAATGATCACTGAGGTAACTAGATGCTTGTTGGGGATGACATTGCCCCCCACTGTCTTTCCTGGGGCTATATGCTCCTTGTGGGAGAATCACTGCAAGAAGCATTCTGAAATTGGGCGGCCTTCTTCCAAATAGAAGGAGTAACCATGCATGCAGATTGCATCCTGTTCTGGCAGAACATGAAAAACTTGTAGACTTTCCCTTTGTTTAAAACACCATGCTTTAAGGACACCCTCCACAAAACTCCCTGGATATACCGGTATCTGCCTACAATTTGGCAAGCTTAATCCGCTCCTATGCTTGTGGAAGTTAGAGTCATCTTTAGATGAATGTGAAAAAACAAAGTTGAATTGGGAAAGCATAGAATGACTCCTTCAACTACACCACTTGTAAATGCAGGTGGTGAAGGTTGTATTTCGAATAATGTCTGATACGCTCCTTCTGT
>NC_138032.1:58718405-58865905 GCF_964106645.2 Podarcis pityusensis | reverse complement strand
GTTACTGAGGACAAACAAGATTGTACAAAAACAAGATTGGGTGCAGGCCTGGCCAGGACATAGGTGTCCTGACTGTGACAAAGGTGACCTGTGTGCTTGCTTGCTTTCTTGATTAACAGCTGTTGGAAACTTCAAGGTCCCTGATCTCCCTTCTTATGGTCTTTGTACTGGACTTGGAGACTTCAATAGAGAGCATTCCATGTCAAGGAGGAGGACCCTATCAAATGACAGGGCAGGAGCTACACGGAGCAGGGCCTTTTCACTGGTTGTGCCCAATGTATGCCTCACTCTTCCCAGACCTGTTCTCTTTTGGCCTATATTTTGGAGCTTTATAATTTAGGAAGACTTTGGTTGACAAGTCTTATCAGTCGCTGACGTATGAACAGATTTTATTTGCTGCTATTCTGGCCTTCTGGTACACCAGGGTTTACACCAGCGTAATAGAGTTGGCCAGAATGCCAGAAGGGATACAATTTATGAGCTTTCTCCATTATCTGCACAGCAGGGGGTGTTCAGTCAACAGTGCAAAGGCTGAGCTGAAGCATTCCTGCTGGTTACCTGCTTTCAGCAATAGGGGTCGCTGTTTGGTAGTACCCAATTGGTTAGCTGTCAGATTATAGAGCTCCCTATTGGTGGCTCTTAGGTAATTCACAAAATACAGAGTCCATTCATAAAACACAGTGTTCATTCATAAAGCAGTTACATAAATCTCCATTGCTACATATTGGGTGTATATTTCAGCTGTTGAACGTACAGGTTTATGGCCATGCTGTAGTGTAGTGCTTATGCGACTGTGAATAAAAGGTGGCTGGGCTCATTGTCTAGGGGTTGGGGGGAGAAGAGGTGACAAAACTGATTTCCAGTAAGTGCCCCCCCTTATTTCCATAACAACTCCTTGAGTCTGTACTCTGAATAGTGACACCAGGGACCTAGACGGTGCAGGGCTTGTCAGTTCAACCCCTGCACAGTCTCATCAGGGCTGACCTTAAGGCAATTGGACCAATTTGGCCAAATTGATCTCCGTGTGCCGCTCCTAAAGGGGCCCCTGCACCAGGGCAATCTAGATGGATTTTATTTATATCTAAGATTTTGCAGCCTTTGGCTATGAACTGGGGTCCTACAAAAAAAAATTCAAGTTGCGCCCCACTGCTTCAATTTGGACCCCGCTAGATAGCCCTGAGTCTCATAGTTGCTGGGCTTGAGTTGCCCTGCCCTTGCATGAAGTCTTGGGTTTGCAATTTTGGGAGAGAGGAGACTGCGGCACTGGGGAGAGGGCAGGCTGGTGAGGCCCCCTAGATTTAGAGGCTCTAGGCTTCAGTCTACTTTGCCTACACATAAATCTGACACTGGGACTAAGTGCTCCTCCCCTTATATTGTGCTATGTGATATTAGTTACTACAAGTGGGGCATGGAGGATGCAAAGTGGTACATCGATAGCCACTTCCAAAACACTGCTGCCTGACTTCCTGAAGGGAAGGGATTTACCTCTTTTTTTGACATACAGAATTTTGTTCAAATGGGAAGGGAAAATTAGTTACACCAGCCTCAGGCTGGCATGGATGGAGGACTCAATCCTGGGGTGTTTCCAACGAATGTGTGGGATATATTATTACTAGAGCGGTCAAGTACAACATTTTACTATTGCCTAGAATGGACATACAGGGGAATGTGGTTCCAGACAGGGAAGACTTCTTGTCATGCCTGCTCTGGAGCTTCCTCCCCCTGTGTGTGACCAGGTAGATGGGCGTGACCCTTGCTGACCAGATAAAAGGGCTGACCATGCAACCATCTCTCTCTTGGACTCTTACTCTCTTACTCTTATTCTTGGATGCACACTCTCCTAGCTCTTAGCCAACACATGGCTCAACCTTCTCACAGGATGGAGTCCACAAGCAGAAAGTCTGAGATGTAGCTCAGACTTCTTTTCACTGTAACCCCAAGATAAAGCCTGCCTTCAGATTACTGTTGTGAACTGAATGCAACTAAAACTTTAGTCTTATTTTTAAAGAAGACCGTGTTGTGTTAGTATTATTATTTTAAGAGGTAAATAAACGGGAAACTTACTAGGAACAATTCAGGCTGGACAAGCCAGACTGGATTGCTTAATTAAAGGATTCTAACGAATCATCAGCTTGCTTCCAATAAGTTGCAAAGGGAATGTGCTCTGCTGTTTACTCACTAGCATGAGTGAGGAGGGATAATATCAAAACAAATATATCCTCTCCTACTTTCCTGAACATCCCCACAGAATAAAGGGGCCTTGGCTCCATCTGATCCAAGTCTGCCTTGGAAACTGAGAATGTGGTACCACTGGAAAGTATGTCTGGCTATCAGACATGTCACATCACTAGAAAAGTTAGAGAAATATATAAATATGGTTGTAATCTAAAGATGTATTTAAATCCATTTAATATATAAAAAATGGAACCCCAAGTTCTTAACTCTTAGTTCACAAATATTATTGAGCTCAAAATTTACACCAGATTTTATTTTCAATAAAGAATGTACATTTTGGTTCAATGAACAAGCCAGAAATTGTTTTTCAGAGTAGCGCCTTGGCATTCCACAAAGTTTTTGCCAACCTTCCCACCCAAGAGATTTGTTAAAAGAGATTTATTTATGGGCATTGCAAGAAGCTTGCCAAATAATTGCACCTTCATGTTTTTTAATACTTCTCTAAATTTATATTTAATAAAAGGAATAAAATGTCAATTTAGTTATTATTAATTATAAATATTTCCATTTATTCCTGCCTTGGGTATCAGGGGTAAATAAAATCCAAGATGCTAAAAATATGCTACAAACACTGGCAAATGTCTTTTTTGCTGTTGAACACAGAGACTTAAATACTTTTCTCTCTTTTTTTGTAACACTTCTTACCACTGTGAGTCTACATATGTGTGTTATGATGTCTTATGTAAATAGCTTGTTTTCTTACCTTGTTTTAGAAACAGGATGCTGGTTAAATTTTATTCATTAACTTCTCAAGTCATTTCTAATTTTTCTTAGATGTTTAAACTACTCTCTCCAGATTGAGAAAACAATTTAAGGCATTCCAGTGGATTCAAGTCTAATTCCTTTGTAAGCAGTATTCCAACAGTCTTCTGGGTGAGCAAGATCAGATTAATCACTTAACCTCCATGGCCCTGCTTGATCTGAAAAAGCTAGGCTGCAATTCTGAAACTGAGTACTTCTGGAACAATCTTGGGAGTTAATATAAGAATTGTTTGGTCAGTTGCACAGGAAATGTAGTGGGGAACAGTTTTCCTTTTTTTATGGGAATTATCATGCAGTGATTGGTCACAATTGTCCAGGTTGCACATGTCCTACGACAGCACTGGCAGGAGTACCAGACTTGTGCTGGGAAGAGGCAATTATTGTCCACAGCAGTTGCACACAGTTCTGCCTGGAAACATACTTCCTGGTGATGGTCGGAAGCCATTTCCAGCAAGCTGCCAGCATGGTGTCCTGCAGGTGTTCTTGGACTTCCAACTCCTATCAGCCTCTGACAGTACATCCAATGGTCAGGGATGACGAGAGTCATAGCCGAGCAACATCTGGAGCCTACCACAATGGGCTAGCTTTGATATTATCTCCCACCAGCATCTTTTGGGTGCCTCAATGCCATCTCATAAGTTAATGGCTTGATTTCCATAAATGCTCACTGAAAGCATGGAGAGGAGAGTCAGAGAGGTAGCATTGTCCTTGATGTTGATGTACCCTTCTGACTATGCCAACATTCTCATGTTCATACAAACATATCAGAGGGACCTCTAAACATATATAGCTATATTCACAAAAGGGGCAGGGCTAATATTTAATTAGACTTTGTTTTTTTAAACAACAACGACAACGCCTAGTTAAATATACAGCTGGGAGGGAGCCTGGGAAGGAGACTTTGTTCTCCTTTATGTCCTCCACTCCTGACTGAGAGCAGGGTGGGAAATTCTGCCACTTGACAAGAAGCTCTGTGCATCAAGTAGGACCAGTCCCTTTGCTGAGCAGCTGAGAGAAGAAGAGTCAGGCATCTGGCTCCTATCTTCTCACGGAAGGTGGAGTCAGTGGGCGGAGTAGCTCTTGGCTTTTTCACAGAGTCTTCCTTCCTGCCTGATGCTCTGAACCCTGACAGCCACAGATTGCTCAGGGCTCTCCAACCTGACCTGTAGTTGTCTTACTTTGCCAAACCTTTATTAGGCATTACAAGTATAGGCCATCATAAAACATCCATATATAATTTTTTAAAAAAATATATACAAATAAGCAGCCATGTAAAATATGTAATTATGAGGATTTTCATTGGAGTTTCTTCTCGCTAAATAGTGCCATTCACCTATCTAAGAGAAACTACTGACAAAAACATAGCCACCCTTGCAGTAACTTCTGGGTTAATGTTGGACAGATAGAATCTGATATTTTCATTGTGCCATGATGTTAGACTACTCCCCCCCCCCCAAAGAGGATAGCTGTAGTTGTCAGTGCTTGACTTGCCCAGTGCATGAGTTCCTCTGAATATGCCCAGCTTGGAGGAATACAGGGTACAGCCCTACTAATTACAGTGCAATCTTATATTTGCCTCTATAAAAGTAAGCCCCACTGAGTTGAATGGGACTTACTCCCAGGTAAGTATGCATAGGAATACAGCCTTAATATACTAAACCAGGAATGGATACTCTGTGGCCAGACTCTGCTGGACTACAGCTCACATCAACCCTAACCATAAACCATAAACCATGCCAGCTGGTGCTAATAGGAACTGGAGTCCAGCATCTGGGAGCAGAGGGGAGCAGAGGTCCCCCATCTCTGCAATAAACTTTGGGCCCTGATTATTTTTAGTAGCATCCTTGGGGGAAAGGATCCATCCACCAAGCAACTGGGAGGGTTGAAAACCAGGTGGCAATAAGACAAATATATTGTGCATAAGGAAAACTGGGTAGCAGTAAAATCCAAAGGCCGAATTCTCTGCCGGCTTCAGTAAAGAGTTCTGCTACTTGCTTCATTAAAAGCATTTGCCAGCTCTAATTGACTGAGTCACCCAATCTTTTTAGTCTGCTGTGAGAAGTTGAAGTTGTTTGTTTAACATTCCATTCTGATGAAGCTTTTCATTATCTAGCCACTAATACACTGTAGGAAATGGAATCATTAGAGTACAGCAGCACTTCATATGTAAACATTTGAATAATTTACACTTTCAACCGGTGTTAAATAAAAGGTTTTAATCTCAGGCGAAGATCTGACAATAAATATTAATTTCTAATTTCCAATAAGTAAACTTTACCTCTTCCTAAAAGCCTCTCTTTTTCTGGAGGATAATGGCAATTTTGACAATTGGGCACATTTGGGATTAAAATTTCCCTCCGGTCAACAGAAGAGTTATTATTAAAATGAAAACCAGAAATAATTACAAATCTTACAATTAGTAGCGATTTCTGGATCTTGATGTGCTATAACCAACAAAAGCAGCTCCTTCTTTTGGAGTTTTCCTGGGGGATGCGTTTAGAGAACTGGAGGTAAGAAACTGCCTTCCAAAGATGAGCAATGTTCAAGTTTGCTGAATTAGAATAATCATCTGAAGCCTTTCCCCCCCTCAATCACTGGATGCCATTTGTGGCCAGCTACTGTGCTGGAAAAGAAACTGTTATTTGACGCAGATGATTATGCTTAAGTTCTCTCTTTCCCAAGTATTAGGGTTATATAATTACACAGAGTGTTTATCCTTCATGTATTCTGCTGACATAAATTCTAATGAAATGAACAGTATTGCGATATAACCCCAGTCCAGCTGGCGGCCATATGTGAGGGCTGTGCATGTGCCTGTATCCGCATATTTTTAAATAAAAGTTCTGGTCTGTTTCTGAGTCGCTCTGTGCTCTCTCCACTGAGAGAGCCGCTCTGTGAAGCTATGCGTTTGCTATTTACTAGAAGGGGACCAATGAGATCGCCTTACACCACATGTGCCCACTCAACCACTTCGATGAGTGAAATTGGTGCTACAGAGGATGTCAAAGAATAAGAACATTTAGTGTGCCTATACTTTGGAACTCCCTGCCTATTGAGATCAAGCAGCACCTTCACTGTCCTCTTTTCGGCACCTGCTAAAAACATTCTTGTTTAGACAAGCCTACTCAGGTGCTTAGAAAGCTGAGGTAATTCTAATCTGTTTTAGTATTTTAACTTCCGTATGCTGTAAAGTAGGGCTGTGATTTTTTTCTTCTTCTGGATTTTCCTGCTTTATCTTTTGTAAACCGCGTTGAGGTTGCTGCTGTTGTTTTTTAATAAGTTGTGTATAAATTTTATGAAATAATAAATAAACAAACAAATAAATAAAATACGGTGGTACCTCGGGTTACATACACTTCAGGTTACATACGCTTCAGGTTACAGACTCCGCTAATCCAGAAATAGTGCTTCAGGTTAAGAACTTTGCTTCAGGATGAGAACAGAAATCGTGCTCCGGCGGCGTGGCGGCAGCAGGAGGCCCCATTAGCTAAAGTGGTGCTTCAGGTTAAGAACAGTTTCAGGTTAAGAACGGACCTCCGGAATGAATTAAGTACTTAACCTGAGGTACCACTGTACATCTAAAAATAGCTACATATATTCCCCCCCCCTTTTAACCAAAAATGGATGAAAAGTACAGGAACCCCTCCGGAGTGCATTGCTCTTCCCAAATTGCAGACAAATAGATGTGGGGGCTTTTTTGTGGGGTAGGTAAAAGGGATTCACTTTCCCTCCCTTATGGTGAGGTGAGGGCAACGGATATTTTTTTCTCTTTCTTTTTCTTACCTCAATTAAGAGTGGCCAAGTCGTGTGTATTTGATCTAAGGGATAGAAACATGATCATGATAGGAATACCATTGAAAGATTAAAACAATGCGCAGTAGATCTTTTATGATAATGTGAAAATAATAGTAGCTTTGTAGATCTTTTAAATATACCGTGCTCCTCCCAATTAGCATTTGCCTTCTCTTATTCAGTCAGTCTCTCCTTCTCCAGTTCCCCTCTCTTTTAATCTTTCGCCCTTTCCCCATCTCTTCTGCTTATTTTTGTCATTTGCTTTCTCCCCCCCCTTTCTCTATACTTTTATTTGTCTTTTGTCATCACTCATTTGATTTAAGCTGCAGCGAACACATGGGGAGAGAAACCACAGTGTGCCAAAGTTAAAGGCATATATGGCATCCTTCATAATGCAGTTCACTCAGGCTTGTGATCGAGCAAAGGTATGTTTTCCCCAAGCTTGCTAGGAGAGTAAGCTGTTCAATTGGTAGCAAAATACAGTTTTATGGTTCTCTGTATAGTGATTTTCCATTTAAGTGTAAGTTAAATTGATAAATTTACACAGAAATAAAATATCGGGATGCGCCCCCCTTTAGTAGCATAAATTCTGCATGAAGACTCCTCTTTCTCTTACCTTTTACTCCTCTTTGTATGTGAAATATACTTTGCTACTAATAAGGTTTACACTGCATGCTTCTATATCAGGCATTATGTGATGACTGTTATGGAACTAGAATGACTTGCTCATGTGTATGGCTTTTAGCTGTGTTTTAGAAATGGTACCCAAAAAAGTCTCACTTAATATTCTGAGGTAGATTTGTTGTGATTCTTTTATATCCTGCTTTCCTTTCCTCATGGATCTCAAGCAGGATCCCATTCATCCATTGAGAATTCACAAGCCATTTCCCCATCTGGACACTGATTGGACCCAGATCTCCTCAGGATTAGCAAGATGGCTGAATCCTATGCATGTGTTCAAGGGAACTTAAGTTACTTGTGAGTAGGAACGCTTAGGATTGCAGTCCGAATTATGTGTCTTCAGATCACGACCAGCAACCTCTTAAATTTTATTTCGCATCCACCCTATCTAATTAAGACATTAATTCTGGCAGTTTTACACTATCAAAGGTAGTTAGATGCCTAGCCAGCACTGTAAGGCAATGGAAACAGAAAAAAGGAGACGATAGCCCACACTAATTAAGAAAATTGCTTTAATTTACAGTTCAGAGAATGTGGGGTGTGCAGCTTGATCCTAAGCATTTTTACTCAGAAATATGACTTTTGGGTTCCTGTTTGACTTATTCCTTAACAAACAGGTTTATGATTTGAGCCCTGTATCTTATTGCTTTCCATGAAATATTGACATATCTTCCTTACGCCAGGTTGTGCCCTACATTTCTTGTCTGACCTATTTTAAAGTCTCATATGTGGGTAAGTAACAGCATTGCTCGTAACATTTAGCATCCTAATAGTGTGAAAATGATTCTTTTCTTTTCTATTTTACAGTTGGGAGGCAGAGAGAGAGAGATTAAAACTTCCTCTAAACCACTCAGTAGGTCAATATCTAAGGTGTAATTCAAGGCCATGCTTCCTAGATACAAGTCTAACAATTTGCACTTTGCATTGGATTGTTATTATTATTGAAAAGCCCGAAGCCATATAAATAAGCAGATTAAATAAATACATCTATTCAGTCTCTTATGTGGCTTCTTACAAGTAAAGCAAGACATTTGCTTATTGATTCACATTATCTCGTAATATTATGCAATCCTATACAGGAGTTCTCTGCGTTTCAGGTGGAAAACTATAAATCTCCTCCAATTTAATTCATTTGGAATTTGTTTCCTTTCTGCCCATGGAATTCTTGCCTTGTGACTACATGTCCCCATAGTTTACTCACCCTTTAAAAAATAATTTTAAAAACATTTACCGCAGATCTGTAAACCAGTAACCTCTGCATAAAGTGCACATATTTCAAGGCATGCTAGGAAGCCAATGGTGCCTTCTCCATCTTCCGACTATGAAGCATTGCTTGGCTTACCACATTTTCTTCTGAAATGTGTGGAGAGTTACCATGACCATGCCATCTCTCTCTCTGCAAGGCTGTTAATGACTAGGACAATCTCCACACAAGACAGAATAATCATATCATTTCACTGGAGAAGTAAAGAAAAGACCAGACTTTGCGTAGGCAATAAAACTAAGAAAATCAAAGCACACTTCTGCATCTGTTTAGTCAGCAGCTACCCATGAACAGCCAAGATGGGGAACCTGTGGCCTTCCAATTGTTGCTGGACTCGTGGCTCTCATCAACCCCAGTTAGTATGGCTAGTAATGGGGGTACTGGGAGACATAGTCTAGAAACATGTGGATGGACACAAGTTCCCCATCCCTGGTGTACAGAATGAACAGCATAAGTCCAATTTTAGCTACTTGACTGTGCTTGCTGGTAAGTGCATCTCTCCCATCATTTTTGGTGGTGGAAGCTATGGTCTTCAGTAGTTTGCAACATATAGTTTGAAGAAGCAATAGTGTGCAATGAAAATTCCCTGCGTGCAGAAAGCTGCAGAATGAAGCTTTTTAGATTTTGCAACACAAACATGCATCTATATACTCACAGTAAAATGAAATCCTTTACCATACTCATATTAAGGGTCAGATTAAAAAAAAGAGAGAGGTTTGCATAAAAATAGAAGTTTTGCAAAACTCTTTAAACCATGGTGTTAGCTGTAAGGTTTCTGGTTTCATGTCACTGAAGCAAGCTTTCCCCTAGCTACGAGCTGAACGTTTCTGGTATCATGGAACTTGGCTCATACAACTTCTCTAAGGAATTAAAACACCAAAACAGAAAGGCTTAGGAAGAGGAAGGGTAGCAGAGAAGAAGACGGAAGACGCCTTGGTCAAGCAGTGGTGAACTGTTAGTCTGGAGGTGTGCATATTTGTAAATGATGTTATATGAGTGGTATGGGGAAATGAGAGGGATGTCTGAATAAACAAGATTTTGATATGTGAACAGGTTGCATGTATTAGTGGGGAGCAGAATATGCGTACATGAGTGTTTTTGTGTGAGTGAATGGGATGTGAAAGTTAGGTGTGCAATCCAAGAATACATACAGAGAAAGCTTTTAAATAAAAAACACGACCTGTGACCTTTTTTTGTGGTTCTTCGCATGCTGATCTTCGTTTCCCTAGCGCTGCCCTAGCCCATCTTGAATGCCGGGCTACTGTAGGCACAGATATAGCAAGTTGCAGAGGACCAAAATTTAGCTCGTCTTGCCCCGTCTAATAAATCCCACCTGACTCCCTGATTCCGTAAAACACTTAAGCAGCTGCAGAATCCTGTCGTTTGCAATGGGTCTTAATCATGCGCTTAGAGGTAAGCACTACAGGGGTGTTCTAATGAATCAGAGCCTGAAGCCTCATATTCCCTAGTCAGCACAGACCAGCTTCTGAAATAGATCTCCAGAGAGGTGTACTGATGCCAGCGGATTTCCTCTGCGATAAGGCTTCTGAGCAGCTGACTACATTGCCTTACCTATTTATTTTCCCCCCCTCCCAGGGAAGTATCATGCCTGTTCTAGATTAATTTGGATACCAATAGATGGTTTATAGGAAGGGGGGGAATAAATATTTCTCTGGAGATGTGCCTAATTTGTGGCCTTTCCCAGGTAAAATAGGATGGCTGCTATTTATAGGCTGCCTGGTTATATCTCCAGTACCTTTGCGCTGCCTTTGCCATGCTAACTAAGTGGGTCACCTCTTTGTTTTTCGAATGAGGACTGAGCTTCACTGCCTCTTTGGCATACCAATAAACCCAGCAACAATAAAAAGAAACAATGTTCATTATGCTGCTGCATGGGGACTTTCTTGAAGAGTTTGGGCAGTAAATGGTTTTTAATCCCAGGATGCACTGATTGTGATAATGTAAGCCAAGCAAACTGAGCGTCAGTAATAAAATCATTGCAAATATGAACAGAATAAAAAAATTGGTCAAAAAGGATCTTGTTACGACGTGTGTTTATTCCACCAGGGTTTAAGGAAAGTAAAATAGGTAGTGATTTTGTTTGGGACTTGCTTATGAAAGATTTCTTTTTGTGTAGGCAAGTGTAGAGGTTAAAGGAAAGAAATGGAATTTAAATGTGGTGGGTTTTCAAGATTTCTGTCATCGTTTGACTTAACAACAACTTAACTTAAAAGAAAAAAGAAAAGAAAAAGCTTCCAGCTTCCAGTTCTTTCCTTTCCTTTTTCCTTTTCTTCTTTTCAAAAAGCCATTTCATAAAAGCTGTAAAATATAATATGACACAACTATAAAATATAATTTTGTTTTTTAGCCTGCAAAACTGCTGTAGAACTGAAATTACAATAAATCTTCTAATGTCCAGCATTGATTGCTTCAAGCCTGTGGCTTTAATGGACAACAGTGCAGTGTATTACGACGCCATGATTAAGGAATTGTGGAAAGGAGGGAGAGTGATTCTGGACTTAAGTTTGGCACTTTGCGCAGCTCGACGTTGCCACAATTATTGGTTTTCTGAAATATGTTCCTATGCATTATTCTGATCAGATTACTTGCATTGCACAACCCTCTGGTGAATAAGGGGACAATAGCCTGAAATAAATCTCACTCTAAAATTTAATCTCCACAACTGTAGACCGACATGAAGAACATCCAGATTCCTCTGATAAGAAGTTGTATATTTTCCACAGCGGTGGTATATTTTTCTTTTTATAATTGTCTTTAATGTAAATCCACAAACAAAAAAAGCAAATGGTGCCAGAACTTGTAGTGAAGGTCCAGCAGGGTGGGGCTTGAAATGTAGCCCAAACATTGTCCACTGTGCTTAACTCATAAGAAACCCTCATTTCCTCAGGGAAGTCCAGAAGCTGGGCTGAACTGGTTGGCTAAAGAAATCATTAACCTTTCGTTGCCTACTTCTTAAAGCAATTTGTTCGATAATTATCTCTCTCATTGAGTAGCTTAAATCTTTGATAGCTTTTAAATGGGGCTAGACAAATTTAAACACACAAATTTGTGCAAGGTAGCTCTGTCAACAGCTATTTTAGCTATGCCAGCTAAATGGAACCTCCATGTGCAAAGGCAATTTACCTCTGAAATACAAGATGCTAAAAACTGATCACAGGAAATGACTGTTGCCTTCATGCAGTGCTAGTAGACTCCCCAGAAACATGATGCCCAACTGCTGGAAACAGCCCTGAATGAGACAGAACTTTGCTGTGATGCATCAGGATCTTTATTATGTTCTTCATAGCATAATCTTATTCAAATCTACCCAGAGGTACATTCCCTTGAGTTATGGGGTATAGGATTGCAGTCTAAAATTTTCCACCATTAGGTTATCCCTCACAATTTTGTATTATTTGGCACACAGAGGTCCCATTCCAGAGAAAGTGACTTGTACTTAAATCCCACTGAAATCAACAGAACAGTTTACTCATGACTTCAAATTACCTTATGCCCTATTAATTTTAATAGGATGAATGCATGTATAACTTTCTTTGGGTTTGGGCCCACAATGATTCTGAAATGATTTCTGAGGCAATTGAATCATTATGAAGCAACAGAGTGCTTGCCACATTAAACATAAAACTCTGAGCTAAAGCATGTTAGGAAATAAAACCATCCTGTGCACATGGAAATGATTTGGAGTACCTACCTGTTCCTCAGATACACCAGGACAAATCCACTGAACAGCATGGCTGCACAGTCCCCATTCATTTGAATGAAGAACATCATTCCAGCCCTACTGAAATGACCCAAGATTGTGCAGCAGCCATTGCTCAATGCCTTGTGCATGTGACCAGCACCTTCGCTTCAGTAACGGTGAGCAAGACACAGAATGATAAAGATATATTATTAGCTGTGCTTAGTTACATGTGCAGCTAATTATTAGTTGCCGGTGCAAATGTCAGCGTGCATTTCTGAACAATCTAATTTAGATTAGTATTCGTATTTCCACACAGGGATTACACACATGACAATATTTCAAGCTCCAAATGTTGCCCATCCGAAATGACTGGCAGAGGCCAAATTGATGCCCGTAGTTATGGGAGGAAGCTCACAAGGGCCTCTCTGCCTACATTAATATGCTGGAAGCGGTAGCAGGTGAAATAAATTCAGGGAAGGTTGTGAACATTTCACCAGTGGTAGTTGTGCTTGCTTGAACATAAAGCAGCAATTCCAGTCAAATTGGCTTCCAGTACCGTCTTGGCTGTGACTCTCTCCCTTCACTTTGAGCGCCAACGGCTTATGTGACATGCACAACATCATTATCAAAAGATGGCAGCATAGAGGTGAACACACTGTGTTAATGCAGTGCGGTCTGTCACCTCCGGAGACCAAGGTTCAAGTGATGGTTGAGTTTGCATGTGAAAATTGATTAGGTAATCCCACGCAAGCCACCATGTGTTTGTATCCTGGGTGCCACTGCATTCCTTGGCATGGACATCGGCTTCTAATCAAACATGGGCCAGGACTGGAGTAACAGGAGCAGTGCCAGTTGGAACAGATAAGCTGGAAGGAAGATAAGCAGCACCTGCCTGCACTGTGCTGGATCAGGATCCTCCATTATCCTTGCAATTTCATTGCCATTCAGTTCAACTAGATAGGAAAAAGTGGTACTTCTTACACAGATAATAAACGACTATTCCATGCACATAACAAGTGCAGTATGGGGCATTTTTTGTGATGGAATACAGATAGCCACTAGATGCAGGACTGGATATCCTTATCGTAAAAGGTAAAAAAATGGTAAAGGACCTCTGGGCGGTTAAGTCCAGTTAAAGGCGACTATGGGGTTACGGCGCTCATCTTCCTTGAGGCTGAGGGAGCTGGCGTTTGTCCACAGACAGCTTTCCGGGTCACGTGGCCAGCATGACTAAACCGCTTCTGGCACAACAGGACACTGTGATGGAAGCCAGAGTGCACAGAAACACTGTTTACCTTCCCGCCACAGTGGCACTTATTTATCTACTTGCACTGGAGTGCTTTCGAACTGCTAGGTAGGCAGGAGCTGGGACAGAGCAACGGGAGCTCACCCTGTTGTGCGGATTTGAACCGCTGACCTTCCAATCAGCAAGCCCAAGAGGCTCAGTGGTTTAGATCACAGCGCCACCCTCTCCTTATTGTAGAAGGATGTTTGCAAAAGTAACAACAACTTTTCAAACAGTTTGAAATCACTGCCACAATAAATGCAGTAGGGTTCCAGGGAGATTGGGGGATCCACAAAGCTGAAATAAGATTTCTCTTGTCCGCTATTATAGATTTTGTTCCCTTCGTCACCAGATGTAGGAGATTTCTTTTCTTTTCCTTTCCTTTCCAGTGTTTAAAATGTTAGGAGCCTGACCAATAGCAAGTGGCCAGTCCTAACACAAGATGAGAGTGTCTTTGCTCTGTGGTTGCTAATATGATATTTGGTACAGAATGGAATAGTATTCCATAGGTAAGTATGAGGTCCTGAAGTCCTGAAGTCCAGTACAGTGGTACCTCGGGTTACAGACGCTTCAGGTTACATACGCTTCAGGTTACAGACTCTGCTAACCCAGAAATAGTACCTTGGATTAAGAACTTTGCTTCAGGATGAGAACAGAAATCGTGCTCCGGCGGCGCGGCAGCAGCAGGAGGCCTCATTAGCTAAAGTGGTGCTTCAGGTTAGGAAGAGTTTCAGGTTAAGAACGGACCTCCGGAACGAATTAAGTACTTAACCCGAGGTACCACTATACCGAGTAGGCCTAGAAACAACACCATCATGAGAGTGCCTTAACTGTATGGTGTGGATGTGACCAGATAATGTACTACATGATTTAGAACTGCCATCAATGTAGGATCGGCTTGACCATTAGGCAAGGTATGGCAATCACCTCAGATGGCAGATGTTGGATGTCAGAGCTGGGTGTACTACATGGTCTATCATGCACTCCCTAACATAGTCTGCCACCCTCAGGCAGGGATGCTATCACTATGCCCACGTTGAACTGCCAGTCTAGTCAGCTTCAGTTCATGAAATGAGGAGGTCTTTGGCCTCAGGCGGCAAAACTTATTGAGCAAGGCCGTATGAATACACATTCATACATTTTGCTCACCATTTAATTTTATAGGGCAGAGTGATTTTCGGTGAAGAAATGGGGAAAGGGATTTATGGGATGTATTAATACACAAGACTAGGTTAGGCATAGGGTATCTTCATTATGTTAATGACAAGGTCAAAATCTGGACACATGACGTTTATTATGCATTTCCTTACCATCTTCTCCAGCCTTCAGGAATGCAAGATGTGAGGTAATTCTAAGCTTTAGGATCAACAACAAGGCTGCAGCATTAATACTCATAAGCAGTGGTTTATAAACCACGCTCCAAGGAACATTGGAGTTCCTCTGAAACTCACTGGGGTTCCTTGACAAGGACAGTAATGGAAGACAAACTGGCTAAAAGACAACTAACTTGCCATGACTGATTTCCTCCACAAAATGCGGAGAACCAAAGAAGTATTGGGCTCAGAATAAGCTGTAATCTTTGAATCATATGAGGAGAAAAGTCTGAAAGGTCTGCTTGGTCCCCTGCAAAAATCCAGTTTGTCTTAGAATAGTGGCTCCCAATTAGCTAAGTACTGTGGTCCCCTTTCTTTTCAAAAGCCAAGCCATGGACCCCTTACTTTTGAAAATATTCATATCTCTATGGTAGTTTTTGTTCTGTGAATGGTGCCATGGACCCGCCCCCCCGGGGTCCACAGACCATCAATTGGGAGCCACTGCCTTAGAACATAGCCCAGAATCCTCTGCAAAGGGCAGTGAGTCCTTAGTAAGTGAACATGGAAAGGGTTCCTTGATGGTGGGAAATTTGGGGGCGGGGCAAATGTAGCAGAAACACTAATACCAGGCACACAGTAGGAGCAAGATGAAAATACTCATATATTGCAAAGTGTATTCTTACTGCATGACCACAGGTAGTTATGCAGGCACCAAGGGCTGGTCTGGGGGTTCATGGCTAAAACATTAGTAAATGTACTATATAGTTTTTAAAAGCCGTATCTATCATCTGAGAAACCAAGAAAGGTACCTGCTCTGAGACATCCCATTCCAAACCATTCACAGAACTTGTGCTTTCTTCTGACAAAAACACACTTCACTGCCAAATCTCAATATTCGTTGCTCAGCTTAGCAATGCTCCGCTACATTTTCTTTTTTAGCATTGCATTCTTTTCTGTAAATACGTTGAGAAGTGGGGGGGGGGGGGGAGAGAAAAGAACAATACATAATAGATCCGAGTTATAAGTCCACTCAGACAGTTTAACCCTTAGGTCATTGTGTTTGTATTTCACTTATTGGATTGTTAATAGATTTTCTTCATTTGTGTGAGACATTGTGAATGATGTGCTGAGGCCTTTCTGTTACTGCAGCACTCGCGCCCATGGTCCACCTGTAAGAAGATAGTGTTAAAAGCTGCTGGAGTTTCTACCTCTTGACAACATCCCAGCTGTAGACTAGCAATAGCAATCCTCCCGTGGCAGTTTTAATTATCGGCACTGGCGATACCATCAGTAAGTGTGTAATTACGTGTCAGTTTCCTGGCTGTTGGGTATGAAAAGTGGAACCAGTGAGATGATGATTGTTGAAGCTGTAGACTCATATTTAAACAATTCAAAATGTGTAACTGGCAGTGTCATTAAACAGAGAGAGTTTGACCCCAGCTGTCAGTTACTTTTCCTTATGCAGATTTTTTTTCATGCTGTCTGTCAAAAGCGCTCCATGGGCTGAAATGGGACAGAAGAGGAAGCTTAATATCCTGAGTGCAGAAGTGCTGCTATCCTTCACTCCCGCTGAGGTGTTCTTTTACCTTAAGTAAATAAGACGACGGTCCCAGTTGTAAATAAACCGTGGGCATTACAGGAAATTATATAGGCAGTTCTGATGAAGTAGCAAAGGTAAAATATCAAACAGACATTCTAGCCTTAAAATAATAGGATACACACACCACACACACACAAACTCACTTATTACTGTCTGCCTAAAGAACAAAGTTTATGGTAATTTGGTATGTTCATTATTTAACGGTGGGATCATTTTTTGTTTCTCAAAGTTTGAAAAAATATATTTCAGTACAGCACAGAAGAACTATGAAGCTGCAAACATATATCTGTGTGCCATATGCTTGTGTGCTTACGTGTGTGTGTGTATCATAACACACACACACACACACACACACACACACACACACGGCATTAACAATTAATGTGTGTTACTGTTTAAAATTGTTGTGCACTTTTATCCACGCTTCAAAGTTAGCTGATATGAAAAAATTAGAATCTGACCTAGCTCAATATATGCTAAGTAAATTGAAAATATAAATATACATGAACGTAGAATATATTTTTCTTCCTGAGGAGGAATAGCAAAAAGATGCCCCCACATCAAGGTGCATAGTACACAAAGCTAGCTGAGGTATTTTCAGTGCAGTTCTATAGACATCTTTACTAAAGCAAGACCCACTGAGTTCAATGAATCTCAGGGACAAACTAGATGTTATTTGAATTGCACAACAAACAGCTACTCCCGTTTGTTTGTTTGTTTGTTTGTTTATTGGTTTTGTGTTATTAAAGGTGCCCCCCTTGCCTATGGCCAATAGGACTGAAGCAAGGTGGGACAGGTCTACCCATTCCCCACAAGCTGTAAAACTGATGAAAAATGGGAGCCAATAAGTGCTTTCTCTCAAAAATTTGCTGCCTTTTCTTGGTATGCAAAACCAGCAACCTGAGGTCGCTGCTCCACTCTACCTAATGGTACTGCTGATCCTAAACAAAGAAGTGATGCAATCGGCTCTGAATTTGGAAGCCTGGTAAAAGGAGTTGATGACAAATCGGGTTCTCCTCCCAGAGAGCATGTGTTGTGCTGAGGTCACCACAACTGACTCTCCATGGCTGGGGTGGGTAAGTTTGGATTGCCACAGTTACCCAATTGGTCCCTCGGAAGCATGGGACCTTTTCCGGCCAATGGGGTTGCAGAAATTTCTTCCAAGGGATAGATATATACCGCTGCATGATGCTTTGAGATTCTTCTGTTTCACTTCGTCCACCGGATCACCCGCCCACCCTCTCTATATTTAGGGTCTGTGTTGACCTTGCTATACCGTCGTGGGTTGTCTGCTTTGGGGGCAGGGGCCCGGTAGGAATTTTTCCCACTTGGCTGATTAGCTGGTGCCTTTTGGGTTTTGCCTACTGTGTAGCAAGTCCTCACAACTTTGTAAAGATTGTGGTTAGGCATTGGTTAATGTGTGTGGAGGGGACGAGGCATGGCTGTGACAGGTCCCTCTAATGGTTGCTGCTTAGGTATTCCGTTAAAGGAATCCAGGGGCTCGCTGTGCATTTGTCCGACCCCTGAAAGGGGGATAGGACTGCACAAGAACCCCTGGGATCACACCCAGAATCCCCTGGGAGCATTCAGGGTGTGATCTTGGGGAACTGCACCCATCCCAATCAATCTCCCGGGGTGCTTACCTTGACTGACCTCTCCTGTCCTGGATAGTAGGGTACAGGTTCAGATAGTCTGAACCAATGCCTAAGCAAACCAACCACAGCCTGTAATTAATAAAGTTGTGGCCACAATTATGCCAAACCTCAAACTAAAATTTGAGTCATGTGTGAATTCATTTCTAGGCAGTTTTGGTGATCTTAACACACAACTGTTCTTTCCTTTTACAGGTGATCAGTGCAGTCTAAGCTGCCCATCAGGAGGGATTTTACAAGAAGCAGTACACATGCAGATCAGTGAGAATCTCTGGAGTTGTGCCATTGTGTACAGACAGTAACAGTGCTCTACTTTATTATTATTTTGTTTCAACACAGAGAATCAGAGGGCAACATATACGGTAGAACAGGCTATACTAATTGCGGCAGTACTTTCCTAGTTGAAAGTAATAAATAGGCACATATTAAATCCTCTAAGGATTAATTTGTATTTTATCAGCTGTGAAAAGGGCAATTTTTTACATATCCAGACTTAAGAGCTTTATTAGATCTTCATTGGAAAAGAAATTCTGCATACGTTTTGTGTTAGGTTTTTTTTTTTAGTTTTATATTATATATATATGAATTTCCTTTTAAAAAAATGCTTAGGCAATGCAACTGGGAGTTGCAAAGCTTAAAAATATACATCCAAAAACCAACATTGCCACTTCATGTCTCATGTACAGTGGTATGGACAGCTAAAACAGTGATAAAAAAATCAGTATATCACTTTTTTTTTGAAGGGGGGGATTTGAAGTGTAAGCGCTTAAGGTTATTCAGTTTCCGTGCATACATATTAATGACACTGTAGTTATTTTACAGTTATAGGTTTCCAGCTAATTTCTGCAACAATCAGAGTTGTAGCGTTACCCTCCTTCACAAAAGAAACACTGCTTGAGTTAGGAGAAGTCAGTTTTTGCATGCCAAATATACATTTTTCTTTGTCTTTCAGAGGATAGTCTGTGTGGGTGAGTATTTTCAAGTTATGTTTCTGTCCTACTTCCATGTTAGCTGCAGGCTATCTGCATCGCTGACAAGAGGTAGTCCCTGGGGAAGGGCCCACTTTTCTTCATTTAGTCAGGTAGCTTTGTATGGAGAAGATGCTACAGAATTAGCCCTTTCTTTTAGGAATTTGCAGTGACTTTGATACAGCAAAGCAACACATATTCATGGGCAATTTTTCTTTCTTTGGAAAAACAGCTTTTTTAAATTTGATGTTTGAAAACTGGCAAGTTAAGTTTTAAGCCCAATCTGATAAATATCCGTTTTGGGCTTTGTAGCAGTTGCCTAATCAGAAAGCATGCAACTCCTTTCAGGAATCTGGGCCGGGTTATCCAGACTAATTTCCACAAAAGCAAAATGTGGACTTCTATCTGCCTGCTTCTCTATTAAATCTAGGAGCATCCACATAGCAACATCTCCTTTACTGTGTTATCAAGGACCTTTCCACCCTTTAAATGTGGGCTTTTCACATCCTGTCTATTTTGGACTTTCCAAGGACTGCAAAACCCTGCATTTAAAGGGGGAGATATATAAGACAGTTGGACTAACTCCCATAATCCCTGATCACTGGTCCAGCTAGCTAGGGGATAATGGGAGTCGCAGTACAACACCTGGAGGCCCATGTATGACAAGCACTGGTCTAAGACAACACTGGAATGTGGATACTTCTGCCCCATGATATTCTTGTAAAGAAGCTGGTAAAATGCGGTCTTGACTATGCTACCACTCAGTGGATTTGTAACTGGCTGACTGACCGAACCCAAAGGGTGCTCATCAATGGTTCCTCTTCATCCTGGAGAAGAGTGACTAGTGTGGTGCCACAGGGTTCTGTCTTGGGCCCGGTCTTATTCAACATCTTTATCAATGACTTGGATGATGGACTCAAGGGCATCCTGATCAAATTTGCAGATGACACCAAACTGGGAGGGGTGGCTAACACCCCAGAGGACAGGATCACACTTCAAAATGACCTTGACAGATTAGAGAACTGGGCCAAAACAAACAAGATGAATTTTAACAGGGAGATATGTAAAGTATTGCACTTGAGCAAAAAAAAATGAGAGGCACAAATACAAGATGGGTGACACCTGGCTTGAGAGCAGTACATGTGAAAAGGATCTAGGAGTCTTGGTTGACCACAAACTTGACATGAGCCAACAGTGTGACGCGGCAGCTAAAAAAGCCAATGCAATTCTGGGCTGCATCAATAGGAGTATAGCATCTAGATCAAGGGAAGTAATAGTGCCACTGTATTCTGCTCTGGTCAGACCTCACCTGGAGTACTGTGTCCAGTTCTGGGCACCACAGTTCAAGAAGGACACTGACAAACTGGAACGTGTCCAGAGGAGGGCAACCAAAATGGTCAAAGGCCTGGAAACGATGCCTTATGAGGAACGGCTAAGGGAGCAGGGCATGTTTAGCCTGGAGAAGAGGAGGTTAAGGGGTGATATGATAGCCATGTTCAAATATATAAAAGGATGTCACATAGAGGAGGGAGAAAGGTTGTTTTCTGCTGCTCCAGAGAAGCGGACACGGAGCAATGGATCCAAACTACAAGAAAGAAGATTCCACCTAAACATTAGGAAGAACTTCCTGACAGTAAGAGCTGTTCGACAGTGGAATTTGCTGCCAAGGAGTGTGGTAGAGTTTCCTTCTTTGGAGGTCTTTAAGCAGAGGCTTGACAACCATATGTCAGGAGTGCTCTGATGGTGTTTCCTGCTTGGCAGGGGGTTGGACTCAATGGCCCTTGTGGTCTCTTCCAACTCTGTGATTCTATGATTCTATTCTATGCATTTATTGGTGAGACTTGCAGATGCAAATCCACATTTTGCTCTATTGTGGACAAGCCTTTGGAACCTTCCTGTTCCTGTTTGTCAGATGGAAAGTGTTCAAATACCCTTCCCCAGTTGCAACCCCAGTTGCCAAAAATAAAATTTTGAAACCTTTTCTAATCGCCTGTTAACTTCTGGAAAAAGAGGATTCCTTTAAAATAAAATATGTTTATTTGTAAATTTTACAGTTGCTTCATGTTTTCCGGGAGGCTTTCTCAGAATAAGTGTGTGTGTGTGAGAGAGAGAGAGAGAGAGAGAGAGAGGGAGGGAGGGAGGGAGAGAGAATACATGTGTGTACAGAAATGCACACATGGGGCATTGTGGGGAATCTCCATATCCCCCATGTCAGGTTTTCTGCTGAACGAATAAATGTAATACTGACAATTCTACCCACAGCCCTCAATGCCCTAAAAGTAATCCTTACTTTAGCCACTGCAGTTCTCGACAAGCTTATATAATTTGAAATAAAGCATCTGACTCTCCTAAATTCTTTCTTCCTTTTTGTTGCTGTGATTTATCTTGTATTGACCTTCTGGCTACACAATGATAAAAAATAAGGGTGTTTTCTTTCTTGTATGTAGGAAATGTGATTCATTCATAGTCTTTAATAGGCCTTCAGGCCACCAGATATCTATACAATGTTTGGCAGCTCTAAGAGGAAACTACAACTAAACAAATACAGATAGATAGACTGGAAAGTCTTATAAATCAGTTGAAGATATTCTACCACTACTTTATATAAGACATTAGTTGGGCTAGATTTGAAATATCTTGTGCAGTTCTGGTCACTATTTTATCAGAAGGACGTTGCTGAAATTGAAAAGGTACAGCGGAGGGCAACCAGAATGATTCAGAATTTAGGGAATAAGAATGATGAAGATAGATTAGCTGAGTTTGGCCTATATGGATGAAAGGTGTGGCCCTAATGTGCCTCTCTGAGTGCTTCTATTAAGGAGCGAGCCTCGTGAAAGTCAGTAACTCAACAGACCTGATTTCTTATAGGTGTAATAACTATATGAACTGAAAAGAAATTAGTTGACATTATTAGCACTCTCTGCTCTGGAGTGGGGGAAAATATATATCAGAAAATCATATCACCCACATTATCTGAAACTGTGCTTATTCTTTGTACAACCTCTTCTGAACAAATAACAAAAGTGTATCTGGCTACTCTAACAGGAGGATATAACTTCACCAATAATGATTAAAAATAAGGTGTTCATCATGAGGAATGATTTAATCCTAAAGCACAAGTTCCTGAACTGTTTTGAGCAAAATCTTGTATAAAATTATGTGAAGCATCCATAAGATATTTAAAGACCAAATGATGTTTAGATGGCACTATCTACTGTTATCATCTTGCAAATATGGCTGGCAATTGTATCCCCAAAGAAAACTGAAGCTCTGCAGTATACTTTATACACTAGGGCATGAAATTAGTCTTCTTTGAAATAAGCATTCGATTCAGTCTTTTAGCTTCCAAATTTTGTTGTTTGTTTTCGACATTGTCATTTCCCAAACACTTATTTTCAGAGATCGGTTTTTATTTCAAATTTGAGTGCAAAATGGAAAATATTGGTTGCAATCATAACAAAAACGCAGCGTTTAACATGCATTCTGCTCACACTTTGTCCTTGTGGAGTACAGTTATTTGTCTCTGTCCTCTAAGGAAGAACATGGTATGATGAGCAAAATCTGGTGTAATAAAGAAGGATGATGTACAAACCCCACAGAAAGAATACCTCTTTATTCCCTAAATGAAATGTATTTGGATGCGTTAAATATCTTATTTTATACACTTCAAGTAAACCATTACAGGAAAAGGCAGACACATGCTTTTGTGTCCACCAAACCGCAAATAGTACAAATACAGTAAAACCTTCTCATATGAATTATTGATAAAGGATTAAAACTGTTAAAAGCATTTTTTTGCAGGCACCAAGGGCATTTTGTCTAATAGTCTTCCCCATGTGAAAAATATGGGGCATCCCTTGGATAAAAATTTCAGAATGAAGTAAATAAATAAAAACAACAACAACAACAACAAATAAGTGCTAGTATCTCTTTGGTATGAAGAGAAACCAGAAGAAGCCACCTATCAAAATATCAACTGGGAACAGTTATTTTATATCTGATTTTATATCTGATTTACATTAAACCACCCCAACCAAATATTTCCTCAGCATTCTGTGAAATCCTTTCAAGGGGAATCTGTTTGTGAAAAATGAAGGACAGATAAATCTTTTCCATTCACATGGATAGGCAGTCACAGTGGATATTCGGTCAGGGAGGCTGTCTCTTGATAGTGAGCAGAATGAGCAGCAGGATGGCAACAGGAGAGAGCAAGAAAAATGTTTCAAATGTAGCATAGGGAACAGAGTAAGCTGTCTTATTGTTAATAAGACCATGGGTCCATCTAGCTCACTGTGGTCCAAATGACCAGTTGTGACTCTCCATCATTTCATACAGGAATATTTCCCTAGCTTGAGACATCAAGATTTGAACCTGCAAAACAGATACTCTACCACTGAGCTATGGCCCTTCCCCCTTTGGAAGGGGGAAAGCATGCCTTGAAATGACAACTTATTTCTCTTCAGTAAGTTATATTCAAGCATTCAGTGTACATATAAAGTAGAGCTAAGAAGCAGCTTCATGATACTGCCCATCTTTAGAAAGGAACCACTTTAGCAATTAAGTGTTTTCTTTTCTTCATACCAATGATTTATGGGGAACCTTGGGCCTCGGAGGTAAATGTTCCCCTCGGTTATCTCTATATGGCCCATGAAGCTGTCCTCAGGTGGTGCACTTTTCCAGGCCATGTCCCTCATTGGACTTGGTATACACCATCCTTGAGTCTTTTTACCTGGCTGGAATGGCTCCTTGAATGGTGATATGCTTTATTCCTTGCTTGGATGGAGGCGTGTGGTGTGTGTCAGTGCAGAAACCACTGACTTTGTGTGGCTAGAATGTAGCATTTATTGTACAAAGGTAAGAGTGACATCTGCCGCTCTGCTGACTTTTGCCTCTAAACCTGCCCACTAAGGCATGAAGACCTTGGAAGGTTGCTCATGCAGGAATATGGCCCTCAAGTTGAGAAAGGTCCTGCACATCTGATTTATACTGAAGGAAAGTTAGTTCCAGTCTTGCAGATTATCTAAACTGTCATCTTTGAGACAACCAGGACCAGCTAGTCCACAAGGTAGACAACGGAATGCAAGGGGTGCCATCCCAGGTGCCTCGCCACTCCCCTGCTGCTGCAGAAGCAAAAAAAAAGCAGCTGTGGCTTCTGGTAAGATCTCATGAGAGGCCTGTGAAATCTCATGAGATCTTGCGACATCATGCCAGAAGCTGCCACTTCTCTGGCACTCTGGCCCTGCCATCTGCCACTGGAGGAGAAAGCAGAAGAGGCTGTGGCTTCCATGTTCTAGCATGATCTCTTTGGAAGCCACGACTGCAGCCACATCTCATTTCTCTGGCAGTATTGTGGGTGCCCCTCCACCACCAGAGAAGTGAGGAGAAGTGGCTGCAGTGGCCTTTGAATTCCAATGACCTCTCACAAGATGTTTTCAGAAATCTATCTTTCTATCTATCTATCTATCTATCTATCTATCTATCTATCATCTATCATCTATCATCTATTATCTATCATCTATCATCATCTTCTATCATCTATCTATCTATCATCTACCTAATGTTATATTGAAAAGGGGACAAATCATACAGGATTGATCTGACATTATTTCCTCAGAAAAACACTCATCATTATTACTGTAGCCTGATCAGCTATATGCTAATGCTATCCCCGCTTTCCTGCAGACATTCCTACTTAAGACGATGCTTTAATTACCATTCTGTAAGTGAACAGATAAAACAACAACCTATTTTTTTATTTGTAATTTTGAAGACGTCCATGCCAGATTTTGGAAGTTGTGTTCTTGCCCGGGCAGTTTTATGCATGTTTACTTTAATAAGTCGCACTACATTCGTGGGTCTTACTCCCAGGGAAGTGTGCCTAGAATTGCACCCTTAATGTTTGTATTGCTGCAACTTCATAGTTTATGTGTGTTTCAGGGGAGGAGGTTTATCAAAATGGAAATCTGGGATTATAGACTGTAGATTTTCTGAAAGCACAGTTTGATGTATGTTTTCAACATTTCACCAATAGCTGTATGGAGAGCAGTCAATATCAGTGGATGCACAGAAAACACACACACACACACACAGACATTGTGGCTTCTAGACCTCAAAAATACCACACATCCTTTTAAAGGGCGTTAGGAATGTTTAGAAATTAGTTACTTATCTCTGAAGGAGGGAAGGATGATTACTAGAATTAATAAATTTCTATCCATCATGTCAAATTACCATTGTTATTACTAAAAGACTGTAATAGGAGCTCTGAGTTCTTGCTGCAGGGTAATTTGGTTTTGTGCATGCGTTAGCATAATATTCCATAGCAGAGCAGTACAACTACTAATCAGAAGGCTGTGGACCTTCGGTTGAAGAGTTAATTCTAATCCACATAATCATTAGAATGTTCAGTGTTGGTTTTCCCCCTGGGAAATGAACGAAAACACAGATAATTGTTTAGGTGTTAAGTTGGGTGAGCGCAAAGAATTAAACTCAGTTACCCTTCACCAATTTATTTCACCAGGAACCTCACATCAATTTTCTACGGGTGTAAATGCAACTTCCTTATCAGCTGGTAGAGCTGAGTTCTCATGCTCATTTGCTCCTTCCAGAAGCTACTTCTTTCCCTGTCATCCACGACAGCAATGGGCCAAAGGTGGATATGTAACTGGATCCATGTTTTCCTGACCATTCCATTAATATTCTTGATTTTTAATGGCTGACTACAGCAATACAAACAAAAGGTGTGTTGGTTGCAGCTATTGAGAAACTACAGCGTGCATAGGCAAGCTCGGCCCTCCAGATGTTTTGGGACTACAATTCCCATCATCCCTGACCACTGGTCCTGTTAGCTAGGGATCATGGGAGTTGTAGTCCGAAAACATCTGGAGGGTTGAGTTTGCCTGTGCCTGAACTACAGAATGAGAGAGCTGGTCATGATCTTTAAGTGCCTTGCCATGAGCAAGGAGGCAGTATTGCAATTTGTAATAGGATACAGGCCAGCAGCCCAAGAGCCAGCCAGTGGCCCTGATACAAGAAACCAGACTAGGAATATGTTGGGTAGGAATTTGGAATGACACTTTTCATCACAGAACCAATGTTCTTGGCCTATATGGATTTTTAAAGTGATCAAGCTGGGACCTGCAATTACTCACAAGGACTGAAAGGGAGAGGCCGATGGAGGAAGGGCACTTCCCATTGTCCAATGTGTGGGGTGATTGGGCAGGGATGGCATAAACAGATGGTTCACATAGTGCTGGTTTGCAGAGGGATCCATAGAGATACCCCAAGGAGAACATGTGGAAGAGAGGACAAGCATTCCAGGGCTGGCAGCAGGAGTAACATATCATTCGCATGAGGTTGGGCATGCAGTGGGCGGGGACTTATTCCACGTTGAGAGACTAATGGAGATGGAAGAATTTCTATCAGAACAGAAAAGTAATGTAATGTATGTGAGTCATTTGAACATGTGAAATGCATTACTTCCAATTATTTTGAGTGTCAGATATGGACCAGGCGGAGCCCAGTTCAAATGCTTGCTCAGCTATGAATACAACAAAGTGCCTTTGGGCAACTGTCTCTCAGCCCAGCCTACTTCCCAGGGTTATTGTAATTAAAAGGGGGGGGGGTGGCATGTGCATTGCTCTGATATAACTGAAGGAAGAATGTGATACAAGTGGATAGGATAATGTATGTGAGCCTGATTAATGATCATCAGAATCTTATTTGGGACTTTCAAATGATGAAACCCTCTTCCAAACCCTCCAACGGAGTACCCTTGATATTGGTCTGCATTGGAATGAATCAAACCTGAGTAGCACACAGCAACTCAGTTTCAAACACGTTTGCACACTTAATACTCTTGTAAAATTGATTATA
This sequence comes from Podarcis pityusensis, assembly GCF_964106645.2. NCBI lineage: Eukaryota > Metazoa > Chordata > Lepidosauria > Squamata > Lacertidae > Podarcis > Podarcis pityusensis. The sequence goes on along the minus strand of NC_138032.1, from coordinate 58,838,775 downwards.
TTCTTTGCAATTTTCAGGCAATTAGATTGCTCTCTGTGTTAACGTGCTTTTATTTACTAAGTGCTTGGCCTGATGAAACAATGATCATTTGCATGTTAAACATTTTTTATTTTAGGCTTTGAAAAATTGCTGTGCGAGAACTAGTGGGTGTTCTCAGAGGTGCGTGATGCAAGCAATAATCTCTCATTTCATAAATCATCTTTCCTGGGATTCTCAGAACGTACAGTCATTCCTTGTAGGGGCATCCTATTCTACTGAACTCATCCTGCCCATCACAAGTTAGCCATTTGTATTTACAGAAAACAATTAACATCCTTTCAAAATAGATCTAAATTAAAATAAAGAGTGGTGAGATAATTATTTCAATAGTACGTGAAAATATCTATTGAGGGCATAAAAAGAATAAAACCAAGCATTTTGTGGCATGGCCTTTCATGTGTTTTTTACCATTTTAACAAATTGTTTTCAGGGATAAAATGACTGAGTTAACATATTTTTGTCCTCCTTCCCCCCCACCTCCAAACTATCAACTAGACAAATAGCTTCATCTTGATAGTTCCATTTCTTGGTTAACTATCAAATATCAGGATTTTTAATGTTTTTGTAAACATTATATATTTTAATACTTGAGAAAATGTATCTCATAAATAAGCTTTATTATGTGTCAAAAAGGATGAAAATATAACTTTACATTTCTGTTTTAAAGTAATTTTAGTGCCTATTAGCTATAAAGTAACAGTTATATATAATTTAGAGTGTGTAGTCACTCGAAACAACTTGACATTTTCACACAAACACGGAACCTTAATAATAGCCTTGGGATTACACTGGATGTATACACCACTACAAGATATTAAAATAACTTATGGTGCACTGTAATTCTTGTTTTGTATTTGTCCAAGTAGTTTTGAAGCATGCTATAAAGCAGAAAAATAAAAACCTAAGCTCCAAAGTCAGCTAAGCTGTATTCTTAAAGTTATAGCAGTCTTTCCATATTAAGTATGATTAAACCAGTTGACATTTGCAATTGTCATCATCTTCTTCTTCTCTTTTCTTATTAATAGGCTGTGATTAAAATGTAAATTCAGGGCATGCTGCAGTTTGAAAGCCACTGTAATTGTTTAAAATAAAGAAGTCGATTGCATTTAGTCTGGGATTACATTAAATCATTAAAAAATAGTCCTTTACTTGTTGCTCTTAAAGCATACGTGAAATAAGTTAAGTAAAATACTCTGCTCTTATGTCTGATGGTTTCTGCGCTGCTGTCTTGAATTTATATTTGCATGGAAACATCAACCAAAGCAAAGCTTATTATCCTGCGTCCAATAGGAAAATGACAACTGCTCTCAAGATAATCAGGCAGAGTATTTTACACTTGAAATGAAATAAATAATAAAAAAAGAGATTTCTTTTGTAGTGAAAAGGCTCTTTATATCCTCCATCCTCTCTGGCAATTAAAACAATTCTCCAAGATTTGACGTGTTCTTTTAATTTTAATTGAAGTGGCATGTGGGTAGGGATTAGGTGAGAGCACAGATGTGCATAAAAATTAATATGAACTTGGAGAAATATCCTTTTCTCCATAAAAGGATTGACCAAATGTTCACAGATGGAATTTGAGTAGACCCTTATTGAACAAGCTAGCAGCGCCCACTTGGGTCATTTCTGTTGAGGTTGGAACAGGCAAATCTCTCTCTCTCTCTCTCTCTCTCTCTCTCTCTCTCCTCTCTCTGCCTTGCTCCCTCCTCCCTGTTTTTGGTAACCATTATTCTCCTTCTTGATTCATTTATTAAAACACCTGGCATTATTCTGAATATACTGTTTGAATAAGGTAGCACCTTTTGTTGTTGTTAACATTGCTTAGTTGGCCCACTGTTATTTTTTATTTTAGAAACTGAAATTAATTATGCATTTCAGCCACAGCTGAGGGCACTTACGTAGGTGGGCAACTATATCATGAATTTCTTTTGACCTGGACAAATGTTTACTTTCAAAGGACTTGTTGAAGTCCTCAGGCCATGAAGAAAGAAAGAAAGAAAGAAAGAAAGAAAGAAAGAAAGCAAGAAAGCTGATGAGACATAGGGTACCACTTCAAAGAATGCTACTGGTGTTTGTTTTACTTTTTTTTTTTTTTAGTTGAAGAGAGAATCCTCAACTTCAGTACCGAGAGATTTGGGGGGAGCAGGGAGATGAACAACCAAACCATTAGCAACTGAAGCCATCTTATTCACCAAATAGCTTTCTTCAAAACAGGGTTTTAAATAATAACCGAAAGCATGTCAGAACAGGAGTGTTTGCAAGACCGATGTTTACCTTGGAGCTATGGGTATCTGGTGGTCCATATTATCTGGTGGTGGGAGCAAGCAGCCATTTAAATTTCACACCATGCAATAGAGCAGAGGTGGTCATTTGTGGCCTCCATATGATGTTAGAATACAGCTTAATGGAAGCTGTAGTCCAAAAACACCTGGAGAGAACCATATTGGTTACCCCTGCCCTTGAAGTATGATACATTGTGGGGAATTATTTTTAATGCCCATTACTTCTGGGTGGAGTCCACAGTCAGGGACCCAACAACTTGGGAAGAGGTCCATCAGAATGCTTGCTGAGGACCTCTCAAAGCTGGAGCCAGCTCTGGGTGTTTGTTATAGTAATGCAGGCCTGCACAAATTGTAACTGATAAAACCTAAGGCCTAGGCCTCAAGGCAATAAGATTCCTCCCAGAGAAAGACTCTCCTCCTGCAAAAGAGGGGAGTGGTTGTGGGCGGGAGCCGGTCACTGCCTCAAGCAGGGGGCGTTAGCCCCCTGCCTCCCACTCACCTGGCTGGCGCACCACGCCCACGGGCAGGCACCCAACCAGGTGTCTTCGGGGGGGGGCGTGGACGGCAGCGTAAATCGCTGCTGCGCCAGCCATGCGGCCTCATTCTTCGTCGTCCCATCGCGAGTCAAGGATCGCCGTGCTATCAGCAGAAGGCAGGGAAGTATTTTGTGGGGGTAGAGCGCGAGTGCGTCAGTTAGTTGGCTTGCCTAGCATCTGGCTGTTGTCGTTTTGCGTGGTTACTGGTTCGTCTTTCGGTGGATCTTCGCTGCTCTGTGACCAGCTTTTAAGAAACTTGGTCTGTTAATTGCATTGTTAGAATTGGAATAGAGCTCCTTTGGGGTAAAATATATTCTTTCAGTCATAGCGGAGGAGCGACCGCCCTCTTCTCCTCTAGTAATTTTATGCAGCACCCCTCCGATCTTACGTCCGATACCCTGTGAATAAACCCCCCTTTTTGACTCACCCCTCTCCGAGTGGGTGGAGTAAACTGACGTAATCCAATGCCTAAGCCAATACCTTTTCACTTGCTGTAATCAATAAACTTGTGGCCTTTTCTTGCCCATTAACCTTATATCACGTGTCCATGTGTTTTCTTTTTTTAAAAAAATAATTTTTATTAACTGGCCAATCAAATCAAATCAAATCAAATCACATCACATCACATAAATTCCGAATTACAAAGCCGAATTTTAAATTTTGTTGAGGGGACCCATATTTCAAGATCCGAAGGGGGATTCTGATCATCTTCTTGCTACTGCGTTAATGTCCAAATCAGTCCAAACAAAGTTCATAATTCTATCCAGTCTTATCTTGCTGTTTCCACATCTCATCTTGTTCGTATATTTTCTCTTTTTTCTTTATGATCTCTTCTGATAATCTCCTTAAGCCGATAAACACCAATAATAATCCTGTGTGAATTTTTCTGTTCGTCCAATCCTCAAATCGAGATGGTTTCCATATATCATCGTAACTCGCTCTACGTGGGGCTGTCCTTGAGACTGACCCAGAAACTCCAGCGGGTGCAGAATGCTGCAGCGAGACTCCTTACGGGGTCTTCGCTGCGAGATCACATTCACCCGGTGCTATACCAGCTGCACTGGCTCCCGGTGGAGTACAGGATCAGGTTTAAGGTGCTGGTTTTAACCTTTAAAGCCCTATACGGCCTAGGACCCTCGTACCTACGGGACCGCCTCTCCTGGTATGCCCCACAGAGAAATTTACGGTCTTCAAATAAAAACATATTGAAGGTCCCAGGCCACAGAGAAGTGAGGCTGGCCTCAACTAGAGCCAGGGCTTTTTCGGCCGTGGCTCCGATCTGGTGGAACACTCTGTCACAAGAGAACAGGGCCCTGCGGGACTTGACATCTTTCCGCAGGGCCTGCAAGACAGAGCTGTTCCACCAGGCCTTTGGCCAGGGCACAGCCTGACTCCCTCCCTCGGCAGTCTTCGCGGAGCTCTGGCCCAATGGTTGCCAGTGGCTTGAATTAATTAATTTTATAATGAATGATTTTAGAGTATTGTTTGTGCTGTACTTTTGTACTGTTTTATTGTTGTTAGCCGCCCTGAGCCTGGCTTCGGCTGGGGAGGGTGGGATATAAATAAAATTTATTATTATTATTATTATTATTATTATTATTATTATTCATAGATAACATCACTCTTTCCATCATTAATCACAGAACTGTCGTTCTTAAGTCCCTCTGAGGAGTTTCACCCACAATATAAAAACAGCTCTATTTCTCTATTTCTCCTCCCAGACTTAAGTCCTCCGACAGAACTTCCCAATATGGCGACGGTATTTTTAACTGCGTCATTCCAAAGCCCTTATACATTCCACGCTCTTCTTAAAACATGCTTTGGTTAGAAAGTTTATCTCCACACAGTCATAAATCCACAGCTTAAGTCCTTCAAACGACATTTCTGACTTGTGAGGGGGGGGGGGATTCTTGTTTAATCACATAGAGGAAAGAAAGGAAAGTTCCCCCCCTCCCCCATCCAGTCCCTTTGCCATACCGAGTCTTGGTGTATCTTCATCTGATTAATTCTTGTTCCTCCGACTCGTCTTGTTTATCAGAGATCTCTTCTGTTAGCAGTCTTTACTCCCCCTCCTTCCTTGAAATATGTGCATTCGCTTCATCCTAATCGTTTCTTTTGAAGTTCTTGCAGCTAGAGGCGCGGATCAGAGGCAGCGTCCAGGAGCGCCGAAATCCACAGGAGGGCATTCTGCCTAGTGCCCCCATCCCCTCAAATTCGGGGGTGGTATAGGGCACAGCAGGCAAGGGCAGCCCCCCCCCCACAATCCTGGGGGGGTAGGGAGGCTATTTACTCCCATCACAGCCTCCAAATTACCTCGTGTGGGTCGAAGAGATGTTACTGTCAGCCATCTTCTGATGCGCCCCTAGTGCCCCCCCCGTGTCCGTGTGTTTTCATTCCACTATGCGGGGATCGGGTCCTCGAACCACAATCTTATCAGATGGCCATAACTGCACTGAGAGACATTCAGGCAAAGAGGTCAGGGAGGATCCCTTAAAGTTGCAAATGTTGCCTGAGGCATTTTCTCCCCTTTCTTTTCCCACTGCAGTTCAGGCCACATTCGATTATTTCTCAGAAGCAGTCCTGTATCTGTTGTTATTATCAAAACATATGAAGCAATCAAAATAGTGGGGGTTCTGCGAGCACAAGTGACACAAAGAACCTCTCCATTACCCTTGGCTTGTCTGGAATTGGCATAGGAGGGACAGAGGGAAAGGCATTTGCCAAAGACTAATTGTGGTGGCTCCTATGGTCAACCTAGTCAGGACTGAGGAGCAAGAAAGAGTAGAAGAGCACAACATATCTGTCCATTGTGAAGAAGGCCTGCCTCACATTGAAGATGGTGCTGTGGCAACTTAGGAAATTGTAGCTAGGCTGGAGTTGTGTCTCATAAGCTCATCAAAAAGAAAGGCCCACTTGGGTGCCTTAGTGAGGAAAAACAGGCTATAAATTTAAATAACAAAATGGATAATAACACCAGGGGGGTGGTATGCTGAGATCAGGCAGGCAATCTCTTCCACGCCCCCAGAAAATGCACTTTAAATATCTTATCCACAAGATATCCTGAAGTAGGTATTTTTGTGTGTGTGAACCTCTCCCCACTTCCCTGCCTCTAAAATGGCGCTGCTGCTTTGCTGGGCATTTTTAAGCATGTGGAAATTTAGAAACATCTTGCTATTGGCATGTGTATAGGTATGTAGCTGGTGCATCAGCTGGTGGGAAAATGTGTGGAAGGACCAACGAAGATGTAAAGGCAAACATTTGTTTTACATATGCGGCTTAGTTGAATCTACATAGCTCAGCCAGTGATAAAGCATTACAATATTGATCCTATACATAAGCACAAGGAATAGAAAATTAAACTGCCTCGTGGCAGCCAAAGTATGATAAGGAAACTCATATCTTTACAGATAGGGTATTGTAGCTTCTAACAGTAGCAGGTAGATAAAGAAGAAGAGCATGGAAGTAGGAACCATTCCCAGAGGGACTCCAGATGACATTGTAACAGATGACTCCAGATGACAATGTAAGAGGAGGAATGGAAAGAAATTATATTAACAAACTGTTGTCAATGGTTATAATAAGATCTGAACTGTTGAATAACCGAACCTGAAAGACCATCGTATTTTTCAAGATGATTTAGAAGGATCTTGCGATTGAGTGTGTCAAAAGCTGCAATTATGTCAAGAAGCATTACAAAGGATGGATTCCTAACATCAGATACAATAAGTGTGTTATTACAAATCCTGATGAGCGCAGTTTCAAAAACTGCTGTGAAAACGTTTGGAATAAATTATATCCCTAGGAAGTAATTCTCAACATTCTTCCTGTTTGCTGCCATAGCTGGTGATTATAGATTCAAATCTGCTTACATCTTGCTCAAATATCTGGGGGACTAGATCTGGAGTTTTAAAGAATATACTCAATAGGAAACTCAGTAAAGCTATTACACTGGATATACTATGACATTTTCAGTAAATGATATCACTAAAGGAAAGGGCCCGGTGATAGAAAAAAGAAGAAGAAAGATTTTGAAAAGAAAAAACCCACAACCCTGCTTTTTCCGCTATAACATTAGCCAATTGCATGTCATAAGGTGAATCTTCATTAGACATAATTAAAACTAGTTTCCTTTACTCGTGGTTTGCAAACCTGAGAAAGGGTTGGATATCTCTGGGACTCATCATAGCATTTTAACAGCACAATCCTATGCTTGTTTACTTGGACATAAATTCCCACTGAACTCAGTGAAGCTTATTCCCAAGTAAGTGTGTTTAGGACTGTATCATTACAACAGAATCCTCTGCTCACATGATGCTCAGACTGCATTTGTGCCACTAGTACACCAGTGGAACGACCACCATATGCACATTCAGCCCAAAAAGGGGAAATGCCACTAGGAAACAAAAACATATCTAATACACCAAAAACAGCATAAAAATGACCAAGGCTGCATATGCATCACACATTCAAGCACACTGCTTTCCCCAAAGAATCCCGGGATTTGTAGCCCACCCCTTGAAGAGCTACAATTCCCAGCTTGGTTAACAACAGTTCCTAGGATTCTCTGAGGGAAGTGATATTCTTTAAATGCACCGTTTATAGACAGCTTTGTACACCCACAATGCCCCCAGAAACACTTTGTCAAACTTCACATGCCACACAGGCATGGAGGGAGCCAACCCATACAGGCTGAGCTGGTGGACATTTATGTGAATGTCCCCCACCACATCTACAACATGCAAGGGTCAGTGTGTCTGGTTGTTAACCGGAAGGCTAGTGGTTCAAGCCCACCCAGAGATGGGTGTGGGCAGGGTTCCTGCATTGCACAGGGTTGGACCGGATGACCCTTGGGGTCCCTTCCAGCTCTGCAATTCTATGATTCTATGAAATACAGAGAACTAGGCAGCAGGCACAGCCAAGGAAGCAGCATAGTTCCTCTGAAGCAATGGCCAACGCATCCACGAGGTTGTTAATTCAGATCTATAATAGAGAAAATATTTTACTTCTCTCCCACTGGAATGAAGGCATATGACCAGATAGCAGGAACAAGCAAGTGAGCCGTGTAGCGCAGTCTGCATAACATGCACAAACATGCTCAGGGGGTTTCTGGTTCACACAGGTAATTTCCTTTCCACTTTGCAGTGGCCATTGTTTATGGGGATGGACAGCATAGCTGTACAGCTTGGACAGGTCTGCGTTCTTTTTCTGAGCGTTCTTTTGGGGACCACTTGCCAGAGGCAAAAGTGGGTGGAGCAATGAATATAAATTTTACGTAGCTTCTACAGACATTCACACTCCCCCTCTCTAGCCTGCATCTAGAGAAGCAAGAGGCGTTATCAGAGTTCATGCATGGACACATTTCAGCCAGGCAAAACCACTTGAGGAGGGTGTGACTGGGTGTGGGTGTGGGTTGGCATGGTCCTGAAGGCCAGATAGTACATTTGGAAACAGGGCACGAGTTCCCTTGCCCTTCTTGTGAAAACTTGGGATGGAGGAGGAATCAGATCAAAGCAGATTTATACATCAAGCTTCTCTTGGCTTCCTGATTGGCTTGCCTGAGGGAGGTGTCTTCTTTCGTTCCCAAGATGACCTGATGTGGACCAAAACAGGGAAGGCTATCATCTGAAAATAAGAAATATAGTGTTCTGATTCATGGATCAGTACTATTCCTATCTGTATCCAGGACCCAGGCAGAACTGGATAAAGTTCTAGAGCTAAGCATCATATTCTGCAAGCTTCCGCCGTATCTTCAGGCTTCACCACCTGCTTTGCAAGCATGACAAAGAGCAGCCTTTTCTTGCCAATGCTGGTTTGTACTTAGTAGCTCGCTGCAATGGTAGCTGCAGAGCAGCGGTGCGCACTTGCCCCTTTTGATCATTCACTTACACTTAAGCGACCCCAGAGATCTTCATTGGAGTCACTACCACTTATATTCACAATGTCTGCTGGCCTGTCTGCTGAGGTGGTCACCTCTCGCAGCCTTTGTGCAGCACTGGGTTTTCAATGAGCCCTAACAAGTACATGAGGATGCACAGCATGTGCATTCTGCCACTTACCTGGTCGGGAGGCAAAAAAGTGAAACAGTTAAATAAAGGTGGATTTATTTCCACATGAAGCCTCCCCTCGGGACTCAGGAGAGCCGCAGCCAACTCGCTCATGCGCAGCCAAGCAAGAGGGACACAGGACTGGGTCAGCGGGGATACAGCAGAGGCTTCAGCTCACAGCCAGCTCACTCCCAGCCCCCTTTACAAATAGACCAGAAAATGGGCCTGGCTAAACATCTCTGAAGCAACTTACAACTGATAGCACTGAACGGGAACATTTGAAAATAGAACACTCCCTCCCTTGTCCATTGTTAAACTGATTTATTTGAGATGAAATCTTGCAATAGCAAATGAGAAATTCAGCCAATGTTTACAGCAATTTGAGGACAGGGAAACGAAAGCCACTCAAAGGCTATCATGGCATTGCCTGTATGTACAGTGAGGTCTTGCATCACACTCTTCTGCATGTTCTGTTGAGTTCAGTAAAACTGCACCTCTTTTTAGAACTGTGCCCAGAGCATCACATGGCACTATGCTGAATAAGAGGATGAATATGTTTTCAAGAGGGTTCTGAACAGCAAACAATACCATGAGGGTCTAACAGTGATCCGGTCGTTTGACATTCCAGTTCATGTAACAGTTGTGGGGTTTTTGTAGTCACAGGCATCTGTGTCTGAGATATACTGTTGTCTAGTTTGGCGACTTAGGCCCAAGCAGATGTGGAAGCATTGTAGGATTTCAGAACATGCATGTCATGTACAAATCTGAGCATAGTCTCCAGGGTACTATGACCTCCCTGTGGTTTGATATACAGTGGTGCCTCGCAAGACGAAATTAATTCATTCCGCGAGTTTTTTCGTCTTGCGGTTTTTTTTTTGTCTTGCGAAGCACGGTGTCGGAAAAGTTTTGGAAAAGCTTCAAAAATCACCAAAGTCTTCAAAAACCTCAAAAAAGGCTACCACACCGTGTGCTATGAATTGCTCCTCAAAGTCAAGTCGCAACTGTATTAACGGTTTTAAGAAAAAGGAAACAAACTTGCAAGACATTTCCGTCTTGCGAAGCAAGCCCATAGGGAAAATCGTCTTGCGAAGCAACTCAAAAAACGAAAAACCCTTTCGTTTTGCGAGTTTTCCGTCTTGTGAGGCATTCGTCTTGCGAGGTACCACTGTAAACCAGGTGAGGGCTAAAAACTGGTAATAAATGTCCAAAATAATTCATTGAATACAGTACCTGGCAAACTGCACCTCTGGTATATTCATACTTGAATGGTTATGTCACCCTGTTCAAAATTGGGACTGAAAATCCCACTCTATAAATGGAATGGAATTCCATCACACCGGGCTGTTGGCAATGACTTTGCTGCATACATAGTCTGCAACCCCTTTGTGTCCCTGAAAATCAGCTTCAGGGAAGTGCCGGTAATTCATAGTAGCTTACAGAGAGAAGCAGGAGACTGGGGGTACCAGTGGCACCTGATCTCTGTCTATACAAGGAGAAGGGCCTTCCAAGGAAGGCTAGATGTCTTGTCCTTCAGGCTCCTTCTTTGCTTTCAGCATTCCCAGTTGAATTTTGTTGTTGACTCACATGACTGCAAATTAATCATAGCTAATGAGAAACAAGCAGACTTTGGGTGAGACTCCACGTAACGTTAGCACAAGGCGTTCGAGAGTTGATCTCATCTCAAGAGGGATGAATGAGGGGTAACACACCAAACTTAACTGCCACCAAGTAATTATAGCAGCAGTTTCATGAGGGGTTACACATCTTTCACAAGCACAGGACATCCATTGGATCTGGCTGTTGCACTGCACTAAGAATGGGTCTCCTGAGGGCAGAATGGAAGTTGTGAAAGTGGGTTACTACAACTGGATTTTGCCCTTTGTTTACAGTATGCTAACACACCATGGTAATTATGTTAAAATTATAATGCAGGCTGTCTTTTTTCTAATATATCATTTTTGGACATCAGGAATCTACCCCGGAACAGCAAACTTTATAAATTGAGATTGTAGAAAAGGATATTAATTTATAGAACCCACTGTTCCCCCCAACTCATGTATGCCTCACACATCTCCAACTAACCTTTGCCCTCAATTAACCCAAATGCCCTTCTTTTGCCCTGAGTATTGAATAATACCTGGAGGCCAGAAATACCGAGATACCTAGCAGATCCTGTTTCTCTAAAACCGGTGTGTTCCCAGCCCTTTATCTGTTGTTCTGCTTGGGTTTTAAATTCATTTTCTTCATTATATTTTGCTCTGGTATAGATCTTGCATTTTTTTAAAAAAAAAACACACACACACAACGAGCTTCAGTCTCATTTGTTTAATCTGGCATATTCTTAATTATACGAGCTATAAATTTTATTGTATTGTGAAGCCTTGAAATACACGGGATAAAAGGTACAATACAAGTGTAGGTGTGATTGATTGATGGGCCTTTCTCATTCTCAGGAGTGATAGTAACAAGCATGAGGGAGGATATAGTATGTCTGTGCTGAAACCCCAGATGATCAAGCACTCAGAAATTATGTCACTCATCATTCAAAGCTATTCCTTCCCAATCATGGCTTCATTTTCTTGTGTTTTCCCCCCTCCCACATTTCACTAAGATCAGTGTTGTATCTCTCTAATACAACCTACAGCCTTTGTACAGAAGAATGTTCCAAGGAGGCATATGGTTTTAATCCTATATCTACTTACATGTTCTTTGGGGATTTTTAAGTGCAGTGTTTTTAATTTTTATTTTACTTTTAAGGAAAACTGTGAAAGTTTTTTTTTGGGGGGGGAGGGGGAAGTTCCTTACCCCAAAGACAAAAATAACCCTTCAGTATCAAACCAAAGGTCCATCTAGACATGCATCCTCTTTCCAATGATTGTTTGCCAGGTGCTTCCAAAAAGTATACAACCATGATGCCAAATAACTTCCTTTTCTTACAATCATAATTTAGCTTCTCACAATTCTTCCTAGACTATAATCCCCATCAGCCCCAGCCAACATGGCCAATGATCAGGCATGAAGCAAATTGTAGTTCAGAACATCTAGAGAGCACCAGGTTGTGGAAGCTTGTTCTTGTGGCATGTATAAGGCAGGTAGTAATTAAAAGCCACAAGAATTTACTTACACCTTACAAAAGTCCTTGTCAGCTTAAACTTGTCACTCAAAAGCCAGCCCAAACAGGTAGATCTCACTATGCTTCCAAATGAAAATGACCATGGCAAGTCTAGAGGGCGAGGGAATTCTATAATGGGGATAAAAGATCATGAAGTATGTCTTTCTAGACACCAATGCAGTAGAACCTGTCAATTCAGTAACTACATGTGGAACATAAGAGATTGCAATGGGACACTGAGGGAAGAGACCCTGCGAAGTATTTTGGGTCTCTCCATTTTAGGACTGTGGGCCTTTCTTTGCTAACTCGATTACTAGAAATGATCTAGAATAGCAGGAGGAAGTTCATCTCATTTAACACAATAAAAAACAAATACACAGCCCCCAGGAGCAGTCAGTGAAACTTAGACCCACATCAGACATTACTTCAGCAACAATGTTCCAGGAAGCCAAACCACACGGGACTTCGCACAGCTTGCACAAAATGGCCCCTACTTGGCTTGGTACGATTCTATCAAGCCACAGTGTGCCAAGAGTGGAGACCAAGCACGCCCTTGAGCAAATAGCTCCATCTGTCTTTGTGCTACAGGGAAAGTAACACACCCCAAGGCCACTAGCCAATATGAATTGAAAAAAAGATCCCCTCCCTAAATAAATATTATTACGCAGATAATTTTTTTTAAAAAAAATAATCTCTAACTGATCCACGGTTTGAAGTGTCTGGCTTGTTGGTTTAGAGGTATGATTCTCATTTAGGACATGAGGTTCAAATCATGAACAAGCCTTGCATGGGAAGGGGTATGCTGGATGTTCCTTTATAATTTGGGGGAGGGACAGTACTAGAACAGATTCAATACCTGGCATTTCCAGCTTTAATAGTGATGAGAATGATCCTCTACATTAAAATTCGGAAAGTCACTGCCTAAATGACCTTAATGGACTACCTATACTGACCTAAATGGACAATTAGGCAGACATGGTATAAGGAAGACGTCTCTGTTCAATAAAGAACCTCACAGTTTGAGACTTGAACCTTAGCTAACTAGGACTGTGTGGATGGACACCCAAAAACCCTCTCTGGGTGATATATGCAACTTAAGCATCTGTGGCTTACAGGAAGTATAATGCAAGGCCTGGTACAAGTGTGAGGATTTGACCTTGTCTGGGCAACAGAGCAGTTCCTCTTCTGCAGCTGGAATCTCAGCCTCACTCCCATCCGCTGGCTATAGGCACTCTGGCATAGAGAATACCCACTCAAAGTCCAGCCTTGACACAACCCAAGCTGTGCTATGAGAACTAGGTCTTCACCTTTCCTTTAGTAATCATTTTAAGAATAACTGCATGTTTGCATGTGTTATTTCCCCCAGACATGGAACACGACTCCCTTCTTCTGCCATTTATCATCTTGAGTGCTATATGCTTTATTTGCTGTTAAATGTGCTGAATGCTCTTAGCACCTTTTAAACATGGAGGAGTCAAAATAAGGACGTCATACTTCTAGGAACTGCGGTGTACATTGCCGGATCAAACATCTGACTTAGAAGAAATAAGAAACTGTATAGTTCCACAGACACGGCAATTCTATACATTACAGAGCATACTTTTCAATAGCTTCGTAATATTCTCCACTAGTCAAAAGATTTAGCCTGATGGCTCAAATATAGTTGAAAAATGTAAGGAAAGGAAAGGAAATTCTGTTGCAAAGGTGAATCATGGAGAAGCTGTTTTGTGGCTTGGCCCTTCACTTTTATCCTGATAACTTATGACTATTAGGACCCATTTTACTGCTCCAAAAGGTTCATTCATAGACCAGTTTTAATTTTGTATTTACTTGCATAATCTTGAAAACAGACTAGAATAACTCACTGGAAAATCAGAATGCAAAAAAATCAGCCAGTAAACTAGTGTACAGTGAGATGAAAACCAGCATTTCATTACTTATTTAGTTATTCATTTATTTAAATATCTTTAACCAGAAAAATTCATTAAGATGCAATATCTCATGTTCAATGATGGCCTAGGGACGGGAGACGGATTAAAAAATGTAAATACTATTGGGTCTAATATGCGTACCATTAACACAAATATTAAATTAATATAAAACTTTCTGATAGAACAAACTTGGCTTTAACTCTTTAAATATATGGTTAAAATAGCTAACATGGGAATGGGTGGGAGACTCTTAGAGCTGATAGATGCAGTAAACAAGTATGTCTCAAAAGAGACTAAATGTCAGCAAAATAATTGCCTAACAGTACTTTATATCAATTAATTCATTTGTGTTTAATTAAAAGGAATCATAACAATTGGCTGCTTTATAAAAGCCCCTTAGCTCTGTAGTCGCCCCCCCCCCATCTCCTATTTATTTTGTTTTCTTTTTCATTTTTAGAGTTTATCTTGTGCCGGCAATTGTTAGCCATTCTTGAATAATTCAACTAACCTCAGATTTCTAAAGTGAAAAAACCCCCACCCTTTATGACTGCATACGAAAGGAAGATGGGAGTTGTAGTCTAGCAGCACCTGGAGAGGCCTAGATTGGGGAAGATGATCTTGTCTAGCATTCTGCTTCCAAAAGTTGTGTGTCAGATGCCTCAAGAAAGCTCACAAGTAGGGCATGAAGCAAATACTTTCTCCCTGAAAGTTGTCTCCAGCATCTAGTTCTTGAAAAACCTAGTGGCCTGATTCATATGCCACAATAAGTCAGGGTATAGTGTACCATAACAATGCAAATGTCCTGGTTCTTATTTGAATTTCTAAGAGTGCTGTTTCAAACATGTCTATTCAGAAGTAAGGTTGGGTGAGAAATTTGATTCAGTTCATATTTAAAGGTGAATGTATCAAATTTGCACTTTCTGAAACAACATGCCAACTGAAACACAGCTACCCTTCAAAATTCCGAATTAACCAAATTTTGCAATGCAGCTACCCTTCAAAATTAACCGAATTTTGCAATGCAGTTCTCCATCCACAAAATGTGTGCAAAAATGCATATATGATGATAAAGTGTGCCTGTAAATGCCTATATTAGTAAACATTTCACACAGAAATGCAGAACTCCATGCTTTGGCGAGTTCCAGATTGAATTACTGCAATGTTCTTTAGACAGAGATGCCCTTGAAGATGACTCAAGAACTTAAATTGGTTCAAAATAACCTCCATTTTGAAAGTTTCCAGTTTGTTTCAGGTTAGTAGTAACAACAACAACAACAACAACCAGAACCACTGTGGTGTAGTGGTTAAGAGTGGTAGACTCGTAATCTGGTGAACCGGGTTCGCGTCTCCGCTCCTCCACATTCAGCTGCTGGGTGACCTTGGGCTAGTCACACTTCTCTGAAGTCTCTCAGCCTCACTCACCTCACAGAGTGTTTGTTGTGGGGGAGGAAGGGAAAGGAGAATGTTAGCCGCTTTGAGACTCCTTCGGGTAGTGATAAAGTGGGATATCAAATCCCCCCCCCCAAAAAAAACCCAACAACAACAACTTGCTTCTCAGGAATGTGTATACTGTGTATATAAATGTATGAGAAATTCACACAAAAATGGTGATGAATTCACAAGCTGATATAAAAATGTGGAGAACTGAAGACTGGAAAAATGAGAACCAGAGAGAAACAAAGCTGACATATTTGCCCATGTCTCCTCACAAGTAAGAGACATTGAGTAAAATGGCTCTTACTCCCTATTAAGTGGCTGTATTAAGTCTATGATCACTGGTCCATTTGGAGGATAGCCTAAATCAGGAGTTTTCAACCTGGTCCCCACCACCCACTAGTAGGCGTTTTCGGATTCTAGGTGGGCGGTAGGGGTTCTACTGAATCCTCCTTACCTCCAAGCTGAATCCTCCTTCCATCGAGCACTGGTGGGTGGTAAGGAAATTTTACCATTGAGAAAGATGCATTAGTGGGTGGTAGGTATAGAAAGGTAGACGACCCCTGGTCTAAATTGACTGGCAGTGGCTCTCCATGATTTCAGACAGGGTTCTCTGCCAGCCCTACCTGGATATACTGAGGTCAGATTGAAGTAAGGACCTTGAGCAGGCAAAGCTGATGCTCTACCATTGAGCTATGGCCCTTCTCCAAAGAGTTATCTGCTCTTTGTTAAGACTACCTTGTAGAGGTGCCTAATAATCCATGATTATTCTTATACATTTATCTGACGGAATCTATGAGACTGCTGAGGCTGCTAAATTGGATTGACCCCATATGTGCAACTAGCAACTGCAGCAGGACAATCTAGGATTGGGTGACAGGCTCCATCTCCAATGAAATGCTTGCAGCCGTATGTCAAAGGAGGTGCTATGGAGTAGCGCAATGTATGTTCCCTATTCCCCAGACAAATTATACATATGTATGTATGGGTGTGGGTGACTGAATGAGAGAATGAATTAATTCACAGCAGGAGTGAATAAATATACTATACGAACAAACACACATTTTAAAACTAACAGTACCGTACCAAACAAAACGAGAGGTAGGAACGACCCCCTCCTGAAAAAAACAACTCTGTTTTGCACAGTCCACATACATATAACATTAAAATTTAAAAGAGTTTCACAGACTCCACCACGATTAATGCTTGTCATCAGTGCAACTTAGCTTGACAATACCATGATCAGCACATAGGCAAAATGAAACTTGATGCAGCTATATATGGAGGTTGTGTTGGGTCATTCCTGTTTTCTATTCCTTTCTGGATTTATTTTGTATGGAGCTTTGCAGTTCATTCCTTTATGCTGTTAGCCCAAACATTTCCATAAAGATGTTTCAGAGCAAATCGCTCAGTATTAACTGTACTCCCCCCCCCCCCATTTACATTTTGATAGTTGAACATTTTTGTAAACATTGCTATTCTGGTTAACTATTGCACCTTCATCATAGCAAGGCAAAAGACGTCTACTAGAAGTAGGCTGCTCCCCCCCCCCACTTCCTTACCTCCCCTCCCCTTTGTCTTCAGCACATTTGGCTCTGTCACACTAGTTTACATGAAATGCTATTTCCTGAGCACTGACCTTTTCGACACTTATGTAGACTCAGCATCTTAATTGCTGTTGGTGTGAATCATCTAAAGCTGGTGCATAATTTTTCCAGACATTTATAGGAAATCTACTCTAGACATTTGCTCTGAGTAACAAAAATACAGAAATCTATAAATCCCATAAAATTTACCGCTTCTTCATTTTAGACATAGTTACATTTTTAACAACACTTTTTTTTTAAAAAAAAAGGTGTGTGTGGCGCTTTCAGGTTGATGGTGATTCTAATGAAAAATGGTCACGAGGAAACAATACCATGGATCTTTATGCCAGAGACTTTTAGAACAACACTTTTAGAAACTCCACACTTCTGCTGCTAGTCTGGCTCGCTAAGTGTTACCGTGGAAGAATCTCTCTGTATGGGACAAATTCGACCCCAAAATTATATTTCCTGCCCACAGTCATTTTGGAAGCCTATTGCATGTAGGGTCCTCATCTTAAATGCTGTTAGTGTGATTCATCCAATGCCGTTTCATAATCTTTGCAATATATTTATAGCAGATGATTGCTCTACAGTGTTCTAAATTTCCTGCTTATGATGCAATGGCAAAAGTCATTAAACATTAGCAGTAATAGTATTTTCACTGTAATAAAGTGTTAATTACTTCCACATGTTAATAGAGTTGGGGGAGGGGAGGTGGGAGAGATTTTTTTGCTATTGTTACAGTGCCTAAAATAATTTCCATGTGATAATTTTCCAGGATATCAAAAACTGAATAATTATGCACTAATTAAGAAAGTAGAGCCTGCTCTGGAGTTAAGACTGCATTAATTTTAATGTTTTTACAGTCCTTTAATTGGGGAAAGGGCTGTAAATTGAGAGCTGACGCACTCTCCTACCATAAGCAGGCCTGCCTTTGCAATCTGCCTCCTATATACCGCAACCCAAGGTCAACACAAGTTTGCAAAATCCCTCTGCTCTTCATACGAAATGTATTGGTGGTGAAGCGTGCATCTATCACTCTGACAAGCATTTAACTCTCCAAGAGCACATGCTCTCACTTCTTAAATTATTAATTGCATTAAATACATTTTCATATCGCAGACTGTTTGCTACAAACTGTTCCCTGGTAGGGAGATGCGGTCCCCCCACAGTATGATATGGCTCGCCTTCTGTTCTTTCAGAGCCAAAGTGCCAGGTACAGGGAGCTCGTGCTTCAAGGGCTTGCAGATGAAATGAGCCACAGAGCTGGAACAAATCACCAGAAGTCACCTTAAAAAGTATGCAGGGGAAAGATTGGCCACACATTTTCCACTGTGGGCTCTTTTTTGCTTTTTGTCTGTGAAGCTCTTTGTGTGTGTGTGCGTGCATGTGTGTGTGTGTGTGTGCGCGCGCGCACACACACACACACACACACACTGAGCAACTGTCAGTCTGGTGGCTGTTGACTTAGCCATTGTGCTCAGCTCCCCAGGATAACACTGTATTTCAAGCAGAAATATCATCCCTATTCAACCGGATTAGAATCAGTGGCCTGTTCCATTTGGAACTGTGTTGCAAGGAAATGGGAAGACCTGGCAAATGGTTTATATAATGTCTCCCTTGCTCAATCCTGCATTTGAAAATACTGTATGACATATCATGCTTTCCTTGTATTCACTGGCGTTATGGCCAGTGTTGGAAATAGACACATAGACACACATGCTTTGGGTGCCTGCGTTAAAAACTTAACTCCATGTGGCGAATCATTATTTGTTTGATTTCTTGCTTTCTACAAGGTTCTACCTGGAGCAGCCTTCAAAAGTTAACATGATATTAAAACAAATTAAAGCGAGAAAATTAAAACAGAAATCAGCAGAATTAAAACAAACACCAAGGTGGCCTCCTAGGCACTGGCGAAGAAGAGGAAATGTGCCACACACAAAAGAGACACAAATTTGCATAAAATCTTCATAGAAAGGGCAGGATCCACCTAATGAGTCGCATCAGTGGATGCTCTCTGCAATTACTTCTGCTTGCACAGTGGGATGTCCCCCCTCTCATCCCCCGTGTGTCCCCGTGTCCCCTGAAATTGTGTGTGTGGGGGGGAGGCTGCCTTTTATACAGGTTGTTTTGGAACCCAAATCACAGCTTGAAATGAAGGGAGCACAGAGTGACTCAGAAGCAGGTCAGATTATTATTTTTTTTAAAAACACATGCACAGATATAGATGCAAGGCAAATCTCGTCTGCGCATACACCTCTGCACACGTCATACTTTAGAAAAAATGGTGTGCATGCCATTAAGAGAAATCCAAACTAACAAAAGCCATTTCTATTATGTTGTTATTATATTTCATATTAATATTTTAGCCAGAAAAAAATAGCCCCATCTTTGCAACTCCTGCTTTGTTTGGATTTTATGGGATTCGGCCATGAAGCAACCCCGCTCCTATTGCTTTTACTTTTCTATTATCAGTATCTGCTTACAACTTTCCACTCCTACCAGAGCTTGCTTTAATATCCCATTGGTGGCTTGGGCAGACTCTAGTTCCGAATAACTAAGCCTTTTTAAAATCCCCTTGAAATTTCAGTTTTCATGCATCACTGGATACCTGTATTATAATGGCATTACTGTAGTTCAGATTAACTTGCTGAATCAAGTCACAGATCCACTCGTAAGTATCTTTATAGTGTAGGTCACCAACAGTCTCTTCAATAACTTCTCCACAAGAAAGACAGATATTATACCATGCATTTAAAAATGTTTCAGCGAATTATAAGCTTCAAGGCTGGTTATAAGCGGAATCTGTATGCGCTAATGCACTGTGGCATTCTGCATGCATAAGAAATGTGAAGTTCAGTGGTACAAATATGGGAAACAACTTCCGAATTGTACTTCCATGCACTAAAATAAAATAAAACAATTCCTTATTTTTTTCTACCAATTTTTGTGGTGTGCAACATTATTTCAAAAGAACAAACAATAAACAACACCTTGCTTTTGCTGAAATTTTCAGGTGTTATTTAGACAATCAGCTTTCACGCCTCCTCCCCGCTGAACAGCTTGAGCCTTTCAGAAACCCCATAAATATCTGTTATAATAGGGAAGTATGGAGGATTACAGGATGGCAGAAATTAGGTCAGTGCTCAGGGGAACATTGTGGGACCCTTGAAACCTCGGAGCTCCACCAAGACTGGATTTGCTCGACCCTTGGTATATTGTCACAGCACCACTGCTAATGGCTCTGTGTAGGGCTACTGCTGATAACCATTTCCCCTGCTCCGTGATGTCACTGTTGCCACCAAGGCACCCCCAACTGGACTTGCTCAACTTCATAGGAAGAACACTAGCGCCCCTAGGTAAAGCCCCGGAGCGGCCTGACTGGTGGTGGTGACTGCTAATTTAAAAGGGGATTAGAAAAACAAATCACTGGCGATAAGGCTATTAATGACTACTAGTCATGATAGCCCTATGCCAGGCATAGGCAAACTTGGCCCTCCATATGTTTTGGGACTACAGTTCCCATCATCCCTGACCACTGGTCCTGTTAGCTAGGGATCATGAGAGTTGTCATCCCATAACATCTGGAGGGCCGTGTTTGCCTGTGCTTGCCCTACGCAATCTCCAAATCAGAGGCAGCATGCCTCTGGACACCACTTACTGTGGAATAGCAATGTAAGAGGTCTGTTGTCCTGATGGCCTGTTTGTGGATGTCTCAGGGCACTGTGGAAACAGAATGCTGGGCTTTCCTTTCAGGTTCCCCTTTTGTTCTTATGCTTACTTCCTTCATCCACGAATGAGATGCTGAATTATTTTATTACTGCTCACATTTTAAAAATGGAAATGTATTATGTCTTTCTTTCTCATCGAAGCTACTAACAAATCAAGCCTTGAACCCAGGCCAGTACTCTGTACTCTGTAGTTCAGTGCCGTGTCCCAGGAGGAGTGGGGAACTTTTCTTCTGTCTCTCGTGCGGTTACTTCCAGAGACCAGATGCCAAGGGTATGGACAGCCAGGGACAAAAGGCTGTGTGTGACTTTTAGATGTGACTTTTATTTTTATAGGTTACATTCCAGCCATGGAAGAGTCAGAGGTTTACACACACACACACACACACACACACACACACCCCCCCTCAATCATACATCCAGGTAAGCAAGAGGCACATTCCAACCAAGGGAAAACAGTCAATAAGGGTACAAACTCAGGCTGGTGAGAGGGGTATGGCCTTGAGAGAGGGGGTGTGGCCTGCAGAGTATCGGAAATGTTGCCTAGAAAGGTCTAGCTGGCCACTTTCACCTCCCAAGCCAGAGGCTTCTCACGCCTGCTGTAGCTAACAGACCACAAAGCAGCTAATGGATGCCAGCAGAATGAAATATATTTGTCCTGCTTTTAAAGAGGAAAAAGAAAAGAAGATGTTTCATCTATGCAACAATCAGTGTGCCTGCTGTTAAAGAGGAGGAAAAAGAGACAATATAAAGTTAACAAAGACAAATTGCATATAGGCTAGCATAGAAATTTGTCCAGCCTTTTCTTTTCCTTCCCGTGCTCCAGTTTCTCTATTGGCATTGCATTAATTAGAAATTTAGGTAAATGACATAAGTGCCCTAATTTTTTATTTCTGCCAGGAGAACAATTAGGCCATTAGAAGTAACAAATGGTCTGGACGCATGTTGCCTGTTGAAAATTTCAAGCTGCATTATTTCTACAAGAAAAAACAAAACAAATAATAGTTGTTTTGGCCAATTTCTGCCATAAGTGATGTCAGCTTTAGCAGATGCAGCATACCGCTGGCTTCTTTTTTTCTGTTGTCATGCCTCATTAAAGTATGCTGACTCTTGTGGATTCACATTTCCTTTAGGTAAATAGTTATTTACATGAACTGCGACATTTTTCTTTGGTGACAATTTCTAATTGTTCAGGCAACCAAGGGTGATGTATTAACCACTCCGAATAAAGCCTCACCTGCAAAACAAATTACTTTAAATTAACTATCCTTTTCACAAGGAAGGCAAAATTTCAAAATGGACAAATTAGGCCTTTCTTAACCACATATGGTAAGTGTTTTAAGCATTTCCCCACTGGTCCTTACTCCAGAGAACAGCTCCTCATGATGGAGTGGAAGACTTTCTGCTCATTTGGGGGTCTTTTCAATGCCAGCATTTGCCAGCATTGTACTGAGAGAGGCTAAATCTCCGACTAGGCACTGAGCTCATTATTCAGTAGCTCCAGACTCTCCACCTTTCATTTAACTCCTTCACGGCAATCAATCCCAAATGAAAAGCTATAGGGAAATATCACCAGGTTTGTTATGAACCTTGTCGCTCCCTGGGTTAGTAGAACCTTCTTTTCTACCTAGAGAAGGTGCTACTAAAACTGTTCCAGTGTGGTACTTCTGAAAACCTCTTCATGAATTAAATAAAATATATGAGATGAGAGGTGCATTGTGAGCAAGAGCACGAGCTCCAGCTGCTCAGTCACTTGTTTCTGTCACCTTCTAACTCATTGAATGTAAGAGTCTGAATCGGGGTGAGGGATGCATCTATGGGATGCTAAAATAAAAGGGGAGCCTCCATGGGGCACAAAAGACTTACACCAGACATTTGTTTACTATGTGTTGGAAACATCACCCACCATATTTTTAAAGTACTCTTATACCACTTTATAATAATCCTGGGAACTGTAGTTCATTAAGGGTGCTGGGAACTGCAGCTCTGTGAGGGGTCTCTTAACAACTCTCAGCAACCTGAACAAACTACAGTCATAACTTGGTTTTTGAACAGATTAGTTCTCGAACGTTTTGGCTTCCGAACGCCACAAACCCGGAAGTGACTGTTCCGGTTTGCAAACTATTTTTGGAAGCCAAATATCTGACGGGGCTTCCGTGGCTTCCAGTTGGCTGCAGGAGCTTCCTGCACCCAATCAGAAGCTGCACTTTGATTTCTGAACGTTTTGGAAGTCGAATGGACTTCAGGAACGGATTCCGTTCGACTTCCAAGGTATGATTGTACTGTTCTCAAGTGGTATAAAAGTGCTTTAAATGTAGAGTGTCAATGTGACCTAAACGTTGCTTGTCCTTTTGTTCCCATGTGATCACATTTCCCTTTTTAATAATGACTAAAGAGAACTAAAGGTATGGCTGTGTCAGACAGAGGGAAAATATGATTGTATATGTGTGTGTTTTTTGGCAAGGTCCCCAGCTCAGTAGTAAAACTCCTATTTGAATGCAGAAGGTCCCAGTTTCAATCTTCAGATAGAGTGAGGCAAGAGCCCTGGTATTGACAGTGAATCCTATGTTCTCGTGGAGCTCCCATCTGTTGTAGCTAGCAACTGAAGCTCCTGAAGGAGCGTCTCCACCCCCATCATTCTGCCCGGACGCTGAGGTCCAGCGCCGAGGGCCTTCTGGTGGTTCCCTCATTGCGAGAAGCAAAGTTACAGGGAACCAGGCAGAGGGCCTTCTCGGTAGTGGCGCCCGCCCTGTGGAATGCCCTCCCATCAGATGTCAAAGCAATAAATAACTACCTGACATTTAGAAGACATCTTAAGGCAGCCCTGTTCAGGGAAGTTTTTAATCTGTGATATTTTACTGTATTTTTGGTTTCTATGGAAGCCGCCCAGAGTGGCTGGGGAAACCCAGCCAGATGGGCGGGGTACAAATAATAAATAATTATTATTATTATTATTATTATTATTATTATTATTATTATTATTATCATTATTATTATTATTACATGCAGTGCAAGAGATTGTGACAACTATTCTCGTTAAATTGTGAAATTGGGGAGCAACTGTTTGCTGATGTTATTGAAGATAGGGAATCCTAAACTAGGCTGAAGTCTCATAATTCTACCGTAATGGCTGGAAGATGAGATTTAATGCTGATTAATGGAAATCTATACAAATTGAGGAAATCCTATTATGCAATATTGGATATTGGGACAACAGTTTCTGTTCAAGAAAGTGACGCAGAGACGCAGTGTATGCTGCCTTCACTGTCAGCCAAATGAGGTACAACCACCCCAAGCCTTGCAATATGCTAGGGATTACTAGGAACAAGACAGGAAGCACAAACAAGCACCCATCAACAGCAATCCATCTATATCTTTCTCCCTTTTATCTTTTGTGCATAAAGTTGGGGAGGGGAGTGTAGCATGTGTATTCTATCTCATTTTTTTCAATTTTTCTATTCATTTATTCCATTTTTATGACTTTCCAATGCCTTTTTTGGTCAACTGTAGCATTCTTTTACCCACACACTTAATGCCGATATGTTAGTACGTTGGAACAAATTAGACTATGTCGTATAATTGGAATATTCCTTTGGAATGACTTGTGCTTCAACAGACTCAGACATGGTGCAGCTATTCTAAAAGCATCAAATTAGATTAGACTTTCCCCCCTCTGTTTGTAAGAGAACAATTTAATTAGCACTTCTTTGGTGCTAATATTTACAGTACAAGACTAATGCAAATAGGTTGATCAGTAAAATGGGTGTAGCTTTTAACACATGCTCTTACTTTATGTTTAATTACGTTGATTAGTTTAAAACCCCCAGTTTGGCATCACCTTGCCTGCCTTAATGTGTTGTGCTTGAAGCCATGTGGAGAACTGACCTCAATATAATAGTGGCAAATCTCATTTGGTTACCTTTAGCTAATTAAAATATACACAGTACCATTGTGCCATTATTCATATTCTCTGTTTTCGCTCCCCACCCCCACGTTGTGCTGTAAACCAAACTTTATTGTAAGGGTGATGCCTGTCATTGCCTGGTGAGTCTCCTGCAATTCCTGTAATTAGGAGAGGTGTTTATTTCATTGCTCAGTTATAATAATGACTGCTCTGATAATCAGTGTAAAATATTGTGACTGTTTAAGTCCTTATTTGGTGCTAACTTTATTATGCCACCACCATAATATGTATATGGAAGGGGCGGGAGAGAGGAGGGAAAAAACAAAACAAAACTATGGCACATTCTCATTTACACAAATTGCCTGAGGCTGTCAAATATGTGGATAATCAGAACATGGGATAAATGAGTGCATTGTTTACATAGACTTACACTGCCACTAGACTACAGGGCGGAGAAGACACAAAGTGAATTTGGATAATTGAAATTCATATAATGGCAGTTCTACTCTAGTTTTTCCCAATCCTCGGATACCTGAAGCACACTTCGCCACCCCCAGCTGAAATTAGAGATATTTTGCATTTTTACACCCCCTCCCAAACAAATTGATTCAGCATTGATGAACTACATTGTTGACCCCTTTGTTAGAACTAAGGCTTGTGTTCCATAATAAGTTTGAGAAGGCTTGCCTTGTGAGCCATATTTACTATGATGCAGTGGACTCGGGAGGAAGAGCTGTTGAGGGTAATTCTCTGCATTTGGCCGTGTAAAACCAAATGTACCCTTGATGTAATAGCTAGCCTGAGCTAAGCGGGAAGTTTGGTAGGGATAGGAGTAGGGCATCTTCAAAGAACTGAACAAGGTAAAATAATCACACACTCCCAATGTTATGGACAGGAGTAATGGATCAGGCAATAGGAAGTTGGATTGGTAGGGGCAGTGGTACCCAAAAGCCAAGTCCATTGAGACAATCAAACTGTGAGGGGAAAGCCACTGTTTTGGGTATGCTGGCTGACTCAGACCAGGGTTTCTGTTGCCAAATTCACAGGATGTTTGCTGTAGATGTGGAGAGTCTATGAAGGAAACTTACTATGTATTATGGTACTGCAGCATTGTAAAGGAAGGGATAACCATATTAAACATGGGAATGGGTGGCCACTTTCGTATATGGGAACTCTGCTGTGGCAGCTGCTCTTGAATACTGCCAACCCATTTCTACTATTTCCCCATGTTTGTCTCTTTTGCAAACTCATAGTGTCTTCCGACCAGCTTCCTGCCCCTGTTTTTCTCTACTTTCAGTGAGCCTTGGTTCCAGGATGATGACAGTCTCAGCCTGTTGCTGCTCACCCAACTACTCCACAACTAGGCTCAGGCCAGCAAAGGAATGTTTTATGTGTGGCCTGCCTTGTTTCCTTCTTCCTAGCATCAGACCCACGAGCTGCTTCCTCCACTCAGCCGCTCGTAAGCAGGAGAACCATATGTCTTAGGGGCGATGCCTGGAAGAAGATGAGCGCTTCTATATGCTCCTGACTCCTGTAAAGGCCTGTATCAGGCAGCTGCCTAGGGCTGAAATACTCCTGTGTTGACACTTGCCCTGTTGCAAGTGACAGCAAAGAACACCCCCTCTCCATCTTCTCTGTGGCAGCCTTTTAAATATTTGAAGATTGTTATCAAGTACTCCCTTAATCTTCTTTTCTCTAGGCTAAACAGCCTCATGACTGTAATCTTTTTGGTATAACATCCTTTTTCTAAGCCCTTTATCATGTTTGCCCTTCTCTGACTCCTCTCCAATTTATCTACATGTTGAAGTATGATGATCACGAGACCTGGTGTTCTTCTGGCGGCAGCCTGACCAGCTCAGAGCACAGATGTGCTGCGATTTCCCACATCTTGGAGAGGGATGGTGCTCTGAATGCAATACATCTACCCATACTGAAGCTGTCACTTATGCTTGTCCTTAGATTGTTATCCTCTATAGGTTGCCATCCCTGGATTGTTCTGGATATTTCTAAAGAGTAACCACCGACTGGTCTTAGTTTTACTTACAGGTCAGAATTGCAACAGAAACGTAACATTCACACGTTAATAATAATAATAAATTTTATTTATACCCCGCCCTCCCCAGCCAAGACCAGGCTCAGGGCGGCTAACACCAGATATAAAACGATTGATTGAAATACAACTTAAAAAACAAGATTAAAATACAACATTAAAATGCAGCCCCATTTCAGCAGAAACTCAAAAACTATTTTGGGGATGAAAACATCAAGTCTTCACCAAGGCTAACTATCCAGACTGGTCCTACATGGGCCAGAAAAAGCCAGGGAAGTCCCCAAGTAGGAGTTCCATCATAGAAAGAAAAAGGAAAAATAAGGTTGATCTCAGTATATATTTTGATTGATCTCGGTATATATTTTTTAAGTGCTGAGTCAAAAACCATCCACAGAAGATTAACCTTAGAGGGTAGGTGAAAAGGAGGGTCCTGGCAAAAAATATCTCTTTGCAGGTGAAAGTGGTGGTCGTTTCCCTTCTGCTTTTTAAGCTTTGCATTGCTGCTGCCTAGTGCATTGGAGCTCCATGCCACAGTGTACCGGTAATTCCAAGGGTACGGTGTGTCTGTGTGTAACAACCAGGATACTATCACGATTTAGCAGTAACAGTTTGAGGTGCATTGTGGGAAAGAAAATGGTGGTGTGAGAAGCTCTGCTGCTGCATCTGCCAAATACAAGAGCAAAACTAAATTTTAAAAGGATGAGGAGAAGGTCATCACCACTGCTGCCCACATAGAGATAAAGGCCCCCAAACACCTGAGAACTTTCTCCAGAGTTCCTAATATTGGATGAAATGCCCCCTTCCCTCCAAAAAAACCCCCTGTGGGGCACTTTTGCTCAGCATGTTCAGATATACTTCTATGCCTGCCAGGAAGCTATTTTGTAGGTGGTATTCAAGTGCACACTGCCAAATTCTGGTTGTGCAATTAAAGTGGATTTGGCCTTTTTTTCTAACAATCATACTTGGGGGGGGGGGTGGTAGTATTTTGACAGATAGGAAAGTGATAGGGAAATGTAGGGAAACGATTGGTGCAACTTTGTATAAACTTCATGCAAACAAATCAGAATGAATGTTCATATAATGTACCCACAGGCTCTGTGGAAACAAATCAAGATCAATGTTCATGGTGAGTTCTGGCACCTCTTTATCTAGAAAAACAGCACTGGTTGACCCACACCCTGATCTTCCACCATGTATATCACCCTTCTGAACATCCTCTGACCACAAACTGGGCCCCAGCTGCAGCTCATCTCTGAGTTGGGGCAAGTCCTGGTAATCTTGCTTCATTACAAAGTCATCAGACTCTGATATTGGTGCCATCTTTCAAAAAGAGCTTTAGAGCTGTTGGGGATATGTCTGCAGACATGGCTGGAATATTATATTGCGGAACCCAACATTGATAGCATTGCTTTATGGACTGGATTTGTCCCACAGACTGTTAGCTAGTCTTCTCTACATTATTAGCTAGTATTATTAGTATTATAAATTTCTGTGGTTGTGCACAATGTGAAGCACAATAACATAAAACAGGTGGACCCTGTCTCAGTGCATGAAGAAATTGACAATTTGTTCTATTAGCCATCATAAAGAATAATTAAAATCAATGGAGGCATTGCCATTGACCTCTATGTGTGGCTTGCAGCACCCATCATTGCAGAGAGACACAGAAATGTGTCACGGACAATGTTAATGAAATCTAGAAGCGGGAAAAGGTTGTGGCAAATGGAAGGGGGTGTGGGCAAATTATGACCACCTCCACCTCCAATTCACAGTTCCTGTCTGACACCACTGCCAGGTTCTCTAAATTGCATTCCAGGGATCCATGGGATGGCACAGTCTTTAGACCTTCGACTCTATGTAGAGAGTCAACAGATGCTAGTTCCTTTTTATGTGGGCATCTGTCTACTAAGAGCTGGAACAAGACCAGCAACTCATTTAATACAAGGTTCCAAACAGCTACTAGTTATCGTAATGAACAACTTTTGGGCACTACGAATTTGGGCGCTGTTCCAAGGCATGACCTTAAGGTGAGAGGCGCTACACTGCATTATCACTCGCCCTGCCATCCCCTATGTTATATAATTAAAGCTCTGTTGAGGCTTTATTTTTATGGAAATTCAAGTACTTAGTGTAGCTGTAAGAGATCTATAGAGGACTCACTCTTAAAAACAAATTTATTTTATGTGCTTCTAATTCCTTTTAAAGAAATAAACTAAGTAATCATTTTTACTCTTTATTATTTGGGGGAATCAAAAACCTAATCTTTAACCAGGCAGTGGATTCCTTTAAAAATAATAATGATAATAAAGATTATTATTATTATTATTTGCGTTACAGCTAGTGTACAGTGGCTTTATCTCCTCTTTGTACTTGCAATAACATATTATTTGACCATGAATCACTCTAATGGATTGAAACATAAGCATGTGAATTGAAAAATAGATACATTAGTCAAATCAATAAATAAATATGAAAATATATTTCCACTATGAAAAACCATCTTGGCTACGGTGTCCTCCAACTTGGACAGAGAAAGCTGAAATATATAGCTGTAAAATATGGCTTGCCATGTCAACTAGCCACTGCCTGCAGCCTAAAAGGAATTTTGAGCACCGGGTAAGTAGTATTTCATCAACAAAATCATAAAATAAAGACATTAAAATGAAGGAATGATTGAGTGCTGCAGGACGTTTGTAAAATCACCCTTCAGTCTGGGGCTAGAGTAGTTTAGTATTAGGGATTGCATACTTTTCATATAAATTTGCTTACAAATAGCATGCCTTAACAAGCAATATTGCCAGACTGCCCCGGTTGCAAATATTTTTTCCACTGTTGTTGCTACACAAACTCTACTTGTGTATTCTATGACATTACTAGAGCAGGTATAAATAATACATCTTCAATATTGAACAAGAATGCAATATACACCTCAGTGTATACCTATTAAATGTTACTTGTTAAGGAGTCCAGGTGGGTTTTTCTTTAACCATTTAGGAGCCCTTTCCATATAATTGACATGAATATGTCTTCTGGACACATACAAGCCAATATTGCTATCTTTTACACAGGCACAAATCTGGATTTTTAAAACTTGTGCTCTCAGTCATGCTTTGTGAGACCTAGAGTAACTGCTCTCAAGGTTCAGTCCATTGCCCAGATACTTGGGAGCAAGGCCCATGAGGAGTAAATTGGCATACTCCTGAGTAAACTGGAATAGGATTGGCTGTGAGCCTGTAATGTAAATGAGTATAACCAGTGGCACAGATACTTTTCTTTGTATTTTAAAAGCTTTATATAGAATAGAGATCAATAATCTCTGTTACTGACGCACAACTCAGACATAAGGGTTGCAACTTGCATGTGTTTAATCGTGTATTTAAGATAATGACAAAAGTAGATAGCGTACAAAAATTATTTGCATATTATTCTACCTTGACCTATTATGCAAGCATTAATTTGTCGATTTGCATATGACAAGGATGTTTGATAGTATTTTACTGTGAGTCACATCAAATGCTGGTATAAAATAATATCAGTCAATGTAGGGTATGTTTTATGTGTTTTCTGGCTACATCATTGCTTTTCAAGTGATATTCTGCTTTACATTTTGCATATGAACTAGACTTTGTACGTAGCCCTCTCCAGTACCCCTGTTGAAGTGACTTTCAAGTGAATTTGAATGATGAGCCTCCTTGAAAATCCCAGCTAGCTGAAAAGGATTGACACTTCAGAGTCACAAAGCTATCCCGAATGCAGACCCAACAACTTTTCTTTTTGACCTGTCATCAACAAATACAAAATATTCACACACAAAAACCGCCCCCATCAAGTAGGAGTCATGATGGGAATAGAATACTGTGAGCATGGAGGATCTCCAAACAGTAGTAACACTATGGCATTTACCATAGCTTAACATTTTATAATTCAGTGGTACCTTGGTTCTCAAACTTAATTCATTCTGGGAGTCCGTTCCAAAACCAAAGCGTTCCAAAACCAAGGCACGCTTTCCCATGGAAAGCAATGCAAAACGGATTAATCTGTTTTAAAAACAACCCCTAAAGGCTAAAACAGCAATTGAACATGAATTTTACTATCTAATGAGACCATGGATCCATAAAATGAAAGCAATAAACAATGTACTGCAGTCACACAGTCCATCAATCAGTTGCTGAACTGGGTTCCACACAGTCACACACAAAAAAAGAGCCACAAAAACGCAAAATAAATAGCAAAAACAGACAGACCTCAGTGTAGCACTCAAAACAGAAGTGTGGCACTCAAATTGGAAGCTTGGAACTCAAATTGGAAGCGTGGCACTCAAATTGGAAGCGTGGCACTCAAACCAGAAATGTAACACTCAAAACGGAAGCATGGCACTCAAAACGGAGTATGTTCAGCTTCTGAAAAAAGTTCGCAAACCGGAACACTTGCAGGTTTGCAGTGTTTGGGTTCTAAGTTGTTTGAGTACCAAGGCGTTTGAGAACCAAGGTACCACTGTATGAAAAACAATTGTTATGGATCCCTCCCCCTTCACTGTATGGGTGGAATTACTGAGTCAGTCCTTTCCTCCAATGAGAGGGGTTTCTTCTGCTAATAGGCGTATTGCTCCAATGGTAGAAAGGACTCAGCTTTATTTATTAATTTTCAAAGCATCTAATGTTTTCTATTAAGTTTTACTACACATTATGGATAGGGAGGTACCAATTCAACATGGGTCTGTTACAGTGGTACCTCGGGTTACATACGCTTCAAGTTACATACGCTTCAGGTTACATAGGCTTCAGGTTACAGACTCCGCTAACCCAGAAATAGTGCTTCAGGTTAAGAACTTTGCTTCACTATGAGAACAGAAATTGTGCTCCGGCGGCGCGGCAGCAGCAGGAGGCCCCATTAGCTAAAGTGGTGCTTCAGGTTAAGAACAGTTTCAGGTTAAGTACGGACCTCTGGAACAAATTAAGTACTTAACCCGAGGTACCACTGTATTTTGGGTGCTCTTCCACCCACATGTCAACCCACCAAAACCTGAAATGCCAGCTGTTCCCCAAGCCCCACCAAACATTTTTGGTGCTTGCTCAACTGCATGGACAACGGAGATCTCTTCATCACAGGGGCTGAATACAGCTTTCAGCTGAGACAAGTGCACCTGTTAGGCTGCATAACAACAATCAAAATTTCAAAGCGATGCACATATTTATCACTCTGCTTACAGTATCCAAACAACGTGGAAGCGGGGCTGTTTTCTAGTTCTCACCGTGATATACACGCTCCTCTATAAATGTAAGAGCCAGGGAATTATTCCTGTTGTTAAAATGTGTAGGTAAATGTGATTAGATCAGGCTTCTTTAGCACATTAAATTGTTTATGTTAGCGATGTCAGGGTCATCCTTTCCCCGAAACCTTGCGGTAATTTATTATACAACGCGCCTTGGCGTTTACTGAAAAAGGAAGCCAGCGGCTCTAGCTGGGTTGCTTGTGTCTGGTTCCTCATTCTCTGAGTGTGAAAACTTTATTGCTCATTATCTACTGGGCTGTGATGAAGTGACAGATGATTTATTGGGAGCCAAAACCTGTGTTTCAATGGTGAACATTTTTATCCTTTTGTGTTGCAGCCTGCCCAATCCCTTGTAACTGCTGAGGCAACAAATGAAGGGAACTGAGTGCTGGAGGGCTCCAGGACTATCACTCATAAATGTCCACATTTCAGATCTTGCTCCATCCCTGTTTGATTCAATTCCCTTTTGTTGCTTAAAAATTCAATTTGTTTAATTGAGCTGTTGGGCAGTAAAATCTGAATTCTATGCATTTTAACCATTCATATTAAATTTCTCTCTGCATAGTACTTGTTATTAATAGGCTTTAAGAGAGGTCACTTTAATTTAAATGTAGCGACCTTACAAGCTTATAAAATGATCTATATGCTTCCCTCCTCAAACTGAAATTAAATTGAATAAATGGAAGATAATGTTACAATAGATATTTCTTATCAAGGTTTTGAGATGTTTTTAGAATGTGGGCTTCTGTTATAACACAGATGTGAAGTCAGTCTACGTGCTTCATCCTTTGCCTCAATTGTTAAAAAAATGACTTTCGGATGGTGGCCTACGATGATGCCATGCTACTTTAATAAACTTGCAGTTTCTTTTTGGCATTTAATTGCATATCTAGTGCTGCGACTTGTTTAGTACTAGGTATGTAACAAAATGTGTATAATGGCATTTTTTTTTTGTTTATTTTAATAGGGGTTATGTGTTATTGACATTTAAATAGCAGAACATCTTTTCCTTCAGGATTAATAAATACCATGCAAACCAGCACAAGACTTTAAGGTTTACTAAACTTTAATCTGTAAAATTTAATAGCAATATCCACATCATTATGTGTGTATAGAATCCTGGCTGGCTTTGCAAACACTTTTAAGCCATGAATTATGTTACAAGAATGGGTTTGCTGTGTATCATTATGTCCAGGTAAATGCCAGGATGATGACATAATTGGTAGTTGGGAGTAAAATACAACCCCAGTAAAATGTTACTAAGGTAAATGTAGCCGGATTGTAATTCATTATACATAAACACGACGACTTCCGTTATTTATCATTTTATGAAATGTAGAACAAACTGAGCTCTCAGAGCTTCCTTCGCTACTTTATTCCAAATGGTAACAATGCATTAGTCACAAGGTATTCTCATTTATTCTTTCTTTCTTTCAAGATTTACCAGTTCTTTACTGTACTACTTTTGGAAATAATTTTAGAACTCCATGCTAGTCTGAGCTAAGATGCCTGAAATACAAAGACCTTTAAAAAAGAAAAACCAAAAAAAAAAGAAAGAAAAAGAAAGAAAAAGAAAACTAGCCTCATTAAGAATGATATCCTGCCACTTTCAGACACTGACAAATTTATGACTTTGGATTAAAGGTCATATGGGCATTTCAGCCATTAAAGCAGTTCCATTTCATAATACCTGCAACCTTAAGGAAATACATTTTTTTTTTTTTTTGCACATAGATGCCTGTTATGTTAGTTTCTGCTAAAGACATACAGTAATAGTTTGGAAGCAACAAAAGCCTATTTTGTACCTGTTCAGCTTGCAAGTGCACTCGCCTCAGGCTACTGTTTAACTTTTAACCCTCTTGTTCACATAGCGTACATGCATAAAAACTACAATGTACCTCATAATGATGCAAGGCTTGCAGCCTTTCGTTCAGACTGTTTGTCACAGGATGAGCTGGTCCCCGTTTTTTTAAAATTAGCTTAGGAAGCGAGGAAAACACAAAAGGCATTTCCCTATGAAATAAATGTATTGGGCTGCTTAATGACAGCTGGTACATTTCTTCTACATTAACAGGGCATTTAGCTTTGAGAAATAAGTCACTTCAAAATGATGTTGAGGGAGGAATGTTTTTCCCAATCCTTTTGGGGGGAGGAGGGGGGGTACTGCCTTATTTTAAAATATTTTTTCAGGCTTTTATTATATGTGCCAACCAATTTCTTGTCAGACTTAGAATGAACTACAGTATAACTAGGATATATTCCCCCCACCTCACCCCACCCACAGTCTTGGGCAACACAGCTTATGATGAATTATTTGTATGGTCACGAGAAAATTCCCCTCTCCTGCACTTAAACCCAGCAACATTACACCCCAATTGTGGTAGAAGAAACAGCTGATGTGACAGCTGTACAGCACATGGAAATCCATTGGTACATTGGTTAATCAGCAGTTTTTATTGGTCCTAGAGAATACATAGAAGAGCTGTCCTGAATTAGAAATGGGCTTATGTTCTCACTTAATAGGACATATCCTTCAGCTCTAGATGAGGAATTCCTACTGTTTAATGATGGAAAAGTCTCTTTCCTCCCCTGCCCACCCTCAAAGGATTATGGAGGGAAAAGTCAACATATGGACGTTTCAGCCTTGAGGCCTGGTACAGTTGGTAGGAGGGAAAGACACATTTCTAACCTTATCCCCTTCATATCATTCTACATAAAATGAAGTAGTTAGTTCAGTTCTCTTTATCCTTGCTGTGGTTTTGATTCTTACACAGTTTCACTGTGGATGCGTGGTTCCATTTCCAAATAGTTATACATCTGAACGGTGCCTATAATCCTGGTTGGATGGTGGAAAACTGGAATAAAGAGAAATGGCTTTGGTGTTACCTCACCTCTGCTCTCCAAGACACTGTTCTGCTAGCAGTAGGAAGCACACTAGATTCCTCATGTGGATCCTGCAGTTGTTGCTGGTAGTTATTTGCACAAAGGAGGAATGTGCACACGTACATGCGTACTGTGGGAGCCTGATATGCTGAGCAAGCACATAGGATTCCTCATATAAAATAAGGAAAGTCAAGGAAAGTTAAATATGTCCCAGCCCCCCCCCCCCAATGCACACATACATAGGAACCCAACAGCTGGTGTCACATCCACAGCACACATTTAAAGCATTTTAATACCATTTTAGCAGCCATGACTTTCTCCCAAAGGATCTAGTTAAGGAGGCAGAGAGCCGTTAGGAAATCCTTCCCAGCACCCTTAACAAACTACAGTTCCCAGGATCTGTTGGCATGACTGTTAAAGTGGACTAAGAGTGTTTTCATTGTATAGTGTGGATGTGAAATTCTAGAGAACCCATCAGTGTTGCTTGGTGGATTATTGTGTAGAGACATCTTTGCCGGCAAGAAAAAGGACTAAGTGGGAGTCTGTTTAGCAAGTCGTTGCTGTTGTGGCTGAATTGCCACAGGGGCCTTTCCGACTTTGTAGTTCTTTCTTCCTTGGAAGCAAGAAAAGCCTCTTTCTACCACGGAAGCTTGTTGAGCTGCCTGAGCTGGGGCAGAGGAATCTGACCCAGCTCCAACAGTTCGCAGGGCTTCTGTGCATTTCCAACAGCTGCTGCACTTCCTCCTCTTCCTTGCAAGTGAAGATCGACAGTGAGAAGCCAGCAGGTAGTGCTCTTATGTTACCTGGATTTTTCTTCTGTTTTTCTTCCTCCTCTAGAAGAAGACTGAGCTCACAGTTACAAGGGGAGAGGTTGAAGAGGAGAGGTTTTGGCGTGCAGTGGGTGGATCTCATCTGGAGGCCAGCACTTGCCCACTCTTCTCTGATGCGCTCACAAATCTTCATATTTTGTTTTAAAGGGTCTTCGGGGGTGGGGTGAGGTCTCCACTTTTACTATGCAAGAATTTCAACCAGAAAAAGAATGTCTCTGCCATTTTGGATGCGCTTTTCTTGTTTACATTATTTCAAATACATAAGATCTGTGCATTAAAAACAGCTTGAGAGTTCAGAGGACTGTTTTCTGTTTCTTCTGGCCCTCCTGTGAAGTTTCTTTTAAACTTCACAGCCCTTACCCGTTCTGCAGGGGACCAAATATTATGACATGCCTCACACATGCATTTTATGGTAATTTTGACTTATGAATGCTTAACATTTCAAAGTTATAATATTTTAAAAGCAATTTCCCCCATCTACCCATGCAGAATCCTTAAAATGTGCCACATTTTCTTATGTATGTGGAAACATTTCTGTGGAGAGGCATCAGATCCTAATTCAGCTATAACAAAATATATTTCAGTATCTTTTCTCTCTCTAAATATTTTATCATGCGGTTTACAACACAGATATCAACGTAAAATAAAAACCACCAAAAAAAATCAAATCAGAGATGTTTTCCTAATTGCCTGCATAAGCTTGGTGGCATAGAAAAATTTTCAGCAGACATTTAAACATTAAAACAGAAGGAGGCAACTGAATCTTTATTGGCAGAGCATTCCACAATACTGGGCCAATGAAACTAAAGGCTTGGTTTCTCCTTGTTGTCAGAGAAGCCTCACCAACTTGGGGGAAAACCAGTGACACTTCTGTGGATGATCTCAGTGACTAAGCTGGGATAAAAGGGTTCAGGAAGTCTGTACGGTAATTGTTGACCAAAATTATTGAAAAATGTGCAAATTATTACAAGGATCTTGAATCTGGCTTGGCAGCAGATGGGCAGACAGAGCAGATGTTTTAACGATGGTGTCACCTGCTGGTGGCTATGTGTCCCCATCAGCAGTCTGCCACATTCTGCATCTGTTAAGTTTTCAGACCAGGCCCAAGGCCATCCCCACTTAGAGCACATAGCAGTAGTCCAGCTTCAAGGTTACCAACAACAGTTAACAATAACAATGGTCAGGCTATGCCTGCCCAGGAACAGCTGTAGCTGGCACATCAGTTCAATGTGGTAAAAGACACTGCTTGCCACACACTTGGACCTCTAGTGACAAAGACATGCAGGGGTACTTCCAAACTATGCACCTGTTCCTTCACCTAA
This sequence comes from Podarcis pityusensis, assembly GCF_964106645.2. Lineage (NCBI taxonomy): Eukaryota > Metazoa > Chordata > Lepidosauria > Squamata > Lacertidae > Podarcis > Podarcis pityusensis. Next base: position 58,801,822 of record NC_138032.1, on the reverse strand, counting down.
TCCACCACTGCATTCAGACACTGGTTCAGAGCTTTCACAGCCTCCTCTGATTCAGCTGTTATGTAGAAATAGAGCTGCCTGCCTTCAGAATACCAATGACATCTTGCTTCAAAACTCCTAATGACTGCTCCCAATGGCTTCATAGAGATGTTCAATAGCACTGGAGAAAATAGGACCTCTCAGAAGCCCTAGCACAAGTGCTGGAGCACCATGAATTCCTGAGCCAGATCTGAGAAATCCTCAACATGGATGTTAAAGTCACCCAAAACCACTATCCCCGGTTCTTCCAACACCATACCCAAGACAACCTTAGTCAGCTTGTTCAGCGATTCTGCTGAGCAGTAGGGTGGGTTGTACACCAACATCATCCCAGCTTGTTCCTTTGGCTCAACACCAGATGCAGGTCCTCAAGTCCCTTTCCAAGAGAGAGTCTTCCTAATTATGGGAAGTGAACTCTGATGGACAACAGAAAGATGATACACACCAGGCTAATGATTTCCTTCCATCCTGAGCTGTTAGCTGTCCTCCTCCTTGGCTCTCCATCTCTAGGGGAATTAACATGGTTTTCAAACAACTGTTCTTCCTCTGCCTTGATATAAGCTATTGCTACAACAGGTTCCAGTTTGGCAAGAGCAAGACTTACTCACATGCCTTAATGGTGGGTACCATCAGGTTCTGCCTCTGAACTATACTGTTTCTCCTAGTCCCACCAATATATCAAAGGGAAGGGAGTGGTTGACTATTGGTTACTTGAACGGAAAGCTCTGCCCCTTGATGTTTCTGAATCTCCCATTCTGCCACCTGACCTCCCCTGTCAGATTCAGAAGCAGAGAGCGACCCATCTAGCAGCATGAAGCTGGTTGACTCTGCCTACTGCTTTCAAGTTCAGAGTGACATCTCCATCAAGTGAGTGCCAGGACTGTGGGGTAAGTTTGGGACAAGTCTGGAACACACTTATTCTCTTGCATGTACCAAAGAAAACATCACACACGTGGATCATTTTATTCCTAAGGAGGTTGGGGCAATCAAAACATCAACCTGTATATTATACACAACAATGATTACTGTAACATATTTTAACAAATGCTATGCATATTTGAATGGTTTCTGCCTCTTTCAGTGCTCATAAAACCCCCCAACAAGGTTGGAATTTAAGCTGAAATTGGCTTTCAGATACATTACAAAACTGTCATTTGAAACAGAGTGGGAAAGCGTAATTTTTAACTGTATGACTGAAAAATAGTTGAACTAATTTTGGTTTCAGTCTTAAAAAAAAATTACCTTTGGGATGAGATCACGCACTGACAATTTTAGCACAGAGGATTTTTTAATTATGAGCAAATGAAAAAAATGAGAGGAACAATTGAAGTTGAAATTCAACTTTAATTATAGCACTTGACAACTACTATAATACAAAGATCAGCAATAAAAGTAGCCTTTTAGGGTACTTAGGATGGAGACAGATGTAGTATTTTAAGTATGATGGAGGCAGGTTGAGCATACATTCCCTGCAGTCTAGGACACTTTCTTTCACAGTGTATTCAAACCACCTCTACCACACCTTGAATATTCTGTTTCTCCTTTAGCATGTCACCAGTGAATCCAGGGTTCTGTGCTGCAATGCACAGAGCAAATCTAAGAAAATGGACATAGGTCCTGTGTAGCTTGACAGCCAATCTTCAGTTGATGCTTTCGGATTATTATTTAGCCAAGTGAGTAAACCTCTAACAACTGGCATATGACTAGCCCTAAAGCACTTTTAAACCATTTTACTAGCTGTACAATGTGACTTTTCCCTGAGCTCTTGGCAGTAACTTACCTTTTCAAGTCCGACCAGTATAACACAAAGAAACACTGTTGGCAGACATGTTCCAGGTCGCAGAGCAAGATTACATGATCAATAATCTTGAAAGCAAACTTCAGGACCTGAAATACAATTCTAGACATTGACATGACAGAAGGATGCCACTCAATATTCAATTGCAGCAAGAGCTGTATGCTGAGATGACATTAAAAAACAGGCTGGAAGTCATTGAGCAACTTCTGTGCCTCTGTATGGCTAATTTAATATTATTCTTGCTTCAGGGTCATTAGCTTGTGGTTCCAAGTGTTGCGCCAGCACTTTATTTGATGCCTATTGTTTAAGCAGCTCTGCCTTGGTAAAAGCCTGCTGCACAATTGTGAATGATATACTTTGCAGTGACATTCCTGGAATTATTTCATTCCTTTTCATTGCATGCACCTTGAACAGTCTTTTGCAAGTTTGCAGGTGTGTTAGATAGTGTGGTGACATGCTGTGAAAAAGTCATTTTGGATGAGCAAGTAGCATGGGCCTAGTGAGTGTTTCTGCCATTGCAGTACATCAATCCTCTATTACACTAATTGTTTTATCTGGGACTTCAGAAAGGGACCTCAGAAACAGGGCTCTGGAAATGAATGTCTCAGTTTCAAAAATCCCCAAACGATTAAGTGCCAAGTCCAGCCTCTCTCTGAATTTTACCTGGGCTGACAGTGTCTCAGCATTCAGCTGCTAATCTCTCTCCTCCAAACTCCTTCCCCACATTTCCATAGACTTAACAAGTTGGACAAAGAGGACATCAAGTTTATATCAAAGCAGATGACTTCTTCTAAGCTGCCACCGCCAATGTGGACTTTGGGAATGGTAGTTTTTAAAATTTATTCATCCTGATTTATTGGCATGGTCAAGAAGGAAGGCCAACAGTTTCCAGAGTTAATATGAAGGTTGGATCTAAAAGTTGTGAAGATTTGTGAACATGCTCAGAGCCTTCATTGCACTGCCAGAAGCCAAGTTACAAGGAACTAGGCAGAGGGCCTTCTCGGTAGTGGTGCCCTCCCTGTGGAACGCCCTCCCAACAGATGTCAAAGAGAACAACAACTACCAGACTTTTAGAAGACATCTGAAGGCAGCCCTGTTTAGGGATGCTTTTAATGTTTGATGTATCACAGTATTTTACTATTCTTTTGGAAGCTGCCCAGAGTGGCTGGGGAGGCCCAGCCAGATGGGCGGGGTATAAATAATAAATTATTATTATTATTATTATTATTATTATTAGTATTAGTGTCTCAAATATTTCTTTACCTGAGAAGTTTAAGATTCTGCACTTGGAGTTTAACAACATATAGTTTGGCTTTGGAAATTTGGCGGTTCACCTCCAACACCCTTGTGTTGTGAGGGGTGGGGTGGGCAGGGATCACAAGAGCCATGGAGGCCAGTACAAGAGGCTTATGACAGAATTAAAGGTTGAGCAACAGGGTCGTGTTTTCAATGGCGATACAAGCCAGTGTTTGCATCAATGCAGTTAACTTGGATCAACCAGTCATGCTGCCAGGCAATCAATGAGATGAAAGTCTAGCCAATCATTCTTGCCCACCAGTTGTTGTTTTTTTTGTAATGGAGAGGGTCAAACTTAAATAGGTTGGAGGACAAAATTCCTGATGCTGCAGAAGTCTAGAGCCACAGCCTTATTCTTTTTTTTTTTTATTAAAAATGTAAATTCCAATTGAACTCAAGACCAAGTCATCAATTCAACTCCCGTTAAACACTCATGTTTGCAAAAACTCATTTCACCCTCCCTACAGCTCTGTTTCTGTTCTTGACCATTTATAACAGACCATTCTCACCGTACTGATTGAAACCCATTTTAATTTAGAGGAAATGGGAAGAATAAGCCAGCACTATGAGATGCAGTGTCAGGCATTGGAGAGCTAAGTCCTTGCCTAGCCCTGAATATAGTTCAGTGATTTGTGTGAACTGTGCTGAGGTGCCAGGGGGCATATCCGGGACCCTTAAGTCTGATAAGGCCCTTGGGTCTTCTGTCTGACACCCCTATTGTAATGCCATGCCTTGATATTTTTACCGCTCCATGCAGCATCTCTTTTATATGTGATGGATAAATCCTGTAAGGTTGCATGGGCTTGTAAGATCAGCTTTTGTCCCCAGGTGAGATAGAATAGATAGGCTTTGGGGATGAGGTAAAGTGTGTGAAAGATGGGATATTTTACTTAACCCTGAATTACTAGGCTTTTATGAATTTAACTCAGATCCTTGGAGGTATTTTAACATAGTATTTTTGGTCTGTTTAGTAACAACAGCCATCTGAAATTGTAGTGGCACATAGCCAGAGGGAAGAGAGGTGTTAATGAGACTCTCTATAAATGGAATGAGCTCAGGAATGACAGTTTTCCGTAGTACTTTTGGCATAGGATCGAAGAGCCAGGTGGTGGCACGGAGCTGACCGATCACCTTAGATAATGATAAAAAAAAGCGGTGACAGGGGTGAAAGATTCAAGGTCCATTGAAGAATCACACAGAGAGAGGGAGGAAGGAAGGAAGGGGTGATCATTGATACTTGAGATGTATTGTTGATTCCTCGTCACTTCAGTTTTGCTGGTGAAATATGAGAGGTACTGATCAGCGGAACGTGGCGAGTTATCAATATCAGATGTTTAAATGAGTGGAATTATTAACCTATCTACCATTTGGAATGCGTATTTATGGGTTCTCTGACTGGAATCAATCAGATCTGAAATTCATTTGTTGGTCTTCAGTGGAGATGTACACTTAACCTTTACATTTCAGGGCCAGTAGATGGAAATTGACCTAGAAAAGTATCCCAAAGGTGCCTGGTCCAGTGAGAAAGCAATTCTAGTCATTCCTAAATTATTCTCACGCTGCAGGGGATAAACATTTGCATCAAGGATCCCAATTCAAACTGTGGCAGAGTCTGGGAATACTGGCTGCAGTACAACCCATTCAAAGAGAAATAAATTGGAAGGTCTGAACCATAGCTATATAGCAAATTTCAGAGCTGAAGCCTATGATGGATAGTTGGCTTTGGAAGTGAGCTGTGGACTGTGATAGAGATGGATTTTGCAGCTTCCATTTTTATATAGGTTTCCACTGTACTTAGTGACACCAGAGGACATCACAGCAGTTTCAGGCTTTTTCTTTCCTTCTTCCTTCCTTTCTTCCACACGACAGGTGTTTTGGACTTCAACTGCAACACTGAATTCCTTGTTTATCTACAGTCTTAGCCTGTGTTGTCTTCTCCTTCTTCTCCTTTCCCATTCTGCCCTCTGCCTCAGGGACCTTACTATAAGGGACACCTCACAGCAAGCTCCATTATTGCAAAGGGTTTTATGCACCCACTGTCCACCTCAGGCCCAAACTTGCTGGGTCTCCTACTTGCTGCCATGTTGCTCTCTTGCATCTTCCAAGCTTTTAACTTTTTCCATCCCTGCAGCTGCAGAAAAAACACTGCCCTTCCCTCTCATAGCTCATGTTGTGTGCTGGGCGGGTGAAGAGACAGAGTCAGCAATGGGGAAGAGCCCAAGTGATAGGGTAGGTCTAGCCAGGGCTACATGAAGTAATTAATAGAGAGTAAATGCCTCACACCTGAGCTTTGGACCATGCAAGCAAGTGAGGGTCAAGATGGGTTAGATTATGAGTAGCTGGGTAAAGAATGAAGGCCAGAAACTTCAGAACTGAATCCAGAGAACTAGCATTATGCAGTCTGTACCTGTTGGTAGAATCACAAGTTTTTACCTGATATAACAAGCTAATACAGTGTAGAGCAGGGGTAGCAAATGTTATTACATCCAGATGTTTGGGACTATAGTTCCCATCAGCCAGCCAAGATGACCAGGAGTGATGGGAGTTGTAGTCCACAGCATCTAGTGAGACCATATTGGCTACAACTGGTGTAAAATACAATGACTGAGGACTTCCGGGTCAGCGCCATCGGTAAATGGCGGAGTTCCTCCGTCCGGAGAAACGGGCTCCGTGGAAACAGGGTCTTCCCGCCGCGGCGAAGGTGGGGACCCGCTAGAAATCCCAGGCGGAGGAGGCCTGGGAACGTGGGGTTCGGCAGGGCACCAGGAGCGCCCCCTACTCGCAGGGAATCCCATTTAGGGGCTCTGGAGCAAAGTGGGGTGAGAAGCGCGGTGCTGCGAACTGACTGCTACTTTCACGGAGTGAAGCCGCACAGCCATTGCCGGAGAGCGCTGACTTTTTCCTGTGGACAATTGGATTTAAAACAAGTACCCGTGAGTAGAAACGGAAAATTGGATCAAGAAATTTTTTTATTTGGTAACGAAGCGGGAAGGTTCAAAACAGGAAGTCTGCCTCCTGTTTTTTGTATATAGACTAAAGCAAAAACTCTGTAAGCTAAAGCCTGGAAAGCTGTCCAAAAAGTCTAAATTTTCTTCATTTAGAATTACTGAAACCCCCTTGGAAGTAGGAGAAAAGGGGGGAACTTTGTTCAACCCTAGCAGGAGAGGGAGTGAAGAAGGATAAGTTTCCACCGTCTCTAACCTGGGAACGGGGTGTCAGAGACAGAAATTGTTGGAGAGGTTCATTGACTGTGAATGGGGTATTTTGACAGATAGCTAAAGAAGAGAAACAAGCTGATTCCAATGTTGCGTTTTGCATCCTAAAGAAACAAAATATCTGAAAAATATCTGAAAAACGAAAGTAATTTTCCTTTGTTGGACTTGCCTAAAAAAAAAAAAAAAGGATACAAATAGAAATTGCCTCCTCTAGAGGGAGCTTGTCAAATTGTTGCTACAGTACACTTGAGGGCTCAACAGATGTGAGATTAAGACTGTGGGAACAGGCTTTTCTGACCTTGACTAAAGATGAGTTGGAAAGAAGACTGGGTGCTTGCCTTATGTAAGACAAGTGCCCTGCTGGAACAGATGCATGAGAAGATGGACTTGATGAATGAGAAAATGGATTTGACTGTTGCAGTTAATAACTGTGGGCAAACAGAGAATATTGATAAAGAAATTATCCAGGGAACAACTCATGAATCTGTACTGACTGGGCATGTGCAGAAGATATTGGAGGAGGATGCGGTCGCACCCCAAATAATACAAATGGAGAGTCCTGAGGCCCTACAGGAGTATGAGCCGCTGTCATTGAAGATTGAAGTTGGAGTGGGCCAGGGGGAGTCTGGAGTCGAGGAGGTTCCCAACGCTGGAGAGACCTTGGAATATGCTTTAAATACTTTTTGGACTATATTGAGGATAGTGGGGAGTGGGACTGTGGGGAATGGGCGGGTTTGATGAAGGGAGATGGAGACAATTCTGGCTTGGAACCCCCCAGAGGCCTACCCCTCAATGAGAAAGGAAAGAAATTAAGAAAAAGACCAACAAAAGACAAGGAAAAAAGGCAAGTATAAACAACAAGAATAAGAATTGCAGAAGGGACATGGAAGAGACTTAAGGGCCTCGGACATAAGGCTTCTAGGTTGATGGACTAGATGGAATGGACAGTAAGGACTGACACGATCCGAGACCAGGAAGAAGGGACGTTGGATGAAGATTGGAAGAAAATTTATAAAGAAAATTTTCTAATTGGGGAATTGGCTAAAAATTAATGAATATTAGGGAAAATGTTGGAATGAAACTATATGACTTTAGCAGAAATGATATCAGGAGTAATGTTTATTTGATAACTAAGATTCAAGCTTTAAGGTGTTTTAGGGTAAGATAAGGTTAAATTAATTAAGGTAATGTGAATAATAGAATATGGGGAAAGATGGAAAGGATTTGTTGAGTTAATTACTATATTAAATTAGGTCAGGATGAATTTTTTAACAAAAATTGAGAAAGATGGAAAGAATTTGCTGAAATAAATAATTAAACTAGAATACAAAAAGGGAGGTGTGAGGAAGTCAATGAAACAAGCAAATGGAAATTTTAGATATGTAAGTTGGGATTTGTGTTGTTTTCTTTTTTCTTTTTATCTTTTTGTTGTATTGTTGTATTGGTTTTTGTGTTTTTTCTTTTTTTTTGTCTATTATAGTGTTGTTGCTTAATGTTTTTTTTAATGTTTTTCTTCTTATAATTCTGAAAACTACTAATAAATATTATTTTAAAAAAAATATACAATGACTGAGAATGGATTATGACAGGTCAAAATAAGAGGAATCCAGGCTGAGGTATCTCAGTCTAGGACCCGGAAGCCAACATCCCTTCTACTGGCAAATTTGGGCTGGACTCTCCTAATGCAAGTTAGGAGGTTTTGCATACTGTGTGTGTGGGGGGGGGGGGCAGTGTGGAATTCCTCAAATATAAAATTATTTTGTTTCCACTAAACTCTGTTCAGTGGGTGCTCTTATGCAAAGCCCTCCCATAGGACGAGAATATTAAAATAGGTAAATGTCCCTACAGTGTAGAAAGTGGGGAAGCTGGGGACTGGCTCCACTGAACAAGGAATTAATCTTTATGTGGTTATTGTTAAGGTGCCTGCTGTTGAATCATGAAGTTAGTCTGTCAGAACAAACTGACAACACATTGATTTGGACACCAACGAAGGAAATGGTCAGAAGGAGGTACTACAGCTCAGTGATACAGTAGCTATGAGGCAACAGAAAAGGCCAAATGGGTTCCACCTGTCTTTATCAAGTTTTGGCCTGGGTCTTTTATCTGAACCACACATTTTTAGAGCTGCTTGCCAGGTCCCCTATTTCCCTGCTCTGTGCTTGTTTTGCTTTGTTGGCCACAGTCTAGCAATCTCATGGAGACTTTCTGTTTGTCCTACTCAGTCATGGTTGTGTTATTAGACTGCAAAGCTGGACAATATTATATTATATTTCTTTCCAGGGTTATGGTTTCAAATAAGAACATTCTCTTCAGTAATCATCAGCACCCCGAGACACTGCAAATAGGGTAGATCAGACATTGACATCCCTAAACTTAAATTCCAGTGCTTCAATCTAAGTGATGAACTCTACATCAATATTGGGTAATCACTTGTGATATGTTCTCATTTTTGATATTTTAAGGACATTATACATGGCTCCGAGAAAAAAATTACACATGTGTGTGACTGAAATGACAGCCTTCTGGGATTTGCTACAGAAATTATAGGTTCTGCTGCAATTTACATGCTAACTTCCATAACCTTGTGATAGTTCAACCATTTGTAAAAGAACAGCGGGAGGTCTAATGCTCTAATATTCAATGAATAATTTTGTTTCACATCAAGCACAAGGTCCAGTTTAATGTTTTATTACATTAACATGACACTGGTTGACATATGCCTGGTAATTAAATCAGCTTGTCGTAACAAGGGAGAGAGATAAGTGTGGTGTTTTTTTTTTTTTTAAATGATATTGATTGACATTAAACATTTTGATATCATCTAAGGAGCAAAATAAAACGTGTTTCCTTAGTGAACCATGTGGTGCTGGTTGGCACCTTTTGAAATCTGTTGCTTGCATAGTATGTTTTGGATGATTATATAGCATTTATTGGGCATTCTGCTGGGGCTCCGTGGAGAATGTGTGAGTTCCACTGGCCACACAGAGCTCCAGATATGTCAGGGTTTGCTTCAAAATGCTTCATTCATCCAAAGAAGAAGCTTCCTCCCAAGCTTAATTTAACTGGTAGATAGTTTCAATAGGCAGTGTAGACATGAGGACATTCTCTGCTTCTAAATAACCTGGAGGAGTCTAGGTCAAGGAAGTCTAAAGTTTGCAGACTGTGTGCTTTTGGGGATAGGGACACAGAAACCAATAGAACGTTGCCTTTCTTGTGCCTTTTATCTGGCTTTCCAACATTATCCGTTATAGTACATAATAACATAAGGAAAGCCCTGCTTGATCAGTCCAAAGGCCCACCTAGTCCAGCATCCTGTTCTCATAGTGGCCAACCAGATGCCTGTGGGAAGCCCACAGTCAGAACCTGAGCAAAACAACACCCCCTGCACTTCCCAGCAGCAGGTATTCAGACGCATTCTGGCTCCAACAGTAGAGGTAGAATGAGAGGCACCATAGGAGCGAGTAATATTTAAAACACACACATGTGCACACACACAGAGAGACACGCGCACAAACACACATGTTTAACTTCACAATTTTCAGGAAACCTTCTTTTTCTGCTAGTAGGACAATCCTCACCTGTCTCTGAGCCTGTGTAAGATTCTCCTTCTTTTTCATCTCCTTTCCTCAGCTCTCAGCCTCTTCCTTTGCTTTCCTTTTTCTTGAGACATTGTCAGCTCCACTTTCCACACCCTGCTGGCTTTCCTGCTTTTCACCATGCTGCCAATTCAGTCTCCGTTTCACTCCGTGAGCTTTCTGTTCTTGAGCTTCCTTCCCCAAGAGGTTCTACCCACTAAGATTCTTCTGCCTATAGAGCATTTCCTGTTCCTAGAATCTTCTCATGAAGCAGGAATAGTTTCCTCTAAATGTTATGGGCTACGGCTCCCAACAGCTCCAACCAGCATGGCCAATGGCCACATTTGATGGGGATGTAGTCTACAACATCTGGAAGGCATCACATTGACTATCCCCATCACTGAACATATCCTGTCCCTAGCCCCTGTGTGAACCTTTCCCAGCCCAACAGACTTTTCATTGCCTTCTCTTGAAGCAATTTGTCATGAGCTTTCTATTGCTAACTTCTGTAGTTTGAATGTTCATAAATATTCCATGACATAACAGCAGCTTTATCAGTGTCTGGATCCAGGGTGTTCACAGATGGTCAGGCAGGAGGCAACAGTTTTTAGCCTACGTATGTGTATGTAAGTTGAAACCCATAATAATTTGTGGTATCTGGAAGAGGCAGGAAAGAGAGAAAGGAAACTCTCCTTCCTTCCTGTGCCTTTGCCCTCCAATTTATCCACAACTTGTTTTCTCCAATGGTTTCAGTTGCTTTGAACATATAGAAATCACTTCCACTACACACAGAATGTTGAAATGTCTCCTTCCTTCCTTTCACACTGTGAGTTTTCTGTTCCTGAGCTTCCTTTGCCAAGAGATTCTACCCACCTGTAGTTCAACATCCTCTGGTCCCTAGAAATATCCTGCCTCTCTTTCTTGAAGTGCAGGACATGAAATCTGCCACACAACAGCGGCTAGCACTCTAGTTAGGATAAGCGAGCACACGTCACACCCTTGCAGCAGCTTCAGACTGGGAAAGCTCAAATGAGCAGCAACAAATATATGGCAGCCAATGGGAGTTTCAAAGACAGCCCACACTAAAAGCACACTGTAAATATTGGTACTACATAGGAATGTATGAAGATTTCATGTCATCCATGTTCAGTACAGTGGTACCTCGGGTTAAGAACTTAATTTGTTCCAGAGGTCCATTCTTAACCTGAGGTATGCTTTCGCTAATGGGGCCTCCTGCTGCCGCTGCGCTGCTGGCGTGTGATTTCCGTTCTTATCCTGGGGCAAAGTTCTTAACCTGGAGCAACCACTTCCTGGTTAGCAGAGTTTGTAACCCGAAGTGTCTGTAACCCGAGGTACTACTGTAATAAACATACACCTATCTTTCCTACCTGATCTTGCCATGTAATTTATTTTGTGTGGGTTTTTTTGGGGGGGGGGAAACAGATGGATAAGTGATCTGGCCAGATTTCAGCCACATGAAAGTACTCTAGGGGTTCAAAGGAACAACTGATAGCTCTGTGGAAACCTGACACGGAGTACACTTTATGTACTGTTAAATATTCTACTATATGGAAGTTGCTACGACGTGTCAATCAGCCATTTTTATTGGCCACTAGAGTAAGTAGTAATTTTATCCTGGAATGAAATAGTTCTAATTTTAGACTAAATGTATGAGGCAGATATAGAATAATAAAAAAGAGCAGAGTGGATGAGTGGTCCAAGGCTATGCATGAACTCTGTGGAAAAACCCGAATAGGAAGTGATCTCACTGAGCAACCATATCCTGTAACACAAATGGAACATAAAGATTCAAAAATTAAAATGATGCACTTTTTATACCTATTGAGATAACTTGCTGCCTTGTTTGAATTTTGAGCAGACTGTGAGCAAGATCCTGTGAGAGTTGAACATTTCAGGCTGCAGTCCTACACACAATTACTTGAGAGTAAGTCCTATTGAACTCAGTGTGACTTGCTTCAGAGAAGACGCACATAAGATTGCTCTGAAGGTTGCAATCCTAAACATAATAAATAGAGAATAAGTCTCATGGAGCACAGTGGGACTTTCTTCTGCATGGCTTCAATGGGAGAGTTTAGCAGATGTGCTTAGGGGCAGCATTTCCTCCTTTCTTTTTTAAAAAGAAAATTCCAAGTTTCCTCCTTCTAAGCATAAGCTGATTTTCTCTTTGTCCGAGGGTAAAAAAATCTCTTTGAGCAAAGGGTATTGTTCAAAAGGGCATTCTGCTATAAAGGGCATTCTCCGATAAGAATCTATTATAGATTAATTTTGTTTTAGGTAGTGATAATTAGGAGGCTAATATTTTATATATGAAGAGTTAAATTTGGAGACCCAACAAACAGCTCCCCTTCCCCTTTTCCCATAGCAGTAACTACTATCTCTCCAGCTGCACCATATCATTACTGTAACAATTAATATTTTTTTTTAAACCAAATATTTGGCAGAGATGAGCAATGGGGAAAAACAGAGGGAAAGTATTGGGGGCTTTGATGATCAGCATCTTTGAAAAGGATTGTTGAACCTAGTGGGAGAAATGAAGACTTGGGGGTAATCCATGTGCTGAAATATTTTTGCTTCTTTTTCTAGAAAATGTGCAATTTGGTCAGGCAGAAAAAATTGAACAGAGCCTTCCAAGCAATAAATCACTGGATTGCTGGTGACATTCATACAATGCGGATATAGTGTTAACTGTATGAGTCAGACAGCCCTTACTGCACTCAGTCTGTTCCTAGGAGGTGACCTTGCCATGGTGTAGTAATCAATCATTCTGGCACAGGACACACTGTTTTTGTTTAATATTACACTATTGGAATATATAGTAAACAAAGTGCAAAGGAAATTTTGAAAGCGAGCACTCTATAAGGCATACTGGAATATTTAGCTGCCTTCTGAGTGCCACCACATACTCTGTGCTGTGTGGGAGCTTGCCTTCAGTTTACTAAGTTTAGGACAAAAGCGTATGCAGCTGTGCTAATCCTAGTTAACTGACTGTGCAATGCAAGAGGAGAAATTCAGTGGGAATGGGAGGTTAGAAAGAGATTTACTACAATAGCTCCTGCCGCCTAGCATTTCTTATTTTGGCAGCTCAATGTAGTGCATGCCCTGTGGTTTTTCCCAAGCAAATGATAAAAATACCCGCACTTCAAACACCATAAAGAATTAAGCAAAGAAATCTTAATTATCTAGTAAACATAGTTTGCATGTGTGGAAAGTTATAAACTGCTTGCAAATATCGCTTATTGCTAACAGAAAGGTTATTGGGGATTTCAGCCTTACGATTTATGTACCACAGGCACATTAATTCATGGTGGTTTATATAAATGAATAGGTCAAAATAAGAAGAAAACAGGCACTTTAAAAAGAATGTACTGCAGGTAAAAAATATAAAGTTGCCCCCTACTCCGAACACACACACATTCTCCAATAGCACTTGAAGAAATGTTCTGCTAAATTTTTAAAGCCATTATCTTGCATGCGACACTAAAAGATCTTGTGCCAAATGGATTACCAATATTTAGCTTGGGCCCAGGTAAAGAGATTATTAGATGGTATTGATGGCATCATTTGTGTAGGTGCTCTGTTCAACAACACCCAAGCCTATTGGTAAAACAAAAGGTAAAATTACAAACATACCCAATTTTCTTGCAAATGCAATTTATTTTTATATATGAAGAATTCTCTGATGCATATTAGCCCTTTTCAGGCATTTCCACTCATTTATTTCCAGGCACGTGAGGGGAGGGTTTTGGTGCTGGTTTCATCACTGTCCACATGCCAGGGGCTTAATGTCTGCTACTGGAAGTCTTCTTTAATTGGGTAGGCTCCTTGAGAATTTAAATTGCATGAGACTACGCAAACATAGAAGGATCCCTGCCACAGATGTTCAGCCTGCAACAAATAGAGGGGATGGAGAATAGAGGGCATGACAATACACAACAGAGGGGCCATAGCTGGGGAACACACCCCTGCTTTCCCCACTCACACAACTGGAATCAAATGAGGAAGGGATGCTTGGCTGGAAAGGGCTAATGACATTGCAGGATTGCAGGACACTCCAAAACTATTCTATGGTATAGAATATGGTATAGAATTCTATGGTATAGAATTTCTTGGTGCTCAACTCGCTGTATTTAATCAGATGCCAGAAACTAGTACCATGCCCAGGTCCAATGCATTAGCCTTTGTTCATGGTTCTTTGTCAGTGACTTCCTCATGCTGTGTGTGTGTGTGTAGATGTTGACAGACAGCTATACCAGTCCTGGGTGTCATCTTGTTGAAGCAGAACCATGAAGGAAATGAGTGGACATCCTATTTTCTCGTGCGAGAGCACAGCGGCTATTTTGGGTGCCATGATATTGCACGATTTCACACTGAGAAAAAGCTGCTTCCCCCAAAATCTTGTGCAGCACCCCAAAATGCATGCTTGCAAAGAATGTGCAGTTTTGGGGCTCCGTGATCTCGTGGGGGTCATGTAACTCACATTTGAGCACAAGTGGGAAGACACGTGTCCCATTTTGGGGACTTAAGATATTGGAGGGTTTGTAACTGACATCTTGTCAAAGACTTACAAAGGTTTCAGTGGGACCAGGGACGCGAGTAATAATATGCATTTCAACTTGCAGGTGGTGGCAGTAGAACTTGCTGGTTACCTCCTCCCCACACGTTCTTTGGACATGCAGACTAGAAGCCTAACGTGTTAAGAGGGGCCTTCACCTTCACTAATCCTCATGAAGTGGAGGGAGGATCATGGCAATCTTTATCAATAATATCACTGAAGGCTCTGCCCCTTTGGGCTTCATTGCAGCAATTATTTTCCGTACATCTCCTGCTAATTGTGTCAGATCATATGTTTCTGTTACGGGAGCAGAAGTGCACACAGTACCTGAATTAGATATTGGGCATTCTGCTACTCTGCAAGGGAAGAAAGAAAAAGGCAACGGATAATATAAGCACTTAACTTCTAGGTCTCATTTTCAGTTCTTGTCAAGTTGTTGTTTTTTTTTAAAAAAATACCAAGATAAATTGGTTGATTTCACCAGAATAAATAACAGTGATAGTAATTATTTTATTAGGCATGCTAATTATTATGATCCTAGATTCATATGAGTATGTTTGAGGCAGAATTTGGCTGCATGTTACGGTAAAGCACCAAATAAAATTTATTTCATAGCTGAGGCATTTAATTTTGCCGTAAATTTTGCTATAACATTTTTGTTTATCTGTCATCATTTTGAAATAACAGCCTGAAATTGTTTTCCTAGAACAAACCACACAGAGAGGGGTCAGGAAGACCTAAAAAGTATATTGCCTGGGCTTTGAATACATTGTTCTCAACTAAGTTTATCTCGGATGTTTAATGGAGTCACACGTACAATTGCTTAGCAGGTCTTCTCAATTTGATTTTGTAAGGCATTTCTGTATCTATTACTGTCTTCTAATGGTGCAATCCTAACTAATTCATAAATAAGTCCTATTTAAGTAGGGTTAGGTTCCCAGCCTAAATTTCCAGATGAAGAGGTCTATTTAGCACTTGGGTGAACTTACTGTGTTCATTGGAGAATGTGCACAATCACTTCAGGGAAGCCCAATAAATTTTGGTATCCTATGCAGAAAATTCATATGGCACTGTTCAATTGTAAACAACAGTAACTAGTTATATAACTGACTATTTGCTGCCTTTTAACAGTGCCCAGATTCTGCTGCTGGAGACGCAACTGAACGGTGCTGGAATTGGAAACCCTGCTTAATACACATATAGATGTGACTGTCAGAAATGTAGCTTGGCAAATGCAGATCTTATTCAAATATGGTCCTCAGATGAAACACCCCCCCCCCAAAAAAAAATGGATTATACATTTAGCTATATTGTGTGCAACTCCAATCACTATTAAACCAAATTGGGAAGTGAAATAGGAAACCACACCCTAGCAGAAGTATCTGTTATTGTAGGTCTTTGCATCAAATGTCACTGGCGGAGTTCAGTGATTGTTGCTTCCTTTACACTGATCTTGCCAGTACATTGGATTTAACTGCGATGAGCATGGGAATTGCCATGGTCAATATCTGTCTTGTAGGTATCTGGGCCTCTGAATCAACATGACATTCATCCGCCATAGTACCAGGGCCTGCTAGAAAGACAATCTCTGGAAACATTCTAAGATAACAGAAGGCAGACTAGCGAAGGATTCCTTATAAGCAATGTGTGGGTAAGGAAATTCATTACAAATGTATTACCAGTGCTGGCCCGATCATTAGGCAGAGTGGAGCAACTGCCTCAAACAGCAGATGTGGCAGCAGTCTCCCCAACATCTCCCTTGAGTCCTCTAAGATGCCCTGCCCCGCCCTTTGGAACCCAGCTCGCCGCCCTCAGGTATAGTGAGAATACTTTCCCTTTGTTGAAGTAAGATTCAACAAAAAAAATTGGAGTTAAATTTGGAAAACTTAAAATACAACACACAAATGGAGCAATGAATATCATACTTGCTGTAGAAATGTCCATCCTAAAATGAGACATGTTAATTTGTTACATTTCAAGATAATATTTATAGAATGGGATATATTCAAAGCTAGTTTTGTCCTTCAGTTTGCTATCTCTTTGAAAATTTGTTTTGAAGGTTGTTGGAAAACACTCACAACACAGAAAATTAATAAAAAGAAATATGTAGATTGTAGTCAATTTACAGATAATAAATAACAATGTAGTGGTTCCTCCCATCCCCAGGACTGCATTCCGGTGGTTATTAAAGCACTGAAGCTTAATCACTGCCATATTTCAAATGTGGCCATGTTGAATGCTTGCATGTTTGTATTGAAAGGTTTTTAATATTCATATGTGTAAAAAAAAGGCCTGACATAATGGAACATTTAAATATAAAACTAGTTATAATTTATATGAGGATAACTACACTGTTTCAGGTTGTGTAAGGATAAAATAGCACATGAGTACATAAAAGAACACAAGGAGTCCTCTTTAGGAAATAAACACAACACTTAAAAAAAATAAAATTGTGAATTAGAGCTTATTTGATTTACATTTAAAGGATAGATTGGCTGGGTAAAGTTAAGCTACTTGGATCACAAAACCCAGCCGACATGTCAGAGGCACACTGGCAGGTTAACCTAGATTCAGTGTACAAATAAGTGTCAATCCCCTTATAGGTTCCTTCGAGGAATCACATTACATACCTCTTCCAGTGCTTCAAATCACCGGGGAATGATCATTTTCGCTCCAGTACCATTACAGTGTACCACTTCCTATAACAATAATGGGTGTCAGGTACTGTTTGGACTAGACAAGATTAAGTTATCACCCCCCTGCTGTGTGTTAATTTATTGCTTCAGACATTTTCATATCTGATCCATTTTCACCCACTCTGTTGCTGTTCCACAAAGTTCTCAGCTTCTGCCAGTCTCGGTATCATTTGAGCTGAGAATACCTGGCACCGTGAAATGGCTTTCCTCTCAGTGCATGGCTCAGGTATGATCCTTAGAGAGAGCAGCTGTGTGCTCCCTATAGAACGGGGGAATAGAAATGCGGTACAAACACAGCAAAGCAATATGCTTAGGTGTGACACAAAAACTCAAAATATTAGCTTTTTAGTAAACAAGAAAGGAAATTGCGATTCTATCTGAGATCCCAGTGCTAGACATCTTTAGGTAATAGTGTTATTTCTTGAAGGAAATACAGGGTCACAGCCACACAGCAGCGACATCAAAAACGTTATTTTTTTTGTCCCCTGGTTTTGTTTAGTGATTATGTAGAACCTGCTGAAAAGGTGTTTATTTCTGTTTGTAAATTGAATGCACTGGGTGTTTCTTTCAGCTTTGCCCCAGGCTCTGTTGGATATGCTGATGGAGTTGGAAGCAGAGTCAGGCACGAGAGAGAAAGAGGAACGCAGGCAGAAAAGAACTCAAGTAGAAAACAAAGCTGTATTTTTGTCATTTCATACCTCTCCAAAGTCCCACTACGTGAGGCGAAAAAGTGAATTTAATATACAACGTTAAATGGGGCAGGTGATGTAAAAAGAAATGTGGGGGAAATAAAGGAATACTGTGCATTAGTCACTTTCTACAGCTGCTGCTTAGGATACCATTGTTTTGTGAATCTCCTGGGTGGCTGCACAGCATGGAATACATTCTGAATTTCCAAGTGTATTGTTGCATTGACATTGTCTGGATGTAGGCCTTAGGCTAAGGTCTAAATGATATTTTTCTTCCCCCAAATATTTTATGATTTTGAGGGATTAGATTAACCCCTGCACCTTTGTGTGTGTGTGTGTGTGTGTGTGTGTGTGTGTGTGTAGCAAATGAAGCCCCTATTCAGACAACACACCCACAGGGAATGCACAGAGGGGCCTTCAATGAAGTTTAATGCTGGCCGATTCAAACAAAAGGAGATGGTTCTTAATGCAGCACATGGTTCTACTATGGAATCTGCTACCACAAGGAGGAGTGATGGCCACCAGCCTGGGCAGTTTTAAAAAGGGATTAGACAAACTCATGGAGAAGAAGGCTGACAATAGCTACTAGTAAGGATGTCTATGCTACCTTGAGTATCAGTGGCATCATGCCTCTGAATTACCATTTATCATGAGCAGAAGTTTGCTGCTTTGCTCATGTCCTGCTCATGGGCTTCCCATAGGTAGGGTTGCCATGTGTCCTCCTTTTCAAGGACACATCCTCTTTTTCAGGGGTAAAATTTCTGTCCAGGTGGATTTTTTTAAATTTGCCAAAATGTCTCTGGTTGTTCTTTCTGGATGAGACTTGCTTTCCTCTTCTCTTTTCCTGCCCCATTTCTGCAATATATCACAGCTTCTACAGCTGATGTACAGTGGTACCTCAGGCTACATACGCTTCAGGTTACAGACTCCGCTAACCCAGAAATAGTGCTTCAGGTTAAGAACTTTGCTTCAGGATGAGAACAGAAATCGGGCTCCGGGAGCACAGCGGCAGTGGGAGGCCCCATTAACTAAAGTGGTGCTTCAGGTTAAGAACAGTTTCAGGTTAAGTACGGACCTCCAGAACGAATTAAGTACTTAACCTGAGGTACCACTGTATAGTGGGGGCATTTAAAATTAGAGTCATCATAGCGTCCTCTTTTATTGCTCTTCAAAATAGTGCAACCCTACCCATTGCCATCTTGAGGGTGGGTCACTGTGGGAGCAGAAGGCGGACCTAGAGGGGCCTTTAGTCTGATGCAGAAGGATCTTCTTATGAACACCTGTATGGAGCCTATACATGTAGAATCATAAAAGCCGCTATGGAGAACATTCACACGGATGAGTTGCAGGTCCCCTCTGACCTGGGTGTTCATATGGTCTAGATACAGAGCCCTCATTCCGACTATGCCCCCATCCCCATCTGTGTATTCAGGAATAGTATTAAGCGTTTGCTGGATACAGCTATAAATGAATTATTTTTTACAGGTTCGAATTGTGATATGTGGAGGGGTACGCCCATTCTAAGACAAGTCTTTGATATTAAGTGTACTTATATTCCTTCATGAGTAATGTGCCAGGCCAGGAAAAGTCACAATTTTCAGGCACGGACAGATATAACGCTGGTCTCCCACACGACTTACACCTAATACTAGCACATTTTGGCACTGATGATCTGTTGGTATAATCCTGCGTAACCTGGGCCAATAGGATAATCGGAACTGGTTGGTTTGCAGGAGGTGGGGCTCAGGGCTAATTGCACATGACATTAAATGCATCATTCTGTTCAATAAGCACTTTTAAAAACTGGAGATAGCTGTTGTGGGTGAAGAGGGGGTGTTTAACCCTTTACTCATTGCCATGATCCCAATGAAAATTTCATCACTACTAGATTATAGTATGAACTTGGAGGAAAACCCTGCTTGAGGCTTTCTTGCAGTCTGTTCAATGACCATCTGGTCCATTTTCCAGTGGCTTAAAGTTCTTATTTTCAGTTTCTGTTTCTAACAGGACAAAGGACTACTTTTCCTGGCATCATGAGCTATCATTGCTAAGACCAGGTTACTAGGACTGTCCAAACTCTAATGCATCCTCACAGCAATCCAAATAGTTTCCTCATCTTTAGACCTGTTGCTTTCTTGATACACTTGTCCTGATTGTTTGCCCCAAGTTTGCACTCTGGAGAATATTATTTGTTAATGGGTAGACATGTACATTTGTCTCATTCCATACTTTCCTGACTATAGTTGTATATAGTCTCTCTCTCTCTCTCTCTCTCTCTCTCTCTCCAGTAGGCAAGGTATTGTATGCAGATATAAAGAGATGAGATTATATACTTCCCACAAATAAATTCTCCCATACTATCTTATTGAATTTCTAGTAAGTTGGCAGACTAAAGTGATTTTTAACACTTATCAACTGGATTTATGATTTTGGTGTCATCCACCCTGATTCTGACATTAGGAAATGTTCAACATGAGGGAGTCACGCAATGATTTTTTTAACTACACTATAAAATACTTTTAGTCTCTTTTCTTTTTAAAATCCATAAATGGCTAATTTAATCATAGCCCCAGAGTAGATATTCTAGGTTTCTTGCTCTGCTAATTATTTGGCAGAATTTTGTTGCTTTAAATCATGGTGACATTTGCGTGACTAGTAAATCATAAATTATAGGCTCATGGTCATCAAAGGCCAGATTGAGAGTCTTGGCCGTGTGACAGAAGAAGAGACTCTTTGTTCTTGAATGTTCCTGCTCTTCCTTAGATGTATGTGAAGGAGAACAGGTACAGATAGAAATGAAACCAGAACAGTTGCCTGCGTTGGTTTTCTTCCTCCCATGCATATGTTCTGCTTTTTGTGACTCTCTTACACGAAAACAACCAACAGGAATATTGGTTAGCTCTCAGGGTCTTGATAAATTTGGAAATTAAGCTGGATTAATCTTAATCACGAATAACATTTCACATTTAAAATGTATTAGATGACTAAAACATGCATTTTGGCTAAAATGGATCTTCTGAATTAAAAGGGAGGAAATGCAATTGAATCTCTCTCATATTTGGAATATCTTTTTTTACCATAGGTGTCAAACTGGGTGTGGATGAGCATCATCCAAGCAGATGGACATTTTGAGTTGGACTGCATTCCTGTTAAGTTTATTTGGCATAAATTGTTACAGTCTGAGTATAAAGTACCCAGGTCTGGGGACTCAGCTACATTGGCAAAGAAAAAGTGTTTTATATGTGTTGTATATGCATTATAACACTGTGACACCAGATGAAATGCTTTTTTGCTGTGTCTAGATCCAGCCTGGGTGGTTTGTTGAAGCCAACTTACAACCCCATTCCTGTGGAAGACTGTTTATGAGGGTCCACTCATAGCAGCCATTAACGTATATTAAGGGTGATCTCCAGCTCACATTCAGTTAATGCAAGGCTTTAAAGTTGTGCAACAAACTTTCCCTCTATCCTCCCTTTGCACACACCTTCCCCAAATCTTCTCTGGAAGGTTAAGGGAACCCTATAACTAATTTAGAGGGTCCCAGCTCCTGCCAACTAGCCGTTCAAAAGCACGTCAAAGTGCAAGTAGATAAATAGGTACCGCTCCAGCAGGAAGGTAAACGGTGTTTGCCAGAAGCAGCTTAGTCATGCTGGCCACATGACCTGGAAGCTGTACGCCGGCTCCCTTGGCCAATAAAGCGAGATGAGCGCCGCAACCCCAGAGTCGGTCACGACTGGACCTAATGGTCAGGAGTCCCTTTACCTTTACTTACAGAGAGAGGAGAGGAGAAAAGGTTCTGTTGCACAAGGACACAGCTATCCAGCCAAAAGGTTTCACATTACCAGACAGTTGCAATGGCCAATATTGCATATCCCAGTTCTATTCTGGAGCTGAGAGAGAGTGATGGTGGTGGAATCAGAGGTCTGATCTGCTGTGGCTCATGGTTGATCAATAGGTTCCTTGATAGCTCAGTTGGTAGAGCATGAGACTCTGAATCTCGGGGTCATGGGTTCAAGCCCAACATTGAACAAAAGATCCCTGCATTGCTGGAGGTTGGACTAGATGACCCTTGTGGTCCCTTCCAACTCTACAAATCTATGATTTATACCCTGAGGATTCTGTTTTAATGAACCTAGAATCCCTGACAATTGTGGACCATAAATATGGGATCTATCGCCTAGAGCATTATGATTCAATACAAGGTTCATGCTTAACTGCAGAATCATATATTTTGACAGCTGCACAGTTGCTTCTGAGAAACGGTCTGCAGCTATCATAGAGCTTGTCAGTGTGACAGTGCCAGTCCACAGATTAATCTTTTACATATTGTGGATCCTCTACCCATTCATTTTTCTCATGGCAACCAGCTTCTGCATTAATGTGGGAAGTGGCCCATACCAAAGAGGGCAGGAATAGTCTGACAGTGCAACCCTATGCACATCTACTTAGAAGTAAGCCCCTTTGAGTTAGTCCCAGGAATGTGTGTAGGATTGCAGCATGAGTACTGAAAGGAAGATGTCCATGGCTCAATACACTGTGCTGGAAAGAAAATTAAACTAACGGATTTACCTCCTCGTTGAAAGATTCTTGTGACAAATGATGTCAACCCTCATGTCAAATGATGTCAACCCTCAGTTTGCCAAGAAACAAATCAAAAGAGCAAATCAGACCCAAAAGAATACAAGCAGAAGGTTCAACATGTGAGTGACAGTATTAAAAAACTGCACATCATATGTACTAACAGGCAACTCATTCCCCAAATGTAGATCCTTTCAAGGCCAAAGCAGCACCATCCACACACAACAGAGGAGTATAACAGCTTGGAGAATCCCAAAGTTTACAGAAATTAAAATACACATTATTATTTTTTTAAAATCATGCTAAGTCTGATCCCAAAATAGGTTAAGAATGCTCAGTCAACATGGAATATTGACTGACGGTTGGAGAGAAGGCAATGGAAAACTAGAAGAAGGGGGAATTGAATGGAATATTATGAAAAAAATTAAGACTGTCTGTCTGAAATCCCACACTGCATTTTTTGTTGCCAGTCCCAATTGTGATTTTATTATTCACAAACTACAAAATCCCACTTTGGACAAATCCTAGAAGATATGCAGAAAGGACTGAGTTGGCCTTTTGTACCAAAACAATGCAGAGTCTTGGTATTACAAAAAGACTAGAAATTTACCAACTAAATTTACTATCACAGAAGGAAAACTGTAATAACCATCATCACCATCATCCTCATCGTTGTTGTTGCTCTTGTGTGCTCTATAACTTTTCCAACTTTTACTTTTAGAAGATTGAATGTACAAATCCATCCTACTGTAAAAAAAGAGAGGAGCAGCAAACAGGATCCTTCGAGTGAAAGTAAATGCAATCTCTGATATAATGTAAAATGGTTAACTCACACAAAGAACAACATTAATGACTGTAATCCAATGGTACAGGTCTGTGCTCATGGTCTTTGCAAGCTCTGCTTCATCAGCCAAGCCTGAATGAGTGTCTATTGCAATGCTATAATAGAAACACATCTGGCTGCCTCAGTCCTTCAATATTATTTGGTGCTAGGACTTGTGTATTGACTTACAACTTGCTTCGGCTAACCACCATTGCAGTTTCCTTTCTTAAGCTTCTGTAATACAGGGATCTTTTTCAAACTATCTACAAAACTAAGTCTGAGCCCAAAGTTTCACTTGAGATTTGAAGGGGAAAGGATTTTGAGGGCAAAAATCTGAGGGATGGTTTCAGACTGGGGAGTATTTTAAAAGTTTCAAGAAGATTGTCACTAGCATCAGTGCTGGATTTATGTATAGGCTAAGTAGGCTGAAGCCTAGGGCCTCTAAATCTAGGGGGCCTCACCAGCCTGCCCTCTCCCCAGTGCCGCAGTCTCCCCTCTCCCAAAATTGTAAACCCAAGACTTCATGCAAGGACAGGGCAACTCAGGCCCAGCAACTATGAGACTCAGGGCTAGCCAGTGGGGCCCAATTTGAAGCAGTGGGGTGCAACTTGGATTTTTTTTTTTTGTAGGGCCCCAGTTCACAGCCAAAGTCTGCAAAATCTTATAGATATAAATAAAATCCATCTAGATTGCCCTGGTGCGGGGGGGGGGGGCCTTAGGAGCAGCACGTGGGCCCAATATGGCCCAATTGGTCCAATTGCCTTAAGGTCAGCCCTGATGAGACTGTGCAGGGGTTGAACTGACGAGCCCTGCACCTTCTATGTCCCTGGTGCCACTATTCAGTTTACAGACTCAAGGACTTGTTACAGAAAATAAAGGAGGGGCACTTATTGGAAATGAGTTTTATCACCTCTTCCCCCGCCCCAAACCTCGAGACAATGAGCCCAGCCACCTTTTATTCACAGTCTCATAAGCACTACACTGCAGCATGGCCATAAACCTGTATGTTCAACAGCTGAAATATACACCCAAATGTAGCAATGGAGATTTATGTTACTGCTTTATGAATGAACACTGTGTTTTATGAATGGACTCTGTATTTTGTGAATTACCTAAGAGCCACCAATAGGGAGCTCTAGAATCTGACAGCTAACCAATTGGGTACTACCAAACAGCGACCCCTATTAGTGAAAGCAGGTAACCAGCAGGGAACGCTTCAGCTCAGTCTTTGCACTGTTGACTGAACACCCCCTGCTGTGCAGATAATGGAGAAAGCTCGTAAATTGTATCCCTTCTGGCATCTTGGCCAACTCTATTACGCTGGTGTAAACCCTGGTGCACCAGAAGCCCAGAATAGCAGCAAATAAAATCCGCTCATACGTCAGCAACTGATAAGACTTGTCAACCAGTTCTTCCAAAGTCTTCCTAAATTATAAAGCTCCAAAATACAGGTCAAAAGAGAGCAGGTCTGGGAAGAGTGAGGCATACAATGGGCACCACCAGTGAAAAGGCCCTACTCCGTGTAGCTCCTGCCCTGTCATTTGATAGGGAGCCCACTTGTCTCCAGGTCCAGTACAAAGACCATAAGAAGCGAGAGCAGGGACCTTGAAGTTCCCAACAGCTGTTAATCAAGCAAGCAAGGAAGCAAGCACACAGGTCACCTTTGTCACAATCGGGATGCCTATGTCCTGGCCAGGCCTGCATCCAATCTTGTTTTTGTACAATCTTGTTTGTCCTCAGTAACCAAAATTATATTATCAACATATACAAGCAGAAAAGTTGTTTTCCTTCATTTGCAAGGAATCATACAAAACAAAGTAGCACTAATAAAGAAAAGTTCCAGGGTGGCAACAGAAAGCAAACTAAAAATGCTTTTGTAGTTCATCAAAACTATCCAGCAATATCAAGTTATAGGAAAACTGGTGCTGTTAACAGTAATCCTTCTAGTTGGTTAATTTATTTGGCAACTTCCATGCACATAATGTGTGATGCTAATTATTTTCCCCAAGAGTTAAATAATAACTAATCAGAGGCAGCTACAGTTGCAAATGGCAACAAAATATCTGTGAAAGGAAGAGGAGCAGGTTTGCCAAAGTGTGTTGCAGGTAGAAATACTGTTTGTAATGAAGTGAGAGCTGTAGTTTACTTGCTCGAATTATCAAATAAGAAAGTTTTGAGAATTTAAATTCTAGATTAAAATTGATTACTTAATTGAGAAGGGGATTGTAACAAAAACACTGGGGCCTAATTTGAATAGCAGAGTGCCTGGTATTTATTTCCACACAGTGGCTGCAGACTAAAGCACTTGTCAGGAGAGCTATGAGATCCAGGTGAGGGTCATATGCCTTGTCAATCCCAACAGGTATATAACAGGAAGACCCTGCACAGGCCACAAACAGTTTACAAAGTTCAGTTATTGCAAAAGTTTTCAGTGTTCATTTTATGCATATTTTTAAAAAATCACCATGGTATTTATCTAAATTATCTTCATCTAAATCTGGCCCTGGCTAGCATTAATGAGTAAGGGCACTTGAAACATTCCAGTAATTCCATGCTCCTGTACTTAACAAAATGCCAGCTTGGTGTAGTGGTTAAGAGCTGTGGGTTTGTAATCTGGTGAACCAGGTTCGCTTCCCCACTCCTCCACATACAGCTGCTGGGTGACCTTGAGCCAGTCATACTTCTCTGAAGTCTCTCAGCCTCACTCACCTCACAGAGTGTTTGTTGTGGGGGAAGAAGGGAAAGGAGATTGTTAGCCACTTTGAGACTCCTTAGGGTAGTGATAAAGCGGGATATCAAATCCAAACTCTTCTTCTTCTTCTCCCCTCCCCACCCCACAAAGAATTGCCACCTGCAAACAGGAGAGGGGCCAATTTGCAACAGCTCTGCACTATCTCACCTATGATGCAATGTTTCTCTTGTACAGGAGACATGGCAGTCTCTATATAGAAGAGACTGTATATATATATTTAGGTGAGAATTTCCCCCATGGTTTAGAGCATGGGTCCCCAAATGTCTTCCTTTTGGCCTGGGGCACATTTTGAAATCTAAGAAACTGTTGTAGGCACCACAAAATACCCATTTAATAGGTGGGTGCCTAGCACCCTGAGTGATGCTCAGAGCACATCCCCCCCCCCCGAAAAGGCATCACATACCTCCAAGACAAATAAAACAAACAAAAAAATCAAGCAACTCCCCCTTCAATTAAAAGCAAATAGGAATAGGAATTGGGAGGGGCAGGTGGCCTTGAAGGCTGCTTGATTGTTGGCTTCTGTTCACAGCAGAAAAGTGGTTTGTTTGTTTTTTAAGCAAAGACTTTTTTTCAATTGGTACTTATTTTGTTGACACACTTTTTTCCAGTTGGCACATTCATCAAAAGAGAAGGAAGTGGAAATGACTTGTACTTCCCAACATCTACAGTAATCTGCAAGCTGGGGCTCCCAGATCTCTTCCATGGAAAGATCTGGAGATCCCAGATGGCCAGTTGATTGTATGGATCTCATGACATAAGAGATCTGAGAATCGCTCTGGTTGTTGCAGTAAGAGCATGGAAAGTGGCACTGGAAAGGACTTGTGGCTCTGATTTGCCCTCTTCAGTATAATCTGCAATCTGGTTCTGAATTTCACTTCAGAACAGAGGACCAAGGAAAACTACTGAATCTTTATTGGGGCTGTTCTTTTAGCAGAGCAACAGTATCAATCTTAAGGCCACCCAGCCTCTCTGCTGTTTTCACTGAAGCATGTGCTTTCCCTCTAAATGACATTTCAGTATCTACGTTCCCAAGGGGTACACCCTTCCTTACTTCTCTGACACTTGTATGGTAGATGAGGAAAGTGGCTCAATTGCTGGATCAATGGGAGAATTTGCCACACTGATTATTTCTTTTCTGCCGCAGATTGTGGCACCAATGGTCCATTAGGGACAGAGACACAACAACAACACTGATTCACTTTTGCAGGAAACAGGAAGGAAAACATGTTGAAAACAAAAATGGTTCTTTCTCTTAGATTTCAGCTGACATGTTAGCTACCACATATGTAATCACGTGCTCTGACATTAGGTCAGAATAGATTTGTGTGTGCGCGCGTGTGGCAACTACATTGCATTCTTGAGACATCATTTGAGTTAAACTGCAGCTTCCAAACCAGTCTCAAGGGAAGCCCCACAAAGAGTAGTCCAATTGTCAGGTTACAAACATGGTGGCCAATCTATCCCCACACAAGGAAGGCCATCATTGACACACCAACATAAGCTGAAAGAACACACTCCTCACCACAGAAATTACCTGCACCCCCAGCAACAAAGATGAACTACACACCTATTCTCTGTAGCATTGACATACTTCTTTCAGACATTTTCTGCCACACATTTTACTGTTGGACTCCCATGAAAAAATGGAATGGACTATGGAAGATGGCCAGCATTTGGTTACAGGATTTCCTCCCATCCAATGATATTTCTGGCTTCCTTTCTTGACCTTTAAAGCAGCACAAAGTGAGCTTTTTAGGGAATGTCTGCAGAACTGAATGTAGTCACAAATACCTTTGTTTTGCAGGCGCTAGAATTCTATTTAGCCCAGTACAGTGGTATCTTGAGTTACAAATGCCTCAGGTTACAAACGCTTCAGGTTACAAACTCCACTAACCTGGAAGAATTACATCGAGTTGAGAACTTTGCCCCAGGATGAGAACGGAAATCATGTGTCGGCGGCGCAGCGGAAGCAAGAGGCCCCATTAGCGAAAGCGCACCTCTAGTTAAGAACAGTTTCAGGTTAAGAACGGACCTCCAGAACGAATAAAGTTCGTAACTAGAGGTACCACTGTATTTTTCTTGGGCCCTAATGAAATAATTCTGTGCTTTGAAAACTGAAGAGAGAAATATGCTTCTTTGGATATTACAGGTAATGGTCAAGTTTTTGTTGTCCACATCCATCAGTTTTACACTATTCTAACTTGATAGGCTGTGCAGATGTTGCTCCTTATTTGCAAAGGAATCCATTCATTATGGTATGTCATGGGAGTGAAGAGAAGGGAGGTGACCTAGTTAAAATGATTGCAGAAATAACATTCCAAATAACACAAAGATATTCAGAAATTTTCGGGGTTGGGAACAATGCTGAACAATGCTAAAGAATAGATAAGTATTTTAAAATCATAACTACTGGAAACATTATTCTTAGCTGTTTTCATTGCAAAATAGTCAACAATGTGGGAATTAAATAATCCACATACCCCTTGGTTATCCCATCCATTCCTTTACCATGTCACAACCCACCCACTCCCGGAATCCAAGCAAAAAAAACCCCCATATCCTCAAGAGATATCACTGGGTAAACATGAGAATTCTGCATAATTGAACCTGAGAAACAAAATGTCTGTGTAAATTATATGGCTTGCTACCCACTGTTTTCATTAGAAAATATAAAGAACATTCTCTATCTCTTGTTTCTTCAGTGATTATGTAATTACAATGTTGTCTCTATCGCCAAGGTCTTTCTTTATTCCCTGCTATGTTCCCATGCTGGAGAGTAGAAGAGAAATTTCAGAGACTTGTCAGCTAAGTGGCTTTTGCATAGCAGCTTAACGTAAAGTTAAGGAGTTTCTCAGACCCTTCAGATGACACCCCATTTGGACCCTGCTGCATGGGCTCACAGCAAGGCTTTGTTTATGCAGAACCATGTTCAGCTGCCTGGGTTTCTTTTGCATCAACAGAGAATGACTGTCCAACCTACATTGTGGGTATGCGGATAATAAATAAAGGTGTCTTCTGATGGAGGGCTATCAATGGCTACTTGCCTTGATGGCTATGCTGCACCTCCATGGAGGCAGCAATACCGGTTGCTGGAATCCACAGATGGGAGAGTGCTCTTGTGCTTGAATCCTGCTTGCTGGTTCTACAGAGGTCAGCCACTGTGAGGACAGGATACTAGATAGGCCATTGGCCTGATCCAGCAGGCTCTTCTTGTCTTGTGCCTGAGAAGTGTCACCATTAATAGAAGTGCCAATTGTAAAGAATAAGAGAATGCAATGAACATTGTTGATAATAGAGAATAAATTAATACATTTCTAAAAACTGCAAAAATCTACATTAAGTTAATGCTGTTTTAAATATCGGCTGCCTAGCAAATCTTCAAACTTTAAGAGAGTCATAGAATTATAGAGTTGAAAGGGACCACAAGCATGATCTGCAATGCAGAAATCTTTTGCCCAATGTGGGGCTCAAACCCACAAACCTCAGATTAAAAGTCTCATGCTCTACTGACTGAGCTACAGAGATGGGGCAAGCCACATATTTATTTTGGCTATTCCTACACACTCTCTTGAGCAGCAACTGCCAATTCCCTATCAGCTTAGGCTCCTCTAAGAGTAGAGCAGCTTTTATCATTTAGTGCCCTTCCCTTGTAAAAAAGAAGAAAAAAAGGTGTTACACTTACTGTACTTATCATAACCTCACATGCTTGTGATAAATCCTGAAAATTAATATACTATATCCTACAGATCACAGAATGAATCTGTCCCACACTTTGTGGAAATTGCAGGTTTTGGAACTCTGCCAGTTAGCCAAAGACTAATGTCTTAATGATAATTGTTAATGAAATGAGAGGATTCAGCAATAAATTTTCCGAATTAAATACACCAGAAATCTATTTTGACACCAGAAACTGTTTTTCTATGGCAGCTGCAAGTTTAGTATGTGCAGGATACATGAACCAAGAGAAACAGAATAGCTGGGGTGATGAGGTGGTCACATGCACAGACCTATATTCTAACTGCATCTTCAATTCCCTGCTCATTAACTCTTAAGCTTTCGGGTCAGACTAGCCATGATATTTGTCATGTGACCGGTCCTTGTGTGCTTGCTTTTTCTTTACAAAATACCAGCAATGAGGGGGTCATTTGTATTGGAACTGTAGCATGTAGCATAACTTTAACTCTTTGACCCTGTCAGGACCCTGTCCTGATCCAGAACACACACACACACACGGGTATTTGCCTCAGGAGGAATTGCCTTTTACCGCAATTCAGATAGCAGCCATGGGTGCCCCTGAGATGAATCAGGGAGCAGAGAGTTAAAAAAAACACCCCTCCCTCCATGCCTTATCCTGTTCCATTACTTTATTGCCTTCTCCTTTCTCTGTGTGGCCCCTGCACCACTGCGGGGGGGGGGGGAGTTCCTTGAACCCTCTAAAGCAGGTTGGGACAGCGTGGAGGGTGTTGGGACAGGAGAAGGAAGGAAGTCCCATTGTGCAGGCAGAAGATGATGGGACAATGGGACAATTTCATTTGATACAGTCACATGAATGGAGTTTCTATGGCCCTAGATATATTCAAATTTTTTGAGATCTGTGTAGGTCAGAGGAAGCAGCATGCTATAGTATAGCCGCAACTGAGATTATATTATTGATTGGATTTATATCCCACTTTGTATCCAAGGAGCTCAAAGTGACTAGATGGTGTTTATCTGATTTTACTGCTGCCCTATTATGAGGGAATATGGAAGTGATCATGGCCTAAGTGCCTTGGGTCAGGGGTTGAGAAAAGAATAAAATTGTTTTTGGTACTTTCTAAAATCAAATCAAATGCTGATCAAACAATGTGGTAAAATTTACTTCCTGGTTTAGTAAAATTAAAACATACGATGCCAAATAGATCACTGTTATTGTTGTAAGTAGTTTTCTAAAAGATGCATTACATCTTATTTGCTCTCTAGATAACCTGCCACCAATATCGGGTAGCAGTATAGATCTGAGCTTGAAAAACCGGCCATCCCCATCATTTCTCTTTAGGCTCTGGATCAGACTTGCGTATCTATAATATTGTGTAGGGAGCAAAATAATTGAGAACTACACTGGCAATGTGTTCCGCAAATTTGGGCAGAGTGCCTGCCAGTGAGCTCTGAGCTTTGCAGCCTTATATCTAAAGCAGCCCACCATTGGGAATATAAAATCAAAGCAGAAAAATTGAGCATTTAATGGTCTACCATTATTGCTGAAATCACAATGACAGGCCATGATCTTCCAAGTACAATTTTGATCCTCAAATGTAGTAACAGAAATTACAGCGTTTCATACCCTGACTACATTATAGGAAATAAAACATCTGTCTAAATATTAGATATATAAAAATCCTCAAAATAAAGATATTTAAGAATATCTTGTGCAGAGCACCTTTCTACCTGCTTGCTTAGTATAATGCAGTCATTATGGCAATAAATGTTTCTAATAAAGTACGAAAATGGATTGTTTGCTTTGCTGCTTGTATGAACTCTCATTTCTCTTTTTATTATATTGAATCTGACATTTGCTTACCCTTTATCAGTGGAATATTTAATCAACTGCAATCTGTAAGAAGCAAGAGGAATTTCTATTTTATTTAAAACCTGCCCCACATGGAGAGAGAGAAAGACTAGGGAATAAGTCGTGCACCGTATGTAAGTGTGAAGAGTGTTACAGTTACAATCTTGAATATTTATCTAGTCTGCAAAATATATTATAAACATGTACAATAGTATATGTGTCTCTTCCAATTGTTTAATTTAATACTGAAAAGATGTAATATTTTAATGTACTCCCTATTTCCACTTTTTATGAGGGGGGGGGGGAGACAGTAAGATAAATTCATATCAAACTAGCTTTCCTTTATTGAGTATAGTAAGGAGACATTGTCCACAAATAGATGGGGGTTGTCAGTGTTTTGAAACCATTGGTTATTTATGGCCTTTTCACTGAATGCAGTCATAATTTATTTTTTTGCTATGGTTTTTGCTGTTGCAGAACTTATGATGTTTCATCATCTTGCATATTTATGGGAAGTAATCGTTAATGTTATAGATCTCAACATTAGAAAGGACTTGTATTGGGAAGGGGGAATTACGTATGTTTTTTATTTCACAATTTCTACTTTCGATGCACAGTGATAGGCAGGAAGGCTATTATGGAGAATTTCTTTCCATTTAGAAAAAAAAAAACAAAAGCAAGAAAAAACACAGTTGTCATCTGTATTGTAATTTCATTTTGGGGCTTATTTGACCAAAATGCTCTGTTGAAACAGTCTGCGTTTCCTCTTTTCCTGTATTTTGGTTGATCCCTTCTTTTAGACAATCTAGTGACAAGTGCTAGTTATCTGGAAGAACATGGTTTTCAAACCAGTGCAGTATGATTTATGGTTCTTGTTTCACAGAAAGTATCACAAGCTCGCAGAAGTGAAAGCTTCCAAATAGGCATCTAAGTTTTGTAATAAATGCAGCTAACAACATGCCTGAAAATATATAGGAAACAGACTGAGCGATGTCTTATTATACAGCGGATAGTTTGATTTGGTCTGCTTTTGATTAGATATTTGGCCTGCATCTGTTTCAAATTTCAAACCCATTCAGTTGCTTAAATGTTCCTACAAGCCAGAGTTTACTGCACATTATTGTTAGCTAATAATTCTTGCAGGCTTATATATATATTTATTTATGTGACTAAAAATCCATGCCTTTGCAATGTGATCAATTCTGATACCAGAGCGCTAGGGAGGGGCACTCAGAGGCAGCAGAGGCCACTTCTGGGGAATATGGAAATTCGTGAGAGCGCAATACGTAATCTGTCTCAGAAATTTATCGCCAGAGAGGGTCACTGATGCAAAAACACTGATATATTGAAAAACACTTGTGCACATATTCTCATTGTTTCCCATGGCTGCTGCTTCAGTATCATTTCCCCATGTTCCTTCCTGCATTAGTCCCATTGGTGATCCTGCCCTATCCTGTATCACACAGTGAATGGGATGATGTTGCAACACTATGTAGCCAAGCATATTTGACCATGGGATGACATCACTGAGGGCAAGTGAGGGCAGTTGAAAGTGAAGGCAATGTAAATGGATATGCAAATACTTCGTAATGCATTCTGGAAAATCACTGAAAATGTATATTTTCTAGTTGTTCTCAACTTGAATAAATTGTATGACTTTGAAAACTAAATGAGTGTCTTTGAAAATGATATGAGCTCACACTCGTTTTGTAATTATCATTGTACCTGCATATACGTTAGAGGAAATAGGACCAGAGGTTTGGTATCTACACAAGCATATACTTTAAAACCATTTTACTGGATGATGAGAGTACTTCACAACTTTCAGGTTGTGTACAATTCTGGAAGTGACTTCCTTCTTGATGCTATTGTGGCACTAAGTCCACAACAGCATCAAGTCCAACATGAGTAGGTTGTTGGAGAAGTGCCCTTTACCCAAGAATGCCTCAGGGTGTTTACTACTGGTATTCATCCTAATCTATTTAGCTGCTCACACTATATGACATTTGGAATCAAACCACTTTAAGTCAGTCAGAGAAGGGGCAGTATGGACTAGGTGAAAAAGGATGCACCAAATGCCAACTGAGGAAAACTATATATAAACTGCCCCCACCCACTCAGCTCACCGAAGCAAGATCAGTACAGCCCTTACTGTCCAATGGGCACTACCAAAGGCAAAGAGGAAGTGATTGGTCAGTGCTACATGCCCCTCCCCCTCATGTGATTGGCCTGCTGGGCTGAAGAGCACTCCATGAGAGCCAGTGTGGTGTAGTGGTTCAGAGTGGTGGACTCGTAATCTGGTGAACCGGGTTTGATTCCCTGCTCCTCCACATGCAGCTGCTGGGTGACCTTGGGCCAGTCACACTTCTCTGAAGTCTCTCAGCCCTACTCATCTCACAGAGTGTTTGTTGTGGGGGAGGAAGGGAAAGGAGATTGTTAGCTGCTTTGAGACTCCTTAGGGTAGTGATAAAGCGGGATATCAAATCCAAACTCTTCTTCTTCTTCTTCCATTACCCTCAATTGCTTGAGAGGAAATCTCTCAAACTTCCTCCTCTAACACGGTAGGCCAACCTCATTCCTGTCCTAAGAACAAGATTGGCCTTGTGTCCCTCATTTTTCTCCTCTCTATGTATACTATCAAATCACTTCCCTTCCGTTCAGCATTCAGAGACTCATCTGTATAATTGTGCTGCTGTTATTGAGACTAAACATTGGTGAAGGCACATGTGCACATGCTTGCAAATGCTCCATATCTAAAATCCATGTGACAGTTGATGGTTTGGTAAGGCATCAAGACTTAGGAGGAACTTTGGGATGGGTGTGTGCCGGGGAAACAAATAAACAGGGAAAGCCTTGGCATCTTGAAGGTGCTTTGTGATATTGGACTATCAGCAGCACACCGAGCCTTTCACCTCTAGGTAACTGACTTGAATCTAGCTCTGGAAGGTAATGGCTCCCAGAAGAGAAACCAATGACTATGAATGGGCATGGAGACTGAGATAGTGTCTCGCCTCTAGAAAATTACCAAGGTACATTGCACTGCTTGTGCTCATTTCATACCAGACCAGTGGAATGAATACACACACACACACACACACACACACACACACACAGCCCTTTGGTTTTCAGCATTGTCAATCTAGCATCTTTCATGGACTCTAAATTGATCTGACAAAAAAAAAGGAAGCAAGTGAGGGGGAGGGAAATAAAGGGAAAAGACAAGGAGAAGCAGGCTGTGATTTTCACTGTTATTAGCAGCATAAATTCATTGACACACTTGCTACTTATGGGCAAGCGAAAGGAAAGGGACAAACCATTGTAGCTTGACGGCTCCCAAATGGCAAGATATCTATGCAGCTTTAAATATATGTCATTCTTTGTCTGCTTGGCTGCAATTTACACTCAGTTGGTTGGTTCCTAGGATCTTTTCAGGAATCTTGAAAGAAATTATGGGCTCGGGGGAACACAATACCCCTTGCCTCTCAGTCACCCTTACGCAGGCTCACCCTGATTTCTTTGCACAGACTTGTTGAGACATGTGGCAAGTAAAATTGGCTGAACTGGCTGCCAGTTAGTTCAAAGTGCTGGTTTTGATCTATAAAGCCCCCAACAGCTCAGGAACACAAAGATCACCTCTCCCTATATGAAGTGACCTGGACTCTGCAATCACAATCTGAGGTCATTCTTCGTGTGCCTCCTCCACGAGAGGTCTGGAGGGTGGCAACATGACAGCTGGCCTTTTCTGTGGTGTCTCCCCATTCAATTTTCACATTCTGCCTGCCAAGTGGAAGTCATTGGGTGTCCTCCTGTGTGCTGGTTCCAGGCTTTGGAGATTTATGCCTCTCAGGTATTGGTCCATTTGATATTGAGTTATCAGTGCTAGTGGCTGCCCAGAATGTTTAGTGTGTGAAAAACTCTCTGCCATAGGGATAGCTCACTCGATTCACAGCAGCCTTAGGTTATGACTGTTGCAAGTATACGCCACCATGTGGAAGCTGAAGGGCCAGAATCAATTCTAAGGCATTAATACAGGAAGGAAGTGAGATGCCATGGTACCTCAGGGATGAATGGGCAAATCTGTCAATCTTGGTTTCTCTCTATTTCTCATTTTTCCAGTCCTAAGTTCAGTTCTGCCCATTTCCACATCAATCTGTGATTTTTCTTAAAGTTATCATGGAAGTTCATTAGCATCTTAGTGCACATGTCTTCTAATATATTTCTATGAATTTCCCCCCAATATACACATTTGTTGCAAACCAATTTTCTTCATTATAATGCATATAATATATAATAATACAACATGTGGCATTTTTAGGGACACATTATCATAGTATATGCATTTTTGTATACTTTACTTGATTGGAGAACCCATTGCAAAATTCAGAGAAGCACTAATTTTGACGGACGGCTGTGTTTTGGTTTGCATATTATTCCAGAAAGTGCAGATTAGGTAGGTTCACCTTTCAATATGAACAGACTCCAATTTCTGGCCCATCCCTACCTTCAGGGAATATGAGCTCCAGATATATTACTTAGCCTACATTCTACCCAACAGATTCTGAGCAAAACTCAGGAAAGGATATGCGAATCTAACTTATATGGAATCAGTTAAAAGAACCATGTAGACAACTGCTGTCAATACTGATGGACAGGACCGCAGAACAAAGGCAGATTTAGGAGAGCGCCACCAGTTCACCCACACTGAGTGCTGAGCCAAGAGGACATCACAGGGAGTGCTGCAACAATGATGAACAACAGAAGGTGGGAGGGGGAGCAAATTTTGGTGTTGCACAGGGCACTGCTGAAATTTTAAAGCCCAAAGTCCACCACTGCTTGGAAGGCAGATGTTTCTTCATAACTCTCTTCTGCCATGGATCTATGTCCTCTCCATTGTTCTAAGGAGGGAGAATTGATGTTTTGACTAAGGATGCAGGATAACTGCTGATCACACACACCATTATGCATTACAGCCATTTTCAAATTGAGCAATGCAAGAGATACTTTAGCCTCCTTTCCTGCAGTGACCCCTCCAGGTATCACACACCTCATCAGCTCATTTCCATGCACAAAGCATTGTTTTTCGCAACAGAGTAGAGAA
Source organism: Podarcis pityusensis (assembly GCF_964106645.2). Classification (NCBI taxonomy): domain Eukaryota; kingdom Metazoa; phylum Chordata; class Lepidosauria; order Squamata; family Lacertidae; genus Podarcis; species Podarcis pityusensis. The sequence goes on along the minus strand of NC_138032.1, from coordinate 58,765,145 downwards.
GATTTAGAAAGCTGTTTGTGTGTGCCTTGGCTTGCATGTATCAGTGTTGCTTAGTTCTTACTCAGTCCCAGTTAGAAATCAGCTGCTGATCACTTCCAGGCAACCTGTTTAGGAGGAAGCACTTTATTCCTATATATTCTAGGTAAGGCCCTATCTCAGTGGTAAAGTGCAGGCATTGCCTGCAGAGGAGTCAAGGTTCAATCCCTGGCATTTACTGTCTGAAACCCAGGAGAACTACTGCTGTATAGACACTTTTAACTATATATGCCTAAGATGTGTCTGGCTCATAATAAGGTAGCTTCCTTTGTTCCTTAAGCTTTCAGAACATTTTGGTAAGTGTACATTTGGCAAATACATATCTAACAGCTCGGATTCATATGCCCGGTGCTGTACTGAGACTCTTTAACATGATTCATAAGTGAGAGCAAGACCTATACACACTTGTAAGCAAACATATCCTTACAATGCATATATTTATGATTCCCTACAGACAAAGCAACACACTTTGGGGGTAGGCCTGATATTATTTCGTTAAATTGCCATTATATGCCGTTTAAAATTGAAGACTTATGTTTTATGTATGAGTAATACTTTACAATTTAATCAAACTTTGAATGAATGGTATGAGGACTTTGAGACACAAAGAAACTGGTGTGTGTGTGTGTGTGTGTGTGTGTGTGTGTGTGACTTCTTTTAAATGCCACCCAGAAGTTTAATTTCTACAGAATAAAGCTTACCTGTTTATTTAGTAATGCAGGCTTCCATGAACATATTTTACTAGTTTCCTAGTCTTTCTGTTTCTCTCACTTCCTCTTTGCTTCAAGTACAGTTTGCTGCATTGGTTATTATCTCATAAGTATTGTACAGCTGCTTATGGCAGTCTGAATTAGTTTGAAACTTTTTTTTGTGGGTCTTTTGGTGAGTAATGGGTTTTCCCCAATCCCAAACTGTGAGATCATTAGCATGTGCTCTTTCAGGTGGGGACTGCATGTGTTTTACAGTAACTGCAAAAACTTATTAAAGAGTGAAACTTATACGTCTTGCTGAGAACCTGCGAGGAGAATATCTGACTACTATTTCCATCCCCCCTAAAAACCAGGGCAGGAAAGCAATAGGCTTCCTTTAAAAGGAGGGATGGGGAACCTCTGAAGATGCAGTTGAACCCCAGTTCCCATCACTCCAAGGCAACTCGGTCAATATAGAAACACTGGGCCATATTTTTTTCAGCTGCTCCACCATGTGTAGCTGGGCAGCATTGAGGGATCTGCTTGTTAAAAAGTTAATTTTGTCTTTGCTTTGGCTTGTGCTTTCCTTGTGTGATGGGAATGTTCAAAAGGGGAGTCATTAAGTTCAGGTGACCCTCCTTAACCACTTTTCATGGTAATGGACAGGTCCCAAGGCTTGCCACTCAGGGCTTATGGGACCTGGGGACAAGATAGGGACTGCTTTTGAGGCTAACCTGCATGATCCACTTTGAGTTAAGGGGCCCTGAAGAGTGGTGATACAGAAAAATCCTCCTTACCTTTTGGGTGTGGCCAATGAAAAGGGGTTAGGTGGCAGAGCTGTACCCCATTTCCTTTTGGCTGCGGTTGACACCCTACTGGCTGCAGGCTTGGCCTAATGTTACTTTCCTCACTTATAGTTTTTCCTTTGCTTGTGTTTTTTGTTTAAATAAAGTGGCCCATAGCTCAACCCATGTTTTATATCTGAGTCTTCCTTCCCTCCTTCAGGTTGCAAATGCATTTGGCTGAATGAACTCAGTCATTTCCAAGGCTGGGAATCCTGCACAATCAGGCTTCCCCATGGTGGAAGAATTTTGAACACGTTCATTTGATTTCTCTTACAATTTCCTTTCAGGCATACCTGGTCAATGCTGGAAGGGTGGGTGGGTGAGGGTGGCTCACGCAGTCCCATGCCCTTGCAGATGTCAATGTCTGAAGAGGACTGGTATAATTCATACATGAATAAGTCATGATTTCTCTTCATGGGGACCAGATGATAATTTTTGTCCATATGTACATCCTCTTCAATATGGATCACCTTCGTTGGATTGGAGCACTACTCTTTAAAAAAAACCTTTAAAAAACTACTCAATGTTTCTTTTCTATTAAAAATTAGTACTACTCAGTCTCCAATAAATGTCCCTTGCAATCATTCTTCCAAACTTCCCTTGGGAACGATTCCATTTCTAAGGCCACTTTTGAAAATTTGGCTCATTTCATTTGAGTTTTGGAGCATGTGAATTCCCAGTGTCTTAAGAGCTGGAACATCTGCTGAATTCATAATCGACTTGATGACTGCCTTCAAAAGTATGAGAACCAGAGATTGGCCAGCTGTGCTTTTACTGATATTTTGTTGGAATCAATGGGAGTTGCTATAGGAAAAGAACACACTATATGCTTGGATTTTGTAACAAGAAAGGTGGGGGCAGGGAATCTGGCACAGGAATTAAACTTCATTTTGCTGAAATGAAAAATAGAAGTGCTTTGAGTCTTGAGAACACTCTGGGACTCTTCCATGCAAATAGCTTTTTAATGGTGCATTCTCATTATGGTGCTGTCCATAGTGACTTTCCTCCCTAAGACTGGATTGTACTCTTCTGACATTTTACATGAAAAATGGTTGTGTGAGACTTCCAAAACAAGCCCAGGTCATGAAAGTTCAACTTAAACCTTCTGAAAGTAACCTTGGAAATTGTGTATTCATGTTAGACTGAACCTGCAGAGAAAACTTCTTGCAACTATTTATTCACACTAAAATGGTATGAAACACTATAATCCAGGCTCCACACCCATGTAAAACCATAATAAACATGTTTGTGGGAATGTATGCTTAAGAAGGTGATTAAGCTTCTGAATGCCAGTTGCTGGAAACTGTAGGAAGGGAGAGTGCTCTTGCACTCAGATCCTGCTTGCAGGCTTCCCATAGGCATCTGGTTGGCTGCTGTGAGGTTAGGATTCTGGCCTAGATGGGCCATTGGTCTGATCCAGCAGGCCATTTTTACATTCTTCAGCCTGGAACCAACCCTATGACTCTGAAGTTATGGTTCTTCTGATGGCTAAGTTGCTTCCAGAAGGACTACTTTCTACTATTGCCATTGAGATCTGATTATTGGTAGGTTGCTTGGATCTGCTCTGCATTTATTGTTGTATTAATAGCTCCACAGATAATTGGTGGGGTTCTCAACAGCATCCATCCCCCCTGTTGCCTTATGTCAATGCCAGAAGATTGGGTCATTTGTTATTCAAATGTCTTCTATAAGAAAAGTAGTCAGTGGCACAATTTACCTGTGTTAGAGAAAGTATCGCCAACAGCACATGTTTACTTAGAAGTCAATGGGATTTATACCCTGGTATGTGTGCATGGGATTGCAGCCTAATTACACAGGTAGGAAGGGGATCGTTTCTGTCTTGGAGGCCTATGAATGATATCTTTGTCTCGTAGAACAAAGACTTGTATCAAATTGGTACACTGAAGAAGCTAGTCCATGTCCCACGGACTATTACAGCTATAATCAGTTAACAAATGATTTGCTCATTTCTCACAACTAGAGTATCTAAGTGAGATAATCTAATCATACTGGCCATTAGTAAGTTGTTAATTAACAATCAAACAAGTATTAATTACTCTCAGAAAAAAACTCAATTAAAATATGCTTCTCTCCAAACTTAATTCATATAATTTGTTAATTCAACAACTGGAAATCTGCCGTAAATGTTGGCAGTCCAATATTTCACTCAACTGTAGAGAAGTGCATTTTTTTTAAAAAATGAACTGCTCCTATACATTTTAGAATAGCTTGGCTTGGAAGTCAACAGGAGAACCACTATGTTCCTTGAATGCTACTCTGCTCCAACATCCATTGTCCTAGCTACCCAAGGACAGTGACCCAACGGCACTTCCCAACTCAGCCTTTGGAAACCACTGCTTCCCGGTTACATTTCTCCTCAACAAGCCTTGCACTTGTTATAGTCCAAACAAGACCTCTCAGTCTTCTCACATAAGCATGTAGGGTTTCCGTATTTTTTATACATGGGAAATAAACACAATGACAGGAATCAAGCCAGATGACCCAAAGTTAACTTCACATGTCAAATGGAGCCTGACACAAGACATGCATGTTCTGCGGTGACAAAGAAACAGCACTGCCATCTCCCAGACAACTCTCATAAATATCCCATTTTCTGTGCTTGCAAATGTATGTTACTCCCGTGCACCATAATTTAAAGTTAACTACTGAATCAAAGTTTGCCGAATGAGAAACACCAAATATGTGAGACATTAAACTGTTAATCACAGGAGGAAGGGGGTTGTTGGGATACTGCGGAAAATGACTAACCACATTATGCTTTGTTGGTTTCCACGTAAAAAGCATGGGACTCTAATAAACGAGACTGATAATTTGTTTGGAAAAGGTTGTATGCATGTGTGTAAACACGTTGTCAGGGAACTGCCATCGGAAGGAAGGGAGGTGGAAGGGCTCACACAGGTTGGGAGAGACTCAGCAGCTGAAGAGGGAACCAGTAGGGGGAGAAGAGCTGAGCTGAGGGAAAGTGAGCAGGAGGGATGGCTCCGAGACACTTCCAGCGAAAACAGTGGGGAGGTTTCAGGACCTCCTGTAGGGACACCCACTCCTCGCCGGAAACTGTCACGCAGAGAGTCCAGAAGACGTGTTTCCGTTAAGGAGCTTTTATGTTGGAAGCGATTCCGAAAGCAACCACTGTCGGAATCTGCAAGCGACTGACAGAGCCATGTTTAAGGGGCTCCGTTACAGACAGAGGTTTGGAAACATGACCAAACTCTGAGGGACTTGGATTTTACGCACAAGCAGCTCATCGTCCCATCACACACGTACACACAAATCTTTAAAAAGCAGTGATATACACTCCATAGATTTGTCTGCACTACACAGATTAAATTAAGATACCTTGTTTTTTTCATTTATAGAAATTTATTCTGCACCCTTCGAAAGCTGTCTCAAGACACCTTGCAAAGTAAAAGTCTAAAATACACTATAGAGCAAAACAAAGCCACTAACAGTGCAATCCTAGGTATGTCTACTCAGAAGTAGGTCCTACTGATTTCAGAGAGGCTTGTTCCTCAGGTGAGAAATGGGTTTTGGGCTAAAGCTAGGCAGAGCTAGGCAGAGGAATTCTAACTCTGCCCAGGAGAGCCTGGAATGGCAGGGCCACTGCTGTGCCTGAAACCCTGGCAGCTCCTACCAGCCATGGAGGAAAGAATTTGTGTGTATATGTCTGCTGAAACAGTTCTAAGCTCCACTTTGAGCCCTTCACTTGGCAGTGGGCCAGTTTAAGACACAGAGGATCCATTGTCAGCTGTACTCCACTCTCATCCCACAATGCCCATTGTAGTGTGTGTGCATTACACATCTGCCTAATCCCGCTCCAGGAATGCAGATTGGGGTTTAGGATTGCTCCCTAAATCCATTAAACTACAAATCCAGATACAAGTCCATTTCAATTGCAAGCCCCTTGTGGCAGGGACCTGTAAAGTGCTGTGTACTTAGATATATATGAATAAATAATAAAAAGAGCTGCACAGATTAATCAGCAGAGATACAACCTCAAAAGGTCAGGGGAAATGAAAGGATGTTTCTTGGCTCCAAAATGACATCAAGATAGGTGTCAGGCAAACACCATCATGTCTTCTCTGCTAGACACGGCAACCTCAGATTCAGGGGTACCTGAACAAGGGTTTCTGATTATGACCTTGGTTTACAAGAAAGAATATTAGCATGCAGACTGTTCCTAAGATAACCTGATCCCAAGCCCTGGAAGGCTTTAGAGGTCAAGATCAGCATCACTTCATGTTTGGTCCAGAACTAGACTAGGAAAGACTGTGCATGACTGAGTGGGTGGAATAGAGTTGTCCAACCACATGACCTGGCGGACAATGAGCCAACAAAATCCAAGGTCTTGTGCACCACAGGCAGAATGCATCAATGAGAAGCTCACACAGCCAGATGGATCCAGATGAGGACAACATTAGGGCAAGCTGCAGGCTATGTCAGCAAATGCATTTTTTAAAGATACATTGTGCCAGCTTCTTTGTTTGCCTCAGATCTTATTACCATGAGTTATGTGAAAACTAGTTTTTGGCATCACCACAACAAATTTGGGGTATCAAGTGCACATGCCATTTTGCATGGCATGTTACATTGCAATGAATATACTAGATTTCACCTTTGACTGACATATGTAAGCACAGCATAAATGGAGAAGTTGGGGAGAGCTGCTTCCTGCAAATCAGAGATGTTTGGAGAGTGGGTTTCTCTTAATGCAATATCAGAGATTAATTTTTAATGCAATACTGGAGATAATTTTCAATGAGTTCCTACGGGTAATATTCCATCTTATATTCCTTAGAAAACTTGTATTTTTCTATTGCTTCATTGTTGTCATGTTGCGATACAGAAGTCAGTTTCAAGAAGGCTTATTATGAAGTTAGATTATAGCAATGCTGTCCGTCTAAAGCTATTTCAGCTCAGATTGTATGACCAAATGAAACTGGCATAGCCCCTTGTCATCAGGCACTAAGCCATCCTGACAGATGGGCATGAGGGTGAGCAAGCAAGAAACCATGTTGGAGCATTTAATTTGTTAGTAAAGGGCAAAATTCCTGGACAGAATGTTAAAAGTAGGTCTATAAATTAAGGGAAATGTCACAGATACCCTCTTCTGCAGCAGAACGAATTGTGAAAATAATAACAGGGCTTCTGCATTTCACACAAGACATACACTTTTACTGAGCTAAGTGCTCTCTTGGAAAAAGATCATCACTAAGTTAAAAGTTCTTTTGTGACATCTTGCCAAGTATTTCCCCAGAGCTCATTTGGCACTTATTATGTGAAAAATAAATAAGATGGTGCAGATCCTACTGTAGTGTGTGTTTTGTGTGTGAAAAAATAATTTCACAGACCATTCTTTGTAGATTTCCTTAGTCTGGAATTATGTATAGCAACAAAAAACCTTCAGAGGAAATAAGGATAGGTGAAGTCCCTAAGCACAGACAAAGAGCCAAACTGACCCTTTTCTGTGGCACTCTCAGTGACTGCGAGCACCATGTTTCGGAGGCCCACTCCATTGTATCGGCACAATGCCATGCATGTTTAGAAGCAAATTCCATGCTAAGCATGCATAGGACTGGCAGCCAAACTCCCACTGACCACAATGGGATGTACAGGCATAGGATCGCTCTGTTCTTTAAGAAGTCCGGAAGAAAAGAAAAGAACTGGAAACAGCCTTTGGCTCAACTTCTATTGACTTTGGCAAAGATGCAGCAAGAAGCATTAAGCCTCAGATAAAAATAAATGATTATCTTACAAGAAGAATTTTCTGCATTAACTTAGTGAATGTATGCTAATTCAGTTACCAACGTGTAACTATGAAACATAACCAGTGATGTTATTTCTTTGGAACTTGTTTTGGAAAAGATTGCACAACCCGTAAAGCCATTCTTCACAAAGTACATAAAAATGTCAGCTTATGTATAATTTATATGACTAATGTTAGTTATGGTCTATTTAATACTATTTAATGCTGCTGAATGACGTCGTGCTTCCTTTTACCCAATGAGGGGAGGGGGAATTAAAAGAACAGTTAAAACCATTTTATAGAGCAAGAATATGTTCACTGATATTTTTAAAATAATAATAATGATATAATCATAAACAATAAACACACCCACCATAGAAGATAACTAAAGGGTTTGTGCTATGCAGCACATATGATACTTACTATATAGTTATTTTAATCATCATTTACTTACTGTGTTTGTGTTATCTAATATGCCTTGAGCAATTCATTTTGCCAAGAGCACAGTAAATTGCTGCACAGGCTCTCCCCTTTATTAGTGGCAATTATGAAATCCAATTTTAGTTGTACTTACTACATTTCCTCCTCTGCCTACAGGGCATCCCTATGGGAGGGATATGAGTTAGTGCTTCTGATCTTAATCTTTACGTCTTTCACCCCCCTCAATCCATTTTTGTACATTTTCAGGAAGACGTACATTACTCTATTTACACCAATTGCTTCTCTACCTTATTTTTAATAGCCCCCCCCCCCTTTTTAAAGAAAGTGGATACAACTGTGCTGATAAACCAATGGCAGAGAAGTAGGATGACGAAACATTTCTGACAATAATATCCTTGTGATGTAAATGTGGATGGTAATGAGCTTCAGTCCCCTGCTTTTGGGTTAGGGGAGAAAAGATAGGAATAGCCCAACAAAGGTAACTATAGTCTGACTTAGTATAAAGCAGCATTCTATGTGTCATTCCACATATGTTATCCTGGTGTGCATATGTACCTGACCACCAGCTATTTACTGGTCCTACTTCCCTCCTATTTCTTGTGGCATAGGAGCCTTCAAGAGGCAACAACGGACAGATTTTAACTAGCTAAGGATCTGATGCAACTTTTCACTTTTGTCCTAAATTATATCGCTAGCAGTAAGCTAAATAGGACAATGAAAGAACAGCAGTGGCCTTTATGAATATTAAAAGGGGTGCCTTTCTAAAGCTAAAAAATGAACTGTTTATAGCATTTAAAACTTATGAAAACAGACTAAACGGTAGCTGTTGGGGATGAAATAGAGATGAAAATATATAATCCCTCCTGGAAATCTATGAAGCAGCAGGAAGTTCCATGAAACATGCTTCACAGAAACTTCAAATAGTTGAGAAGCACATTTGTTTATTCTTAGAACCAAATAAAACACTGACCTTCTATCCACACTGTCAGGGAACTGCCATCAGTGCCGGAGAGAGAGAGAGCAAAAGCCAGAGGGATTCCAGAGAGCGTCCAGGGATCGGGAGGAGCAGCCCATCTTCTGGGGAAGAGAATCAGCATAGCACCAGTGGAGAAGGGGGGCAGATGGGGGAAGCGGCGAGGCGGTCCCATGACTCCTTGCCTGGGACCAGCGGGGAAAGTAGGGGTCCTCCGTTGCCCACGCCCTCCTTGCGCAGAAGGCTTTCGCGCAGAGAGAGTAGGAGGAGACTAGGCGTCAAAGAGCTTCTTTGCTGGAAGAAGTTTAAGAAACGCCCACTGATGGATTCTGCCAGCGATTGAGTCAGCCATGGGTGAGTGGCTGTCCGGACAGAAAAGGTTCACTTTGGCAACCCAGCCAGGTGTTTGCACCCAGCCAGGGAGATAGGCACCTGCTTACGCACGAGCAACCCCTAGAACCATTACAGCAATCCGTCAGTCCCTGACGTTGCTTGTGCGCAGCCCCGGGGAGGCAGTACGATGAGCCCTAAAGGGCCGGCTGGAGAGACAGAGCAAGAAGCCATGGTGCGAGGTCTGGTCGAGAGGAACCGAGACCTGGAGGCACATGTCGCTACCCTGTCAGCGCGGCTGGAGGAGAGGCGGGCTCAGGATGCACAGGTCAGAGCCACCCCGGTAGGGAGGAAGGTCCCGGGGCTGGTTAATAAGTTTGGAGGAAAGCCCCAAGACTACAATGCTTTCCGAACGGAAATTCAATACGCTTTGGAATTGCAGAAAAATGACTTTGCTGATGACGGGGAGAGGGTGGCTTACATTGTTGGACATCTGCAGGATGGGGCGCGCGAATGGATCAGGCCCTTGATGGCAACGGGGAATGACGCTTTGAAAGATCTTAAGAAATTCTACCAGGCAATGGACGCGATGTTCTCCAGCGAGATTGAACAAAGCGTGACACGGAGGGAGCTGATGGGGTGCAAGCAGGGGAGCCTTTCTGTCAGAAGCTACTGGTCGCGTTTTGCGATGTTAGTGCACAAACTCGGGTGGGACCTGGACTCTGAACCAGTACAAATGCTGTTTGAGGCAGGTTTGGACCCCGAAGTGAAAGACGAGTTGTCCAGAGCGCCCCGCCCACGGACGATGGATGAACTCACAAAGACTGTGCTTGCGATCGGTGTACGCCAGGAAGCGCGGGCTCAGGAGAAGCGGGAGATAAGGGCGGAACTTTCCATGGCAACCGCATTCCTGAGATGCCGAGGGAGCCTTCCCAGGCGGCAGAGCCGATGGAAATTGATGGAGCGCGTGCGTGCGAAGTTTCAAACGCTAGTGAAGGCCGGAAAAGGGAGGGAAAGGAGTGGAAAACTACCAAGAAGTGTTTCCTCTGTCAGCGGCCAGGACATTTTGCAAAGGTCTGTCCTCAACGAAAGGCCTGGCAAGGCATGATGGGGGCTGCAGGCCACGACGAGAAGGGGGAGGAAGGGCCATTGCAGGGAAATGAGAAAGCCTGGCTGCCAACCAGCAGGGGCAGCAGCCAGGCCAGCAACCAATAGAAGTGCCCCAGCCTGACCCTCCCAAGGCAGCCATAGCCACTGAAGTGGTGCTAGAACTCCCAAATGGGCACCCAGTCAAAGTGGAGGGGCTGCTGGATTCTGGCAGCTCGTGTAATTTCTTCAGCAGAGACTTCACTCTGGAGCACCAGCTCCACCTGTTGCCACTAGAATTTCCCTTGCAGGTGACCACCATTGATGGCAGGGAACTAGGCAGGGAACAGGGAACTGGGAGGGGAAGTGACACACCAGACACCGCCAATGCAGATGAGTGTTTCCAGGCACACGGAAACCATTGCCTTTCACGTGGCCACGCTGGCAGGACCCCCAATAATTCTGGGAATGAGCTGGCTGGCAATACATGACCCAGTGGTGTCATGGCATCAGCGGTCGCTCACCTTTGGGTCAGCTTACTGCTTAGAACACTGTCTGGGAGGGAAGGAACCAAGAATGACTGTGGCCAGGGTGGCTGGGGTGGCCCTGGAGGAAAAAGGGCAGGTGCCACCACAATATGCAGATTTGAAGGAGGTCTTCAGCGAGAGGGAGGCAGACAGACTGCCCCCCCCACAGGCCATTTGACTGCCAAATCAACCTGCTTCCAGGGGCTCAGTTACCGGTGGGTAAGCTGTATGCCATGTCCGACCGGGAGATGTAGGAGTTGAGGCAGTTTATTGACAAGAACCTGAAGAGAGGTTTCATAAGGGAATCAAAGGCGGTGGGAGGCAGTCCAGTGTTCTTTGTGGACAAAAAAGAGACTAATCAACCCAGATTAGTCGTGGATTACAGGGCCGTAAACCTGGTGTCAGAACCCGTGACTTTCCCAATGCCCAGGATTGACGATATTTTGACACGTGTGAAGCAGGGGAAGATTTTTACCAAGCTGGAGCTCAGGGGGGCATACAATCTGATTAGGAGAAGGGGAGGGGCCACCGGAGACCAGGCACGTGTTCCCCGAGGACCAGTGTGTGTGTGGGGGAGCGTTGGTAGGGAAACGAGAACTAGCAGGGCTCACCAGAGACGATGAGTTTGCTCAGACAAAAATCAGGGAGCTCAGGGACGGAAAGGAAGACAATAGAGGGTTTGAGGAAAAGGAAGGGCTACTGTACTACAAGGGGGCGCTGTATGTACCAGGAGAGACTTTGAGGGGGAAGGTACTTAGACAGCTCCATGACAACCCAACAGCTGGGCACTTTGGACAGCACAAGACCATGCTACTTGTCACCAGGCAGTTCTGGTGGCCAAAGGTAAGGGAAGACGTACAAGAATATGTACGAGGGTGCGACCAATGCCAGAGGGCAAAGGGGGAAAGGACTGCCCCCGCAGGGCTACTGGAAACCATACCTACACCGGAAAGGCCCTGGGAGGTGGTGTCCATTGATTTTATGACAGATCTGCCCAAGTCAAGGGGAAAGACAGCGGTCATGGTAGTGGTCGATCTACTGACTAAAATGTGCCATTTCATAGCTTGCTCACATGCAGTATCGGCAGAGGAGACAGCCAGGCTGTTTGTGGACCCCATTTTTAGACTGCATGGGACCCCATTGAGGGTAATCTCGGATCACGGGAAACAATTTACCTCCCGGTTCTGGCGGAGACTCATGAGCTTGCTGCAGGTCGAGGTGAGCTTCTCGACGGCGAGGCACCCAGAAACCAACGGACAGGCCGAAAGAGCGAACGGTATACTCCAGCAGTACCTACGCTTCTATGTCAGCGAGAGGCAGAACGATTGGGTAGAGAAATTAGCTTTGGCTGAATTTGCGTACAATAACGCTGAACACGTGTCCACGGGAATGAGCCCTTTCATGGCCAATTACGGGTGTCACCCCAGGGCCTTCCCGGGGCGGGGGGAGGAAGGATGGAGTGTACCTGCGGCTGAGCAATTTGCGGAGGAAATGGAGGCCATACACCAGCAACTCAGGCTGAACTTGGAGCGGGCCAAGGAAGTTTACAAGAGGCAGGCAGACAGGCACCGTCGGGAGGGGGAGGCCATACGGGTGGGAGACCGGGTGTGGTTGTCATCCCAAGGGTTGCCCCTAAAGGGAGGGTGCAAGAGGTTGCAGCCTAGGCGGCTGGGGCCTTTTGAGGTAATACAGCAGGTTAACCCAGTGGCATTTAAACTCAAGTTGCCGGACAGCATGAAGATACATCCAGTGTTCCATAGGTCCCTACTTTCACATTACAGGGAGGGGTGGGAATTCCCGGGATGGGAGGGAGGGGTTACAACCCACCCACGGGTAGAGGAGAGGGAACACTGTAACGAAGCTATGGAAATACTCGATTCGAGGTGGCGAGGTCGCCAGGTAATTGGTAGCCTGGGAGGGAGAACCCAGGTCTGAAAACACTTGGGTCCCTGCTGAATCAATCACTGACGGGTATCTGGTGAAAGAGTTTCATGGTTTGTTCCCGGGTAAGCCCAAACCATTAGCTAGATTCTGGGAGGAAGAATTTGGACCCACAGACGACGAAGGGGACTTTGTGGGTTTTCCTGCCTCCGAAGAGGAGGGAGGGGAGGTGTCCGAGGGAGAAGAATCAGACTGGGAGGTTCAACCAGCTGGAAGAGATCCAAGCGGATGGGAGGCTGGTTTTGAATCCTCAGAAGATGATGACAGTTCTTTCAGGGGATTCCCCGCATCGTCGGTCGAGGAGAGAGAGGAGGATGTATCGGAAGATCGCGCCAGGGGTGGGGGTGGGGTCCTGAGGAGGAGGTGGATGTCAGGGAACTGCCATCAGTGCTGGAGAGAGAGAGAGCAAAAGCCAGAGGGATTCCAGAGAGCGTCCAGGGATCGGGAGGAGCAGCCCATCTTCTGGGGAAGAGAATCAGCGTAGCACCAGTGGAGAAGGGGGGCAGATGGGGGAAGGGGCGAGGCGGTCCCATGACTCCTTGCCTGGGACCAGCGGGGAGAGTAGGGGTCCTCCGTTGCCCATGCCCTCCTTGCGCAGAAGGCTTTCGTGCAGAGAGAGTAGGAGGAGACTAGGCGTCAAAGAGCTTCTTTGCTGGAAGAAGTTTAAGAAACGCCCACTGACGGATTCTGCCAGCGATTGAGTCAGCCACAGGTGAGTGGCTGTCCGGACAGAAAAGGTTCACTTTGGCAACCCAGCCAAGTGTTTGCACCCAGCTGGGGAGATAGGCACCTGCTTACACACGAGCAACCCCTAGAACCATTACACACACTATCTACAGTAACAGCAAGATGAGGATTATGATGCAGGGGCTTTGTCTGAGGTGGGTGAGGTTTGCCAGCTGTGGTGCCTCCTGATGAGCAGTGGATTTCTGTGCGCTGGCCGGTGTGCTCATGGTGACCACTAGGGTGATGGATAATCAGGAGGAGGAGTTTGGATTTGATATACCGCTTTATCACTACCCTAAGGAGTCTCAAAGCGGCTAACAATCTCCTTTCCCTTCTTCCCCCACAACAAACACTCTGTGAGGTGAGTGGGGCTGAGAGACTTCAAAGAAATGTGACTAGCCCAAGGTCACCCAGCAGCTGCATGTGGAGGAGTAGGGAAGCGAACCCGGTTCACCAGTTTACAAGTCCACCACTCTTAACCACTACACCACGCTGGCTACCATTGACCAACAGTCAATGAGGATCAAATCAGGCCTGATCTGAACACTGACATCTCTTATCCTGCATAATTTCATCCTGGTCTGATTGCTAATTCAGGTTTACCCTAGATCAAGGATGTGGAATCTTTGGCTCTCCAGATTCCACTGAATTACAAATCCCATCATCCCTTCCTGCTGGGCGTGGTGACTGAGCGGATGGGAGTTTGAGCCTAACAGCATCAGGAAGCTCACAGTTTTCCCATCCCTGCACTAGACTGCGGCCAAATGTTGGGAACTGTCAATGAGAATCAAGAAGAGGTATCAGAAAGAGGGGATCTCTGCAGAGCAACAATAAAAAAAAGCAAAACCGAAGTGGACAGCAACAAACAGCCCAATGAGGACTACGGCTTGGATTCAATGTAGTGTTAAGTAACATTCTCACCAGTGCAAGGATTTCTGCTTGGGCAATTGGCCTTCCCCCTTTTCCTAAACCCCTACATGACCCCCACATGCCTTGCTCTGCTTCAGAGGGCTGTGGGAACCCTCAGAATACCACAAGGTGAGGGGAGAAAGTCCCATTGTGCAAGTAGGAATTCATGTAGACTACATTGAATCCCAGGTATGCTCTGTCGTTACAGAGTGTCAGAGAAGAAAAATGCTGGAAGGGTGGAATGCCCTGCTTGTAGGGAATGGCTAACTGGAACCCTGCATAAGAGCATTCCTGTTCAGAGAATATACTACAACACTGTTGCAGGTTAGGCTCCATTTAGAAGTTTGTCACTGTCAATTGCATACTGTATCCCCACATTCTACGTTAGAGGTATGGAAATTGACCTACATTGTTACAGATTAAAATTTACTGTTGTCTCCTTTATCCATGTTCATATGTGGGGCACAGTCTGGTCCACAACCCGGTTAAGCCTGAAATACCTGGACTGATGACAATTTAATCCCATTGAATTTGGAACTAAATCAGCTTAAATTCAAGTACTTCTGCTTAATTGGTTTTTCAATCACAGTCTTAGTGACACAGACCCTCTGTATTGCCTTTGATAATGATCCGTAAATAGTTTTATTCTTTCTTCCCCTTAAAAAAAAAAAAAAGCTCTGCTCTGAAACGTTGAGTGGCAAACAGTTAATGACGTATTTTTTTTAATTACCTACATTTTTTAAAGTAAGAAAGTAGCCAGCTAATAGTTACCTTCAATATGTAAACTACAAATTATTAGTGCATGAAAATGGCATCCAAGTTCTGTTGCTGGGGTCTAGTAATTTTGGATATTTTCCATGCTATTACTGCCTGCTCCATATACCTTTACTGGTTCTTTTTGAAATTAACTTAATGGCACTCTACAGAAATGGACTGCCTACTGAGAAAGAAAGCTTACTTGCAAAGATGGACTAACTTCCTACTGGGAGGCACTGATTTGGCACAAACAGAGAAATGCTTTAGCATTAATTTACTCGGGTATCAAATTATTCAAAATAAATAATTAAATGCCTTTCAGAAATGAGCAGACAATGTTTGTTCATTTGGACCTGTTATATATATAAATATATGCATTTATAACCCAAACACACAAACAGTAAAATTCAAAGCAATGCTCTAAAGCCAATATTTGCTAAAAAATAAAATAAAAAATCAAGACAGTTCTGTCTCTTAGATAACAAAGGAGATTTGAAAATGGGACTTCCATCTTTACAGGTTGAACTTTGTTCACCCAATGCACACTTGAGCCTATATCTTGGATATAACAAATTTGGGCAGGTCCATGTGGCTGTCACACTTGCAAGGCATGTCAATGATGGCATTGCATCATCTCTTATCAACCTTCTCCAACCCGGTGCTCTCCAGATGTTTTGGACTACAGTCATACCTCATGCTGTGTTAGGTTCGTGTTGTGTCTTTTCGGCTTGCGAACGCGGCAAACCTGGAAGTGTATACTTTCGGGTTTCGCCACACGTGCATGTGCATAAGCGTTCTGCATGCTTCACACATGTGCAGAAGCGCTCTATTGCACTCCGCACTTGCACAGAAGTGCCGCTTTAGTTGGAGACTTTTCGGGGTGCAAACGGCATCCCACTGTATAGCTCCCATGACCCCTGCTGGCTGGGACTGATAATTGTAGGACTCCAAAACATCGGGGGGGGGGGAGACCAAGTGGGCACAAATGCTGAATCCATTTCTAAAGTCCTTAAAAGAGAGGGGGGGAACCCCAGCATTTTCCTCCTCCTAATTAGGCAACCTCTGTATTTGTGTATTTGACATTACCACTGTATGGAGTAAGGAAGAATTTGTAAACAAAAATGCCTTTTGCTCATTTCAATTTTCCTTAGTATTGTATTGAGACCTATGGGCTCAAGATTTCAGTATAGGCATCTTACTTAGCACTATTCATCTTTCTCCAAGGATGTTCTCAAGCTCCTGACTATGGAATCACTTTTGAACCAGCTCCTTCTGATTTGTTGTTGTTATTGTTTCAGGGCAGAGTTATGGTTAAAGCTCAACATAACAGAGTTTCTATGTTTGGCTTGAGTTGTAATTCACCGGGGAGTGGGGGAAAACCCATCTCTGACTTGGTCTCTGGGTTTGGGTTTAGCATTACTGCCTGACTACCAAGCAAACCATTCCTGTTGGGTGGTAGTTGTTGTTTTAATGGCAGCCTCTGTCATTTGCTTCTCTACTAAAAATAATTAAAACAGCAACAACAGAGTTATTGGAAAGGCAGAGGAGCCAAGAATGCAATTGGCAGAGAGGCTAAATAACATTCATTTTACCAGCTGTGATGCCCCCTTGTCAAGTCACAACACCAGTAGCTGAGTCGAACCGCATAAGAAGCCTATCCATTATGCTGACTGTAAACTGAATCAAATACACGGTAAGGTTTCACTTAACGCTTCCTCTAAAGCTAAGTATATAATTTGTTTAGTAAGTGTTGCCTTATTTTCTTGTTTCTAAATAACTCATGAATCTATTCCACCCTAGCAAAAGGATATTTGATTCCTGTCAAAAAGACTGAGTGAGCCTCTGTTCCTCTCTCCCTCTATAGCTGAACCAGCTCCAACGGATGATAGATGCTACTGATGCTGTGAAGCCAGAAGCTTAGGTTTACCAGGCTCAAACAAGTACTGTCATCATTTTACTGCCTTTGATAAACTTTGCATGAAGCTCGCACTCCTTATAAGTCAGCAAGGACAGAGCTGTGATATATGCAGAACTTCTCACATCTCACACACCATGTTCATTCTGCTTCTATTTGTTCATTCATGCACAAATACACTAAGGTAGGAAGCAGGCAGGTGATTAAGGCATAAAGAGTAGTATACGGTAGTTATGATTAGAGAAGTGGCAGAGTAAAATTCGAGATAGGCAAGGAGACAAAATGTCCCCAGAAATGAGATGTCTGACACAGATGGTCCATCTTGGCCAGGGGTCTGCAACCCGCGGCTCCGGAGCCGCATGTGGCTCTTTTACACCTTTGCCGCAGCTCCGGGGCGGATACTAGCGATGGGAGGAGGCGCATTGTGTGCCCCGACACTCCCCACTGTGGCGGGCGCTGTACTGGCTGTGACGTCGCATGGGGGCGGTGCGTGCGTTAGTCACGCACCGTCCCGATGTCACCTTCCCGTCCGCTGTCAGATCGCGGCTCCGGAGATATATTTGTTTTAAATGTCGCAATGGTTTTGCGGCTCCCAGTTTTTTTTCCTTCGGAAACGGGTCCAAGTGGCTCTTTTTGTCTTAAAGGTTGCAGACCCCTGATCTTGGAGAAACTTCAGAGTTTCTGCCAAAAATCTCCTTATCTGAGTATCTCGCAGGATTCTGGAGCCCTGAATTATCCCGGTGTTGCTTCTGAAGTGGAAGCGATGCCACAGAAATCCTCCATTGACCCTACTAATTATTTCTAAATTTTTACACAGAGTCATTCCTTTAGTGTGGCAGCACCTGGACTTCGGAACTCCCTGCCTATTGACAATAGGCAGGCACCATAACTGCACTATTTTATATGTCTGCTGAAAAGCTTTTGGCTTGGCAGGCCTATCCAAGCAGTGTTACATCTCTGCTTTAAATTTGTTTTGGATGTTTTAAAATATGTTTATTTTATTATTGTATATTTTAATCACAGAGGTGTTTGCTGCCCTGGGCTCTTTTGAGAAGAAGGGGGGAATACAAATTTAATAAATAAATGAATGATGGCAGGGTGGCGGCAATAACTGACTAGCTAGCTAGAGCATGTTAGGCTGGAAGAGGCTGTCCAGGTTAAATCACTGTCCTCCTGTGCTTTTTACAAATTCACTGAACTATCTAGGGACCTTTGAGAGTGCTGCACTTCTCATTAACAAATATAAATACAAATAGGGAGTTTAGATTAAATAAATCCAAGTTACATTCACAATATCTGAAAATGAGTAAATACTATATTGCTAAATCTAATCAAAAACACACTATGAGCTCTGCCAAGTGACATGGTATGATAGGTACTTTAACACTTCACAGCAGGTGTCCTTGTTTGCACACTGCTTAAACTTGTTCATCAGTGACTTTTTGCATGATAACCAGAACATTAAAAATATAACCAGTGTCACTAGGCTTCAGCGTAGGAACACAGGAAGCTGCCTCCTTATATCAAATCAGATCAATTGCTCCATCTAGCTCAGTAGGGTCGACAATGACTGGCAGCTTTCCAGGGAACATTTCCAGGCCTACCTGGTGATGTTGATGATTGAACCTAGTGCCTTCTTCTCTGCTGAAACAGATGCTTTATGGTGGAACTACAGACATTCTATGTGAAACAGGTAAGAATAATCAGTCTGCCATCCCAAGACAGACGACAACAACAACAACAACAACAATGTAGAAGGAACGATTCCAGTGAATTCCTAGGTTCTTCATCCCACCCAACCTCATCTTCTAATATTTAGCACCAACAACTGAATGTTCCCTTGTCCGAGCTGAAAGTCACAGAGACAGAACTCACTGTTAGAGTGTTGCAGTTGCCATTCAGCTGGGTGTGGATGGGTGTTATAAAATCTTCTTGTAGTTTTTCACAAGCTACCTGTTAAGGATGGTATTAGACTATAAACCACATATTCTGGGAGAGTAGTGATCCTGTTCTGCCAGGGACAGGCCTGGCATAACTTTGCCACCACTTCCTTTTGCTCTCAACCCCCTGCAATAAGAAGTAACTTTTTTGACAAGGTACTTCACGTTAGATTCCCGTTTATTTCTGCTTTTACCAGCTGAGGTGATGTGCAGAAGAATTGTTCGGTGTAGGACAACCCACTTTGTGACAGTTTTGTAATATGTGACCCAGTGAGTCCATCCATCTCTATGTCTATGATTCAAAACATTTCTTTTACCTTTGGGGGATATTCCAGCAATGATTAATATATTTTCAGCAACCCATACTGCTCAATGAGCTACTTCAATCTACCTTGCTAATGGCACTGGATATTTTAGTCTTCAGGTAAGCTATACATATTTCATTAACTATTAAAGTATTATTTTCCTCAGGGACTGTCCATAAAATATATTACACTTTAAAAAACCTTTTTAACCCCCCCTCCCTTGTTACCATTTGTCGCATTAATACAGACCTCCCCTCCTTCGCAGTGAAAAGTATGTCACACATATCATGATACCTAGCACAGTTTTTTTTTTTTTGTATTAACTATATAGTGAGTATTTTGAACACATCAGTTATCCTTCTTGAACTAAAAATACAAGAATGTTTTAACAGAACAGATGAGCAGGGGGGAACCTGGGCAGTAGTATTTAATGACTATTATAGGAAAGGTTTAAAATTATATTATTTTAATTAGGAATATGAAGGAATGATTTTGAGGGAAAGCGAGATGGGACAGAATTGGGAATACATTGGATGGTATGAGGGAGCTCTCTGAAGAAGGTATTATATGGAAAAGTCTAGGCATCTGCCCCACAATGTACTTCACACTTGCTTTTCCTCTCATATTTTTAATCGTTCAGGAAATGATGCCTGTGAACATCACAAAACTGAAGCTTTGGTTAGACTTTGATCAGATCACCATTCAGAGGCCTGATTGAGTCTTAGGGGGATCCTAGAGCAGGAATGGAGGACCCCTGAATTGTGTGTGGTTGGAAATAAGCTTACTGTACAAAGGTAAGAGACACACCAATTGCTCTGCCCACTTTTGGTCCATTTCTGGCACGTGGCCCCTGTTAGGTTTCCCGTGACTAATAGAACTCTTGGGCTTTAAAGGCTTCCTTGCCCTAGAGCCTTCCATCATACCCTGCAAGTGTCCCAGAAAAATTGGGACATCCTATTTTCCCCCATAAGACCACACATGTCCCAGTTTTTGTACTCAATAGGTCGGAGGGTATTTTTAAAATTTCTCCTGCTCTGTTACTTACCATGGTGTTTAACTGTGAAGGTATATGTGATGCGAAGCTTGCAAAGTGCATTGCAACATCAGAGCTTGCTGACCATATATCCCTGGTGTTGAGAGATATGACTGGTGTCAATGCTGTTGAGCTTTTGGAACCAGTAAAAGACTTGATTTTTCATTCAGCTCCTTCACTGTAGTTTAATGCTGAATTGAGTTGGGGGACTATTCTGTTGAGTCCCCACACCCTACCCCCGCCTCTCTCTTTTATGCTGATGTATTTTATTTTAATTTGTAACACACTCTGAAATTGCTTGCAGTGAGCAGGGAAGAAACGCTTTTAATAAAATTATCATAACAAACAGTGAATCGAATATCCACATTTCCCAGTCATGGCAGCAGTAAACCGGATTGTACTTTTCCTGTTTTCGTGACACATCCATGCTGTCCTGCTAGTTTATTTGGATCAACAATGTTGGATCGATACACTCCCTCTATTGAAGATGGGTGTCAGGCAGGTGTGTGGTAGCAGGTATGACAGACAGCTATTGTTTAAGCTTGATTCAGAACTTCAGACAGCCCAAGAAGCTTGCCTTAAGGGAAACTTTGAAAGTACAAAGATACTTGTCTGCATTTTATTTCTTACTCCATCAAAATGATTACATGTATTCATTCTGCAAATGATGGTGTGCCATGTATTTTAATCGAGACCTGGGTCTCCTGCTCCCAGCCCTTATAATCAGATCCCACTCTTCCAGCGAAAGCTGTTTATTGATGCCCTATTTCCCCCCCAACGTATGAGCATGTCACTAAATTGGAGAATAGTTCCTTTTGTTAGATTTCCCAGGCAGGCAGGGGAAATCCTTTGACAATTTCATGTATGAAGCCAGTTAATTGCTTTAGATGGTGGAACAATCACAAGTATTTGGACCTATCATATGACAGACATTCGTAAACTATGGGAAAGACATATTTGTCAATAAAATGAATACCAGAAGAGCAAATTATTTTAGTATGGAAAAAGTCTTGGCTTAAGTCAAGGTATCACGATTACACTGATGATTGACATAGTTTTAACTAGCTCTCAATAGCAGGAAGAAAATAAAGTTGTAGCTTGTTTTTTTTCCCAGGCATCCAAGACCTGCTTGTAACCAGAAAATAAATCTCAAGACACCGTCAAATTGAATAAAAAAATGAAAGTTTAAATTATATTTTTTATTTTAAGTTGGATAGGCCCATAATAGAAAAGGATCATCAAAAACAATGAAAAGAAATAATTGTTAATTTCTACAGTACCTTGAAACAGAAGCCCATGAGAATAAATGGAATAAGGATACTATTAAAATTTCCTCTTTTATTATATCTTCTCTGCCAGAGTAATTGTTGCTGTGTCCAATGTATGCAGGGGACAATTTACTAGCTGTTTTCTATTAGTTTTTAGCATTAATATATACACGACTAAAACGAATAGTGAGCTTTTCTTTGGTTAATTAAGTGACTGACAATTCATAGATGTTGTTGCAGTAACTGATTTTAAAAACTGGTAACAAAAGAACTTTGATGCTATTTGACAGGCTTTTAGGAATTTTCTTTTGCAAGTTTCACTTAGGAAAAGCTATTCAGATGATGCAGATAAAATCATAACAATTATTTCCTTATTCCAGTTCCTTAAATGCAAGTGAGGTTTACACTTTTGCAGCACTGCACATTGTAAGGGGTAACACATTTTCCTCAAGAAAAGAAAACACAGTTTATCATGAATTGATATTGTCATTCCAGCATATAATAGAAATCAATCCCTTACAACACGCTAGATATTATTGAGTGACATATATGATCTTTCTGGAAATTAGCAACTCCCTGATTTCACTCTGACATTAAAGATACACTAAATTGTGATGTGGATATATAGTGGCTTTCATAGTGGCCGAGTTCTAAAATGAAACGTGCCCTTACTCAAGCCATCCTGATAATCACATTGTTGAGATGAGGGAGTTCTGTAATCTCAGATATGCCAGCTGTGCTTACCCAATGGTGAAAGTTTCCATTACAGTGGTACCTCAGGTTACATACGCTTCAGGTTTCATACGCTTCAGGTTACAGACTCCGCTAACCCAGAAATAGTACCTCGGGTTAAGAACTTTGCTTCAGGATGAGAACAGAAATTGTGCTCCGGCGGCGCGGCAGCAGCGGGACGCCCCATTAGCTAAAGTGGTGCTTCAGGTTAAGAACAGTTTCAGGTTAAGAACGGACCTCCGGAACGAATTAAGTACTTAACCTGAGGTACCACTGTATTCTGAAATTTGAGTTTTTGAGTTGAGCTCTAAGTGCTGAGTCATAGTAAACTGTGCTGGCCCTGGTCTTACACAGGTGAGCAGTTGTTTGCAACGTAAGCAAATAATTGTGCCATGTGATGTGTTAAGTTTCTATCAAGTGCCGTTCTTCATATCCTCACATTATCTGCCTTCTACAGTGCTTCCTTCGAAACCTTGTTTGCCTCAAAAACACCTTGGTTAATCGCAGACCCTCCCGGATTTGCAGAAGCCGTCCCAGTTTCTGATTTGATCCTGCAATGTCCCACTTTTCCTTAAAGTAAAGGGTAAAGGGACCCCTGACCATTAGGTCCAGTCGTGACCGACTCTGGGGTTGTAGCGCTCATCTCGCTTTATTGGCTGGTGTACAGCTTCCGGGTCATGTGGCTAGCATGACTAAGCTGCTTCTGGCGAACCAGAGCAGCACACGGAAATGCCGTTTACACTTCCCAGCGGAGCGGTACCTATTTACCTACTTGCACTTTGACGTGCTTTCGAACTGCTAGGTTGGCAGGAGAAGGGACCGAGCAACCCCGTCACGGGGATTCAAACCGCCAACCTTCTGATCGGCAAGTCCTAGGCTCTGTGGTTTAACCTACAGCACCACCTGCGTCCCCTCTTTTCCTTAGGACGCCCCTATTGTAATGGGGAAAATGTCAGAAGGGGTGGTAGGATGTCCCTGCTTTCATTGGAAAAATGGTGGAGGGTATGGTAGAAGGTGCCTATTTTCATCTGAATAATGTCAGAAGGGATAGGAGGATGTCCATGTTTTCATTGGACGTCTCCCCACTCCTACAGTGCAATTTAATTTAAAAATATTCAGGCACATGCTCATAGGAGCATAAGAACAGCCCTGGTAGATCAGATCAAAGGGCCATTTAATTCAGCATTCTCCTTTCCACAGTGGAAAAACAGATGCCTGTAGAACATCCTTAAGCAATACGGGGGGGGGGGGGCAGGTTTCTGCTGTTGTTGCACGCCAGCAACCGGCAACACAACTACTTGCCTTTAGGATTGCATGTAGATGTATCAGCAGCATATAAGAGCTTTGAAAACGCATTAAATGCAAGTGGAGTGCCCCCACCCCTGAAAAAGATCACTAAGAGTTTCTCCAAATGGTATTTTTCAACCCCAAGAAATCACACTTTTTCATCAATAATTTGAGCTCATGAAAATGTGGTTCAATACTAATAAAACAATACCTCTGCAACGAATATATCTATATATCTATATCTATAGAGTACCTGGCTTCATAGCTGGAATGGAGTTTCAGTGAAAAACACAATACTTTGGTGATATTACTGGTGTTTCTGTAGTTATTTATTTAATAATTAATTAAATTAAATTCATTCATTCATTAGATCACACATATGAAATTGGATATACTAACCTGGAAAGGGTCTGTTAATAAATTGGGCTAAAATATTAATGCACCATGCTAATAGCAAAGGAAATCCTTCCTGATTCCTCAATTGACTTGGATTAATTATGAGGGTGATGAATAGTGCTCAAACCTATGTAAATATATGTGTGCCTAAGATTCAAGACCAGTGAAAATATGGCTATGTTTTAGTGGACTAGGGTAACATATTTCATATAGTAAAAGTTGTGAGGGAAGAGGAGTGATATTTATGGAGTGCAAAGCACTGTGGGATTTTGTGGGAAACCACATATATATTCAGCTTGTCAGAAAACATCTTAATATTTACTCTTGCAATCCCTGTGCTAGGGCTTTCTAAACCTAAAGCTTTCATTAGCCCACTCA
This sequence comes from Podarcis pityusensis, assembly GCF_964106645.2. Lineage (NCBI taxonomy): Eukaryota > Metazoa > Chordata > Lepidosauria > Squamata > Lacertidae > Podarcis > Podarcis pityusensis. Next base: position 58,740,868 of record NC_138032.1, on the reverse strand, counting down.
CCAGATATAAAGCATTTGCAAGCTTGTTGAAAGAGATGCTTTCAGGAACAGCACTTTGTAAACGGGAAAGGAAGGAAGAAATCTTCACTTAGTCGATCATCTGATTTTATTTAAAATGTAGTGTGTGTGTGTGTGTGTGTGTGTGTGTGTGTACACACACACACACACACACACACAAAATACTTTTAGAATTAAGACAGTTCCACAAATTACAATTGATATGCAAAACGTTGCTATTAATTACACTGGTGTTTCCCACAGCAACTTTCATGAGCACCCTTCTTTAAACAACTGTGTACACACACCTGGGAAGCTTGATTGTTCCTAGGATTTCCAGATGTGACTATATAGTTGGCTAAGTGGTGCCTACACATGGTGTGCCATCCATACATTGTATATTTGCTTCAATAAATGCTGGGTTTCGATCCAAAGGAAGTTAGTATTTCTTTATTCCCACTGGTTTCATGGCTAACAATTAGTCCTACTGATTTCATTGTGTTTTTAATACATGGCAAACATCCTCTGGTTCAAGCCCAGTAGTATTTCTTGCAGAAATTGTCAAAATGCAAAATATGCAACATTGCCTTGTCAAGTGATAACTTCCAGGCACCCATAAGCGACAATTCCTACATGACTTTTTGTACTGGGTAGTGAATATCTGAGTACAAAATACTCAGGGATGATGCACACATATGTGACTCACATTTGAGATTGTTATCGTTCTCTGAAATGCAAATCCACGCCACACATTGCTTATACTACATATTCTTTCTAAATGAATAACAACTTCTAAAAATACACTTGCTGATAACATTGCTCGGTTATCAATGCTGGATTTTATAGTATTGATATCTTGGATTTTCTCCCAGTATAGGAAATGTTCACTGCAGCTCCCAGCTTTGTCTGATCCACATTCATTCTTTCCAGGCAATGTAGTGGTTTACAATTGCTTGCATTTTCTATGTCCTACTGGTTCACAAATGTATAGTAACAAACAAAGCAGTGGGTTTTATGATCTCCATCTTTTGGTCCCTGAAGGTTTGGTTTTCTCCCCCTTCTTGTTTTTCCTTTACTTTTTTTTTTGATGGGTAGTTCTATAAATTGAAAATAAATAAACAAATGTTGCTTAAAATCTAAATGCAGGATTTGGACTTTTTTGGGGGGTGGTCCGCATAAAAGTGTATGATCCATACAGAATGCACAATACGTTACATTGCGGCAGGTTAATTCTATATTAAATATAATCAGAAACACAACATGGGGGCCGTCACAATGACACGGTGTGATAGGTACTTTAATACTGCTCAGCAGGAGCCCTTGTTATATTTTTTTATATGTTAGTAGATGTCTACTTAGAATTGATCAAACCTTTCCTTCTGAAACATATATGCCAACACCTCCACAACACACTATAAACTAGACTCTCAGAAAACAATAATGATGCTTATCAGTCACTCGCCTTGAGTTTGCTTGTGAAAAACCTCTAGCTAGTATGCTATTGGAGCTCTTAAAACATAGATCTTTTTGCTGCACTGATAATTCACTCACAGCTTGAGATTGATGACTATGTGAAGTCCATAAAAGATGTTACCACTATATTTTCTTCTTATGATTTATTTTATCATGTTGTCAAGGTTTGCAGAAAACAAGAAACAAATCAATGAATGTCATGCTTAAATATTAAAGAAGGCTGTAATACACAATTTTATTCAGATGCCTTATTCAATCTTGTGGCTCTGGAAAGGGTAGTGGCAGCAAAGCTTTTATTTGAATTACTTTTGGAAAAATTAATTTAGTGTGAATGTTGAATTGTGAGTGGCAAAAGGGTAGCTAACCTTATTTGTTTAAGAAAGAATGCAGAATTTCTCTGCCTCTTTCCAGAACGGTTTCAAAGAGGGAAGGGAAATTCCAGAACTGAATTTTGCAGGAGAATTGTTTAATTTAAAGTGCTCTTCTTTTAAATTAGAAGAAGGCTTTAGAGAGGGCTGACACTGCCTGAAGAGCATATAAACCGGCACATAGTACCAGTTACTCTTTCCTAATCACTAACTTGACATCACTTCTTATCCCTTGGTGAGGGAGTAGAAGACAGAGGAGACTCATATTATAACAGATTTTGAGGCAATGCCTACAGCTGCACAGTATTTCAAAATTGGTTGTTTCATGTCTAATATCCCCTTTACATGTGTCATCACAGTTCAAGCACACGGGTTTGATTTTTCCTTTTAAAAAGAACACAACCTTGTACAAATTGTTTTAATTAAGGGCTGCAGAGATTACAGCCGAGTATTTTAATAGTATCTTTAGTTGAAAATCCATCTAATATAGTGCACTGAAATGTAACCAAAGGACACGAACCTCTGAGTCTGTGATCATGGGATAGCAAACAGCAAACGTAATTGTAAGTGTGCACCGGAAGAGTCTTCTCTGTTTCCCTTTCTGCAGCCCAATCACAGGACTGCTTGTTAAATACGGAACAGTTTAAAAAGGAGTTTGGGATGTTGTCATGGGGAGCAGTTCAAAAGGAACTACAGTTCCAATGAAGCAGCAGCAGCAGTACCAGCAGAAGAAGCTTTCCATGTGTACCACCAATGTTTCCTTTTGATTTCCAAGCCATGTATTCCTGGAACATTGATAGGTGATAATGGATGATCTACTACTGTCAAATAAAGCTGCACATAGCACACTTTATTGCACAGGGATATAGGAAGCTGCCTTATACTGAGTAAGATCATTGATCCATCTAAGTCAGTGCTGTCTACTCTGACTGGCAGTAGCTCCTTTGGTTTTCAGACAGTGAGAATCTTGATCCTGGATTCTTTGCAGGTCCCTAAGGCACAGAAGAGTTTAGCCAATTTTAACTTCACAAGGTTAGGGGAGGTAGATTAGGCTGACAGATACTGACTTATGTAAGGCCACACAAGCTGTATCATTGCCTGGTTCAAGTACAGTGCAACTTCAGATTGTGACTCCTCTTGGACCAAGGCTCTTCCCCAAAAGAAAAAAGAGTCTTCACTGGAATCTGCCACCTGATCCCACTGAAGATGCTTGGAACGGAAACGGAGACATTCTGCATGTATAGCATGTGCACTACCAGTGAGCTATGGTCCCTTCCAACATACAGATGTTTTAACCTAACAAATGTAAGTTGGAAAGGAAGCCTACTGCTTCCCTCCACCACCCACAAAATATTAATTCTATAGTAATGAAGTGGATAGGCATGGAAGGCTTGATTGAAGGCATGGTGTGGGCGGCCTGGGTTGGCCAGGTCTGAAAAAGCATGTGACCCACAAAGCTAAACAGAGCCCACAACCCATCTTCTCACACTCATACTTGAAGCCCTCTCCCCCAGCTGTTATTCAGTATCAGGAAACAAAACTAAGCAGCAGGTAACTAAAAGCACTGACCCAAGACCCATGTTTGCCGTGCAGTTTGGCCCCTCACAGTCTTATCGATCAGTTCCCAGCAACTTCACAGGCAGCCATAGCAGTGTCGCCTGGTGGGCAGTTAGCATATAGGTCTGAAGAGGGTTGGACTGAATGCTCAGAAATTCTCCCCATAGTCAGAAAACCTGACATTTCAGGGTTCCAGCTTGCAGGGAGGTTTTTAAGTGTGTTCGGTTGAATGCACTTAAAAAACCCTCTTGAGACTTAGAACAGTCTGGGGAGGATGGGATGGAGCTATAACCCTTTGTGTGTCTAGGCAAATGCCCGAACATAGCTATAAAGTTGAAGAATTCTCATGCAAGTTCAAGAAATTCAGACTTTTATATAAGATACATTTGCAATCTTGTGCACACATCCAAGCATCCAGGGCACCGTAGCCGATTCTAATGTAGCCAGCAAATCTCAAATGCCTCGCTGACAATTTCATTTCCCAGAAGGTGGGAGAAGCAACAAGGGGGGGTCATTGCTCTTGGACCTGATCCTCACTAACAGAAGGAACTAATCAATGAAATGAAAGTACTGGGCACCTTCAGAGGAAAGGATCGTGTTCTCTTGGGTTTCCTTATACAGAGGCAAGAGAAAGCTGAGTGCAGTCAGACATGCACTCTGGGCTTTAAGAAGGCCAATTTCAAAAAGCTTAAGGAACTTCTGAGTAAGATTTCATGGTCAGAAACACTCAGAGAAAAAGGGGTCCAATATGGATTGGAGTTTCTCAAAGGTGAATTATTGAAGGCATAAACTCGGGCAATTCCAACAAGAAAGAAAAGTGGGAGGCATCTAAAGAAAGCAGTGTTGGTTGGGCTGTCATGCTGGAGAGACGACACTTTGCTCAGGTGGGCCCTCACGCCCAGAGCCAGCCCAAGAATGAGAATTGTGAAGATTTGAAAATAAAGACAGAAAATAACATCAACAGAGGAGCACTATAGGATATTAAGGGGGGGGGTGTACTGTCCGTAGAGGGGCATTGCTTCCTTTTTCCTTCTTCTAATGTCTAAGAATGAACCTGAATTTTAGAAAGGTATAACAACTAGCTGGTTGAGGTATGGGTAGTACAACAAGCGAGATTGTCTCTTTGTGCGAGATTGTCTCCTTGTCTCTTTTCTAATATTTATTTGGAACATGCCCCCAAGTGTGCGCAACCTGCAGACCTACACGCTCCTCATTCCCTTTGCCTGAATAAGTGTTTCCATGATAAATGTTCAGGAAGAATCTTGCCTTACCTGAGAATTTAGCAATCTAGTCCTATGCATGTCAACCGGGTTTCCTCCTGAGTAAGTGTGAACAGGACGGTAGCTTTTCTTTCCCACTTCTCTGAAGTAATTTTCTTAGTGCGTGCACCTTGTTTGCTCTCTAGAGATAGAACAGATATTGAGTCAGAAGATTAGGATAAATCATTGTCGCCTGCTTCTAACAGATCAGGCCTTGAAAACAATGAGTTGGGTTTTAATTAATTACATTTGATGCTTTAATTTAGCTGGAGACTATAAAAGCAAAACGAAAATATATTTTATCTGGAGTCTTCATAAGGTAACAGAATGCATTTATAACATAGTATTAAAAATAAAATGTGTTGGATTATACCTTTTCAAGCATAGTATTTAAATTAACCTTAGAACGATTCTTAGGGAATCAAATTTGTAACACGCAACACAATTTCTGGGGCTTATTCTCTGCATACGTTATTGTTTATTATAACACTGGGGCTGGAAAACGAAGGTAAAGTTGATCAATCTCTTTTGTCTGCCATGGCCCAGCAGGTTGAAAATTGGCAATAAGATTAAAATTACATAAGTAAAGAAATACAAGTCTTTATTAAAAACAGAGTCACACAGCTTTAAAGGCACATGGCTTTAAACAGAGAAATGCCATACTTATTAATGTTACAAGCAAGCAGGAAAGTAAAGATGTGTAAAGACCAGCTATGAAGAATAGTGTGTTATCGATGGTGGGCTTTTATTTCATTTTGGTCTGGAAGTGTGAAAGAAAAGATATCTGATTTAGTCATGTCCATTAATTTCAGTGGGTCTCCTCTGAGTATGGGCTAACGTTGGACACAGCCCAAGGTTTCTGTGCACTGCACTCCGATACCTGTTCATGCAAAAGTTTGTGCCAATGGGAGTTCTAAACTCTTTCTTTCTTAGTTGATAATCAGCAATATCGCTGGTGATTAAGATAAGCAGTTGCAAGATCTGAATTGCCAGTGTAAGCTTTGCACAACCTGAATTGCTTGTCAAACATGTGGCTGGGAAGAGGTTAAGTCGGTTTCCCCTATCTGTGTGATGATTTTTTAAATTTTATGCAAAAACACTTCGTATTCTTTTTTTAAAGGTACAGTTTATGCTATGAAATATGTAGTCTATTTACTAAGTGGAATTCCTGTGATTTTACTGATTTTTCTTTGAGTCTGAGCAAAGGGGATAGTTAAATGTGACTGCAGTAGACATTATGATACTCCCTTTCCTACTCTCAATCCAACGCATCCTCTTCCCCTCACCTGTTGTCTCTGCAATTGCCATCCCTAGATCTTTGAAATAAGCACTTATTTATTTATTTTGCAAGATTTGTATGTTAGTCGATTGTAATAAATGTGATTTATGAAAATGATGATTATCAGTTTAAAAACTAGTTCACTGTTTGGAACATTAAAAAATAATAATTGAAATTGGCAAAAAGTTTAAAACTGGATTAAAACACACACCAACATTCTATTTGTACGGACAGGCTTGCCTAAACAAAACAAAAAAGTTTTTAGCAGGCAAAAATACAGCACCTGCTGTCAATAGCTAAGGAGTTCCAAAGTATGGGTGCTACGGCCACACTAAACAATTGATTACTTACAAATGCAGAACAACTTTTATGTGACACATGCAACAGTGCAATTTCCTCAGCATGAAGTGTGTGACTGGGCATATATGGGGTAAGGCGATGCTGCATATATTCCTCAGCCTACCTCCATTTTCCCTAAAGATAACTCAGGACCAGCCCCCCCTGCCTTTCCCCAAGAGATTAGGGATTGAGACCCTGTGTAGTACACTGGGCGATATGTTGAAGGAGAAGCTAAAGAGCAGAGTTCAAATGCTTGCCTAGCTGCAAACTAGGGCAAATATTTTTTCCTTCACCTCAGTTTTCCTTCTGCAGCATGGGCACATCAACAGCCTTCCTCCCAGTCTTCGACTACAAGGCTGATTACCTTGAAGGACAGTGAGCTGCATTTTTTGAATGGACCACAATGCCTCTCACCTTTCCTGGCCCTCTTGTCCCCCTTGTCCAGCCTTCTTCATAGCAATGTTTGTTCCTGGTTTCATGTTCCATGCCCATAATAGTTTTCTGTGTATGCTCAGTATGCTCTGGCAAATATGACATGGGGGTAACCCAACTAATGTGCAGGTGCTTTCTTTACATTTCTGCAGAGTGGTTGCCCTTCCATCATCCAGCAGCCAACTGAACGTGTACAAAGCTGGGATTCTGTTTTCTTTATATGCATATTTGTCTTTTTGTCTGCCATAAGGGTAAGTCAACGAAGAAGCAAATGGTCCGATTTCCTCCTTTGTCAAATCACACCCTTTCATGAAGCAAATGGATCACATCCTGAGCTCTTTCGGCTTTAGAAGTATTAATAATAAGCGGCTTTGAAGAAGTCAAGGAAAGACAGGAAGAAGGCTCAACTGCGGTCTGCTTCTGGAAGAACTGAAGAATACTTTTTGGGGGGGGCGGGGGAGTAATGCATTGTTAGGATTTTTGAACTTTGGAGTTCCCAGTGAAATTAATCTTGCAACTGCACTTTTTCTTTTGGATTCCTGTATAGTGAGATCATCTTGTTCAATGACCTTTGTCTGGTCATATACTGGGGACTACAACAAGAGAAACCCAGTAGCCCTTTTAACTTACAAACCACTTAAAATTGTGTATTTTTCTTTGCAAAATTTTATTCTTAAAGACTTCCTATGATGGAGGCTGTAGATGGCTTTTTAATGGTTTTCAAACTATGTGAAGGTTCCTTTGCTGTTTTATAAGCATCCTTCAGATGTGGTCAATGAGGAAGAGAAAGACCACCTGAAAAGGCTTCAGTGATTTTGGAAAATTGTTACTTGAACTTTTCCACGGGTCACCTTCATTTCCATCCAGCCATCTAGGTGTACTGGCAAGCTGCCTAGAGCTGTTTTTGTAGGAAATGAGGTGGTAAAGATTAAACATTATGGTGGTGTGATTTTATATAAGATCCTTGACAAAGAAAACATTTTGCCATATGTATGGCAAAGCTATGGCTGAGAAATTCCTGCCGGTATTATTGCAAATTGCTGTTCTTTCCTGCATAATATTTTGACAGCATGATTGTGTGCATAAATCCTGAACACTCCAGGATACGGATTTGAATGGGATTTAAGCCAGCTCAATTTCCACGATCTGGTGAGGTGACATCCTCACAGGCAGGCGACAGTGTATAAACAAGTTTTTCCCCCCATTCACCTTCTCATTCAGCAGTTCCCACAACCAACCCCATAGCTGATTTAAAACTAGGAGTTTGAGAGTATTCACCAGTGGGGAACTTCTGAACAGGAAATGGAACACAGTCTCTGGTTCTGGACCATGCATGCTTCTATGTCCAACCCTATATGTCTATTATGGTCAGGATCCAATGGGCTACTTCAGGGTTGCTGAAGAGCTTGGGCATGACTGCATTACAAAGTGCTCAAAAGTAGTCTCTCCATACATAGCATACAGCTTATGAGATGTCTGTCATGTGAATGAGACACTGCAGTGATCCAAAAGCTGAATTTATCCAAATGGCCTTGGAAGACATCTAGAAGCTTTTGTACATGGGTAGCCGATACAGTGCTCTCTGGAAGTTGTGGGCTACAATTCCCATCAGCCCCTGCCAGAATAGCCAAAAGCCAGGGATTATGGGCATTGTATTCCAAGACATTTGGCTGTCCTAGGTTTAGAATACAAGCTGTTTTAATAAATGGAAGAGCTCGGATAGGGCACGCTGGCCTGGCATTACATAGGCCAGGACACAGAGATTTGCAAACAAAGAATTTGATAAACATTCTAGATTCATATAACTAGAATGAGCCTAATGAAACTGTATAATGTTACAGCACCCAAATAATTTCTGCCTAGAGTATGTTATTTTTCTGGCTTAATTCTGAAAGAAAACACAGAGAGTAACTTGATCACAAAAGCCCTAGGAAGGCACTATGGTTGCCAACCAGCTGGGGATTTTACTCCCTGGCCCAGCTGTTTGTTTGTTTGTTTCATACCGTCTGCCTAGCTGCAAGAATGTGTGTTTATTTTTGCTAGATTTCTATGTACTGTGTTCCTTCCTCTCCAAGGCTGGGAAGTATTCAAATATGCAACCTCCATTTTCTTAAGTGAATGCATCCCACATTGTCAAGAGAGGTGTAGCATGTTCCAAATGGGAACAACTTTACCAATAGGTCATTTAGTAAAAAAAAAGTGGGTCGTGACTAGTGGCTGCTCTTCTAATTACACTGCTTTCTCTGCTCCTGATCCCCCAACAAATTTTTTTTTGTTGTTTTCGTTTCTTGAGCAGCTCCACATTGTGGTTCTGTAAGTTAAGGAAGAAAACGGAAGCCATCTACTGTGGTTTTCCATGAATGTGAACCTAAAGAAACAGAGAACGCAACTGTTTGAAACGATCATAACAAAGAAGTCAGTTTTATGAATCAAAGGAATAATTTCCCCATTAAATACGTGCCATTTATTTATTTATTTATTTATTTATTTATTTTGATAGTGACACCAGTGAGCCTGATGCTGCCTTTCCTAAGTGTTGTGGACGAATTGGAGCACCTTCAGAATCTCATTGTACTGCTCCCCTCTTTATTAATTTTTTTCACTGGGTAACACTTCAATTGATTGAGTTACCCCGATGTAATGAGAAAGAAGAGGTTTGTGTACGTGTGTGCATGCATAGATAGAACTAAACCCAAATCTTATTTGTGTGATGAATAGAAAGTTAATGTTTTGGCTTTCTTCAGGGACAGTCTGTAAAGGAAAAAAATGGAGTAGGGGATTAAAAAGTGTGCAAGTAATGCACAAACCATGAAATTAAATTAGTTCCTCCCAGGAAGCCAAATTTTGGTGAATACTGTAGAGGAAAGGTAGGAAGAAAATATTTTAAGCCAAAGCTGCCCTTAATAAGCTTCAGTAATTAATTGCAAATTGCTCATTAAGCTTGGAAAAAAGCATTATTTTTTGCCCACTGTTCTGGGTGTGGAATGAAAGGAATGAGGGGTTAATTAATAATGTATAAGATTGCTCAAAGAGACAGAGCGAAAGAGAGAGAAAAGAAAACTTTAGATATATAACTTGTCCCTGCGTGAAACTTTGTAGTGGAATGGCTAGGTTTTATTTGTTTTCCGTACTACTTTTTCCTGGCAGGGGCAGGTTGAAGGCGGATAAGGGTTCTCCTGTCATAATTCAGAATAAAGCAAGACACAATTAAAAATAATAATCACTGGGTAGGGATCACTCATACCCCATAAATGTAAATTCTCATGACTGCATGTCCCACATACTTTCAACTGTTATGCCCTGAGAGAGAGAGAAGTCCAGTCTATACTAGAAGGAGAGACCTCCCAGACTTGGGAGACTTGAGATGCAGGCTCACATCTGATAACATCATCAGACAAGCACTTAGGCTTCAAAGCCTTTGCCCCTCCATCGCCTCTCTTGTCCTTTCCCATACCAGTTGGCTCCTCTATGGTGATTAGGGCTGCAATGAGGGACTAGTCAATGTTGGCAAGGTGGAAGAGCTTTGGAGACCAAGGGACCTGATTTGTTCTCAGTGTTTTATATTTTGGCTTTGTACACAAGGATAGCAGAACCTCTAGATCTGGAGTTCCCAACATAGCATTCATGGACACTATGGCGCACCCAGACACCCTTCTTAAAGCTAAAGATAAAGGGACCCCTGACCATTAGGTCCAGTTTTGACCGAATCTGGGGTTGCGGCGCTCATCTCGCTTTATTGGCCGAGGGAGACAGCGTTTGTCCGCATACAGCTTCCGGGTCATGTGGCCAGCATGACTAAGCCGCTTCTGGTGAACCAGAGCAGCACACGGAAATGCCATTTACCTTCCCATTGGAGTGGTACCTATTTATCTACTTGCACTTGATGTGCTTTCAAACTGCTAGGTGGGCAGGAGCAGGGACAGAGCAACAGGAGCTCACCCCGTCGTGGGGATTCAAACCACTGAACTTTTGATCGGCAAGTCCTAGGCTCTGTGGTTTAACCCACAGTGCCACCCGCGTCCCTTTAAGACACCCTTCGTAGTGCCTGCCAAATTGTTCTGCCCTTCCCAATTTTATTTTTTTAACTAAGGAGGGGGTTTTTTTGGTTGAGGGGATTGACTGGGATTCTTTTAAAAGGAGTGTCACTTTTTTTGCTTTGTTTTGCAGTGAAAATATGCTTTGCCTCTTTTGTTATCGTTTGAGGGTGGTTCTGAGCGCTGCCTGTGTTTCTTCTGTGAAATGGTATTTTGTACTTGCGTGTGTAGGTCCCCAGGCCACCCCTCAAATAACTTCACACATAACACGTAATTTTAGTTTTGGTTTTTGGGCACTATTTTGGCCACAACTTTATTAAAATACAAAATCAGTGAGTGGTTGTTTAGACATTGGTTATGACTATCTGTCCCCCCGCCTGGGACAGAACTGACATCCCGAGGTCTGATTGGTAGCCAGTAGAAGGGAAAGTCAAACTTGGGGGTCATTTGAGCTAAGCGTCGGACCCACGCCGCTCACCCCAGCAGCTCCCCGAAGGCTTGCCGGCCCTGATCCCATGACAGGGATTGGGCGGCCCTGGTCCCATGACAGGGATTGGACGAAATTGTGGCAAGCCCCAGGATTCCTTTAACGGAATTCCCTTCAGTGCAATAGGAGGGGCAGGCACAGCCTATCCTGACCCCTCCACCACCAGCATATTATAACCAATGCCTAACCGCAACCTTACAAGTTGTGACGAATTGCTAAGTAGTAGGCAAAAACCAAATGGCACAGCCAATCACCAAATGGCAAAATTCCTACTAGGCCCCTGCGCCAAGGCAGACGACCCCATGACAGGCAAAGCAAGGTCAACCAGAAAAGAGGGCGGGCGGGTGATCCGATGCACTCTGCAAAGAGAAAGAGAAACCAGAGTGCACCAATATTTAAGGACTATGGTCCCACCCACCCAATTTGCAACATACAATTTGCCCCAGCAACCCAGTTATCCAATCACAATGCCAGGCAACAACTATTAACCTGCCTGGCAACAAGAGGGCTGGCCCGGCGGCCCACACCGCAACACGTGCTCTCATTTATTGGAGAACACGCTTTAGATTACCTCCAGGCCCAAAAGGGTTTGGAACCCCACCTCTAGATTCCTTTCTGCCTTCCCTTAAACTGTGCTAGAGCCCTGCGACACTGCCGGGGAGCTGTATATAGTCATTTCACAAACCTGTTATGTTGCTGATGCCTTTATTCAGCCTAAAGCAATGCCCAATATTTAAAAGGCAACATTTCTGATACCTTCATGTTATATGTTGGGGTGACAGAAACTAGGTGCCTGAACTTAACAGGATCAATCTGAATATTGTAAGATTCTTCAGAGACCCTGGTAAATCCACAGAAGTCGTATGAGTTTAATTACAAAGGATTTGTTTCAAACAAGTTCTTAATCTGATGCTAGGGATGGAGAATCTGCCCTTTTTGGTTCTCTCAGATTCCCCCCCCCCCTTTTTCCAATCTTAAATCTACATTTATGTGGTATTTTTTTTTTAAAAAAACCCTCCTGAAAATTCAACAGCATTTTAGTGTGAATTTCTCATAATAAACATATTTTTGTATGCAATTTTGAGTAAGGTAGGCATTTTTACAAACAATTTCCCTTCATATAATGAATCTTTGTATGCTATTTTCACAAACATGTTTATTCTTATGCACAGTTTTCATAAAATGTTTTGAAAACACTGTTTGCCTGGATAAATGCATCCCGAAATTCAAATAAGTGTAAATTTCAAAGGATGGCTGTGTTTCAGTTGTCATATTTTGAAAATGTGAATTTGATAGATTCAGCTGTGAAGATTAACTGATTTGATTTTCTCTCCCATCCTGAAGAGCTTTCCAGGTTCCCTGACCAGGTCTAGCTTGTGCAGACAGAAAGCTTGAATCCTAAATCAAACCTGGGTCAGAACTTCTCTAGATTCCAGTAAGCCAGAACTGTTAGAAGTACATGGAATGGCCTTCAAGCATGACAGAGATCTGCATTAATTCCATGACACTGGGCATATAACCATTTCATTCATGTAATTTCTGATCCACATTGTTTCTAACATGGACATTGTTTCTAACATGGACAGTGCCTCTTCCCATGCAAAAAGTAAGCATGCCCTAGAGGCTTCTGCACAGTCTAGTGACTAGATCACAATCACCCCTGGTGTGGAATGGGACAATTATAAAGCCCAAGGGAACTCGTAAAATCAGAGAAGCCTTTGCATCAAGATTTGTGGCATTTGATGCACATAAATTTTGCTGATATAAATTTGGCTACAAACACTCAGTTCACTGCTAATGTAAATACCAGGAGAGAGGTATTACTTAGTGAACATTAGGAATAAATGGAGGAAGCTGAGCAAAAGGATATTTAAAACTGAAAATCTGGGAAATATCCTAGTTCTATCAGGACAGTAGCAGAGTGTCCAAGGGGAAATGATGGCAATCTCAGTCAATTAGAACTGGACTGGGACAAACATGGATTAAATGTATTGGCAAGAATACCTAAATTGTAGACGATAACAATGTACTAGAAACATAATTTGTTTCTGATATAGCTGCAGCTCTGGTCTCTTTCTTTCTTTTTAAAAACCCTCTTACTTGACCTGATTGTCATTAATTATAATGTTCAATGGAGATGTGAATTGAACAATGCTACCTAAAAAGGGTCAGAAAGATAAATTCCGCTACATATAACTAGATTAGTTGATTGTTCCTATGTGTAGTTTGAAGGGATTGCATACTTTATTGGCTTGGGTGAGAAGAGTTGTGAAAAATCCAAAAGCATACATATGACTTCTGCTGCTCCTGATCGTCCCTTGGACAGAACCACCACCATCCACCTGCTCCAGAAATAATTCAGCATAAACAAACTCATGGGTGACTCTGAATTCTAGGACAATGTGAAAGGAAAAAACTCTCAATCACTTTCTCCACTCATTGCCTAATTTTATAAGCTTCTGTTGTGTGTGTCCACCCACCAAATATTTCACACAAAAGGTTCAAACATTTTAGCATCTCCTCCTGGGGAGGATCTTGATTACTAGTTTCCATTTTCTGCATCTTTTCTAGTAAACCAAATGCAGACACACTTTAGTTCACACACAATCAGGACATAATGTAGACAGGATTTTATGTAATTCTATTACCCCACCGTCCCTTTACATTTTACTTCATTGATTCCCATTTGCCACTCTGTTGCCCTTCCATTCCATTTGGCACAATATGCTTGGACTCCCAACATCCTGAATAATTGGGTGACATCCACATAGCTGGTTATTTCACTCCCAACTCTGAATCATATCTAAATAACATCAAAGCATTTTGGACATTCAAATCTGCTATGGAGATGCTGAGTATATTAGTATTATGGTTATTCACAGTGCAAGCTTATGCATACTTACTCGGAAGTAAGTTCTACTGTGTTCAGTTGAGCTCACTCTCTATTAATTGTGTTTAGGATTGCAGCCCAATGTGCATAGTTAAATTTCTTTCATTGTAATCAATTGGACTCAGAAGAGCTTAACATTTGTGTTCATGGCTTGTAGAAAGTTTGTGGACTTTTCTGTCCCAAATCCATTGCGTGCTTGCTGTTTGATGAGCCACTGACTATTTGGGGGGTAAACACGGTGGCCATCAGATTCCTAAGCTTGCTTTCCCCACTGAGTTCTTCAATAGTGTTGGAAATACCATTTAACTTTTGATGCCTCAGATCCTGTGTAAAGAGAGGGATAATAATGCTTATATATCCACCTTCATTTGGGCCTGGAGGATTAGTTTGTTAATATTTGTACAGCGCTCTGAACGTAAGTGCTTAGGATAATCACGTTTTCTTCCCTGCTCCAGACTCATTTTTCTCTCTCAGCCTGAAGTCCCTGTCTTCTCATTTGAAAAGAATGTGCTTCTCTCTGCAGCAGCTGCCTTCTTTCAGTGTCCTTTCCTTGCAAGTTTTTGTTATCACCTAATGGCCTTACATTATCTGCTACCATAAAACTGAATGAGTGACCTGTTTCTGCCTAGCTTGCTGTCATTCAGTCATGCCACTTTTCACCAGTGCCATCAACACTCACAAATTTCCTCTTCCCAGTCAGACTGCCCTCTGGTGTAAATGGTGGCTGATGCACAACCTGTCATTTCTTTCCTGATTTTTAAAAAAGTATTTAGACCGTTTTCTCACCATCAGTGCTCAGGATGGTTGTACAGATATTTTTCCCTTGTGGGGAAAAGGCACAAAACTATTCCATGCCCCAAGAAAATATTAGTCAATAAGATCACTTTCCCAGGACAAAACATTACCTAATATTGTTACCCCCAATCCAGTTACAGTTAATCATGACATACTGCCCAGTCCTATGCATATTGTTCTAGTAGTACAATTTTCCATAGTATCTGCCATTTAACTTGATTAATATTAAAAATGAGCAAGAAACAGCTAGGTATCTGATCCTTCCTGTAATGTCTTCTCTTATCCCATCCTGACGGTCTATAGACTCAGACTCCGCATGTTCACATTGCCCCTAAGCCCTTATGAAGATGGGTGACATACATGCTTTGTATACTCTTAGTGCATCTGTTGTGGGTGTTGTGGGTAATAAAAGTTTCAAAAACCTTTTGATAAAGTCCCTCAGCAAAGACTCCACTGAGCTATCCACTAAGACACCAGGTCTTGTTCCTGGTGAGTCATTGCCAGTCCAGACCCCAGGAACATATTTGTGAAATTAAGATTCTTTTGACCTGACATGCATCAGTTTATAGTTGCTTACCTTGAATTGCATTTGCCATTTTAGCACCCATTCACTAATTTTGGAGAAGTCTGTTTGCAGCACTTCATAATCTCTTTTTCTTTTAATGATGCTGCACAATTTAATGTCAATAGTAAACTTGACCACCTCACTGATTGCTCCTAATTCTAGACCATTTATGAACAAGTTTAAAAGCACAGGTCTCAATACTTATCCTTCCTCCATTCTTCCTCTTAGCTTCCTGCAACATAACCAATTCCTCAACCACAAGAGGACTTCTAATCTGATTCCATGACTGCTAAGCTTACTTTGGTGGGACACCTTGTTGAAAGCTTTTGGAAAATCTAAGTACTGTACACTCTATTTCAACTGGATCAACTCTATATATTTGTGTTGACACTCTTAAAGAGAGTGGGATCAGGATGACTTTAGATCTAAGCCACCCCCTAGAATGCCCTAGAACACCAGTATTTTTATTCCACAGATGCTGGAGTTCTGGCATCAGTTGAGAGATAGCATTAGAGGAAGCAACGCCAATGAAAGCTCCATCATTGATTTGCTCACTACAAAATAGAGACTTTGTTCAATGCTGGGTGGGCAGATCATATCTATCCTGTGCACTAGGGGTGTGGAAACATCTCTAGCCTGAGGGCTGCAAGCCCTTCTGGGAACCACATGCCAATAGTGGGCAGGGTCAGAGGAAAAAAATGGACAGCGCAACAAATGTGATTTTTATCTTTATGCAATAGGCTAAATTACACTACCCCTCTCTACCTTCTACCCAGACAAGCAGGAGGTAGTTTTGCAGCTCAAGGACAAAACCCATCCAGGCAAAAACACCCAAAGAGGGTGCAGAGCAACAACACCAAGGAGTGGGCCTGGGAAAAAGAAATGTGGTCTGTGGTAAGTCCCAAGAACCACATTTGGCTCCTGAGTCTGAGGTTCCCCATCCCCACTGTGTATTCTTGAACACCCCCTTTTAGGGACTGAACCCTAAAAAGATCATTAGTGATTAAAAATAACCAATTTAGGTTTTTAAAAATATCTCTGTTAGCATTCATTCTGTTGCACTCTGGCCACTAAAAACATATGCCTGCAGCTGCAAGGTCTTGAAATGCCACCCACCCCCCTCTTAAAATGAACCTTGGATTTGCAGAAATCTTAGCAGAACCAATGAACTGTACAAAAGTACCTTCACAAATGCTGGCGGCCTGCAGACTATATGGTGCTTAACCCTGCATTAGCTTAAGACGATGTAGCTGTTTTACAATCTAGAGTGCATGGCTAATGCTACTTAATCTGTACTAAAGCCACACAGCATATATTAATAATACATCTACGTTGCTTCGGTAAAGGGGTATAAAAACAGGATATCTACCTCCAAAGAGAGGGAAAACGACTTGAAGGAAAAATCTAGTCCTAAGATTGGAGATGGATTGATCTGTCAGTTCTGGTTCTCTCAGTTTCTAATTTTTCCAATCTTAAATTCAGTTTTCTGCATTTCTTCAGCAATCTGCAAAATTCTTTTCTTAAAACCCTCATGAATATTCTTCATACTTTTACTGCAAATTTATCCAAATAAACACATTTTTGTATGCCGTTTTGATTAATATACAATTTTTGCAGTCAATTTATTAAAATATAATGCATTTTGATATGTTATTTCCACCAGGAGATTCATTTTTATGCACACTTTCCCCCAAGGCACGAATTTTTGCAAACATTTGCTAGTTTGAATAATGCACTGCAAAATTTGGATAACTGGGTTCCAGTTCTCTTACTGTTTCGGAAAGTGCAAATTTGATAGATTCAGCTTTAAATGTGAATTGAATCAAATTTCTCCCTCATCTTTACCTAAGACATATTGTCTAAGCAAAGAAATATTTAGAATAAAGTGTGCAGTCTACTGCAACAGTACCAACAGTGCTACTGAATGGGCAATACCTGAGGCAGATATGCTTGCTAAAACGTTTGAGTAGTGGTGGCAGTGGTTTGAGGTAAATATGGCAGTGAAAGTAGATCCTTTAAATTGTGCAGTATGCTTAGTTTGGGTTCCTGTATCTGATGTTTAAAACAGAAGTGAAAACAAATGAGCTTCTAAAAGAGTTTATAAAACATAAATGGGTTAAAATAATTATTAAGATGGCAGTTGCATAAAAGTGTTTACTAGATGGAGTTTCCTCATTTTGCATGCCTACTGCTGCAGTCTTCAGCACGTTTACTGAGCGAGGAAGTCACACTGAAATCAATAGGACTTACTTCTGACTCAGTGAACACAGTTAGCATCGGATTGTAAATCTTTTGCAAATCTGGACTGCAATAGCAAAGAAATTAAGTCTAACACGCAAATTCAGACATCTCTTGCTGGTTCGCATTGTTTGCTAGACCTGTCTGAGAGACTCTACCATCCTTTTATTCAGTATTTACAATATACTTTTAATTTTATTTTATTTAACCCCCCCCCCACCAATTTTCAAAATAGATTCTTAGTAGCTTAGTCTTGTAAAGGCAGCTGTTCAATAGGCGAGATGGTGACTGAGCTGAGGGAATAAAAATAAAGGTTTGGGTGTGTTCATTACTTTACCTACTGTGGAATGGGTAGGGATAAACCATATGTGAGCCAGTAATTAGACATTATGATTTCCAAAGTATTTACTTACCATTTGCTGAACCATTGAGTAATTACCACAGCAAAATTGCACAATCTGTCAGCTTCGTCAGCTAAGTATGCTGCTGGACAGCTTGGGCATATGTACCTCCCCAAGTCCACAGGCTTTTACACACTTACGTAGGGCTTAAGTGTTTTATGAGTCTCACTCTTTTTGGTTAAAAAAATCCCTTGTAGTAACTGTAGCAAGGCATGTCTGTTTATGTGTTCACTTCATTAGTGCTCCCTTATACAATTTCTTCTATTTCCTTTTTTTTTTTTCTTTTTTTTTTTTTTTTTGGTAATAGAATACTGTGGCATTGAATCCATAGCTGTCAACTTACAGATTTGAAAATAAGGGACCAGCAGCCTTGAAAATAAGGGACCAGCAGCCAAAATAAGGGACCTGCAGCCTCGCCTGTTCCAGGCACTCCAGTCTTCCTGTCCTCCTGCAGTCTGGTCAAACTCATGCTGGGTAGCTTCGAGAACACTGTCCAACCAACTTTGTAACCAGAGGTTCAACTGAATAGAATCTGAATCACATGCACCACAAGGCCTATGCAGCCTCAACTTAAGATGGCTCCCCGGCCTTGCTTTGCACTGCAAAGTTTGCAGCAACAAGTGCAACAAAATGGCGTCCAGCATTCAAACCCCCTCAGCTTGCATTAACTAGCCACACACAAGGCATGCAAGCTCCATCCCCCAGTCATTCTTAGACTTCTTATTAATTATCTTCTTATTAACACAGCCAAGCAACACAGTTGGAGCCTCCCTCCTCCCTGGCCGGCAGGCAGGGAGGGAGAGGAGCTGCTTCCTTTGAAATTTAAGGGACATCATTTAAGGGACATTTAAGGGACATCCATCAATAAGGGACAGCAGCGGGACATCGCGCTGGAATAAGGGACTGTCCCTTCAAATAAGGGACACATGACAGCTATGTGAATCCTTCCTAGATACCTATGCTTAGAAATGAAATGGCAAAGTTAAGACATTTGCCACTTGTTTTGTTTGATAAACATTACAGGGGAAGTAAACTGGGTGGGTATTGTTTCTCTTCCTGGTCAAAACTAAGGATTTTCCAATGAAACAGAAGATCTGGCAAGTTTAAATGAAAATTCTTCAGTTTTCCTGCATCCTTTCACTGTACCATACATCTATACTGTGCGAATTTTTGGTGAGAGTTGGTGCTGAAGGTAAGAGTTTAGCAAGTTATATTGGATTGTTTTTTGGGGCGGGGGGATAACACTAAAATATGAAAGAGAGACATGTGACCAAATGCTTGGCGAGGAACCTAAAGTCTGTTTTCGGAGACTAGAAATAATCTCTCTGAATTAGGAGCTAATACGAAGCCAATTGGGGGCCAAATTATCCCCCATCTGACTACTGTTGGTTTCCTGCCTATTTCTTTGAAGTATCTGATTGCAATCACTTCCAAACAGGTTTAATGGATATGATTGGTTTTGGCAGTTCCTGATGTATAACTCCAGGGAACGAAAATATCTACAAGTGCTTTCACTGATAGGGATTATCTGGAAACTATGGGATACAAGAAGTGGGAAAGACCTGGATGATATGTACAGTCAAATCCCCACCAATGAGACAGGATCTTTGACATCCACACAATCCCATGTGATGTCAGTAAATAGATCTATATGTTGCAGGACCAGAGTCTGCCATCACCGGTTTGCAAACTGATACACTGAGACTTTTAATAAACAAATGCTTTGTATGATTGATTGCTACAAAATAATGTTTTCTATTCATGTGAGAACTAAAAGGGATAACAAATACAGAGAAGGCATGCTACCAGAGGAATCAAATAATAATAATGATAATAATAATAATAATAATAATAATAATAATAATAGTTTTATTATTTATACTCCACCCATGTGGCTGGGTTTCCCCAGCCCCTCTGGGTGGCTTCCAGCATAGAAAAAATGTAAAACATTACACATTTAAAATTTCCTGATACAGGGTTGCCTTCATATGTCTTCTAAAAGTCAGATAGTTGTTTATTTCCTTGACATCTGATGGGAGGATGTTCCACAGGGCGGACGCCACTACCAAGAAGGCCCTCTGCCTGGTTCCCTGTAACTTCACTTCTTGCAGTTAGGGAACTGCCAGAAGGCCCTCAGAGCTGGATCTCAGTGTCTGGGCTGAACGATGGAAAACATCGTGTTCGTGTTCCCGCCAATCTCTGCATTCGGAAGCCTTGAGAAAACTCAGTCCCCACTGTGGAAATTTTACAGTATTGATAATGCCAACATGACAAGTTGTCACTTTGCAGTATATTCTAAAGTATGACTAAACCTTAATAACTGGGTTATTCTAGAATAATCAGGGTAAGTGAATGGGAATGAATGGCAGCTACTGTAATTATTCTTGAAAGAAGACCAAAGCCAACAGAAATTCCCCTCTAATTTTATATATTCCCAATAGGTGCACATAGTACATCATTATCACTATTGAAACTACTTAGTAGTTAACTCCAAAAATCAGCTATGCTTCATGGTATTATGGCCCAATGTCGGAGGCGCTTGTATGACAAGACCTTCTTAGAGAGGAAGGAGAAGAATGAGCTGTGATTGGCCACAAGCAACCCAAGGCAGACATACTTAGAGACAACTTTTAAAATCACAATGAAATTGTTTCATCAATTTTAGCGGGCATAACAGCTCAAGAAAGGTAAAGTGGGAGATGAAACAAGGCATATTTTATTTACAGGGCAAGCTTTTAATATGGATAAACATTAACGATGGGCAGCGAAGTGCATTTTCTTGCCGGGGTATGTCCGTGTACTTAAGTTATGGCAAGGCAACCAGGATTTCTCTTGCTCCAAACCTCCCAAAGCCCTTTGTCCAGTTCTGTCTCCCCACTCACTTTCTGTGGGACAAGACTAGAGTCCTGTTGGAAGGCAGAGGAAGAGTGAACAAGGGGCTTGGGAGGGGAAGCTACACCTGCCTCATTTCTTGCCTCCCAAACATTTCTAAAGGTATTTGCAGCATCCCAAGTGGGAATGGACTGGATGAGGGACAATTAACCTAAGCCAAATCCAGATAAGACTGAAGTTCTGTTGGTAGGTACTTCCTCTCACTGGAGAGGTTGTGATCAGCCTGTTCTAAATGGGGTTAAGGTAAAGGTAAAGGGACCTCTGACCATTAGGTCCAGTCGTGGCCGACTCTGGGGTTGCGGCGCTCATCTCACTTTATTGGCTGAGGAAGCCAGCGTATAGCTTCCGGGTCATGTGGCCAGCATGACTAAGCCGCTTCTGGCGAACAAGAGCAGCGCACAGAAACACCGTTTACCTTCCCGCCAGAGCAGTTCCTATTTATTTACTTGCGCTTTGACATGCTTTCAAACTGCTAGGTTGGCAGGAGCTGGGACCAAGCAACAGGAGCTCACCTCGTCATGGGGATTCAAACTGCCGACCTTCTGATCGGCAAGCCCTAGGCTCTGTGGTTTAACCCACAAAGCAGTGCTTGGTAACCTTTTGGGGCCAGTGGACATGTTTGGGAGTTTGAGAAAGTGCTGGGGGCACAAGTGACAAAACAGTAGCCAGGTCTTAAAGCGCAGAAAGAGAGATAGGGCCATGGAGAGAAGCTTCTTTTCACCTTTGCTCTGTTCAGAGCAGAAGGGAGTTAGGAGCTCATCCCAGTGTCCAGTGAAATTCCTGTTCACAACAGTGTGTTGGAGAGAACTGTAGAAGAATAGCCAAAGCTCTTGAATATCTATCCATATTCTGCAAATATTTTCCCCCTATATATACTATAGTATACTACACTGGAATGTTTAAATGTTTCTTTGATTGTCCTTGAATCTTTGTGCCACACTTGCCATCCTCTCCTGCCACACTGGTATGGTGTGCCACACCTTTCGAGGACCAATGATGTAGGGGGTGAGCTGAAGCTTTGTGATTTTCCAACGAGGTTGATTTGAGACTGATGAGTCCCCATGCAAAGTTGGAGTAGTATACTCTCCCACGTGGCAACTGACGCTATCTCAGAAATTCATGGGCTAAAACAGCTTTTGCTATGCAAAAACAGGGAAAGCGTTATGTATAGACAGATGCAGCAAGCAGTAGTTTGCATGCAAAAGCAGGCCTCCACATGTTAACCTGATGCAGCAAGGAAACAACAGGCTGACGAACGAAGCAAAAACCCTCTCTCTGAGATGAGGAAATGCACACAGATGTGTGTGTATTATCCCATTAAGATCCCTATGAGGCAGCCTGTTCTAGTTAGCCACAAGTGCAGCAACGTTTCATCAGGCTTCTCTTATGCACATAGTTCCCTGTATGTTTGTTATCTCTAAATTGCCCTTTGTTTTTCCCTCATAGCAATTATTTTG